>NC_086231.1:38428982-38733323 GCF_036321145.2 Pelmatolapia mariae
GGTATGATGTTAAGGAGAGAAATGTAGAAGGACAGATGGCAGTCAGTCTTGCGAAAAGGATGTAAATGGCTGTAGGGAACATGTATAACAAGAGGAGGGAGGAACATAAGGTGGCATATGAGTGGAGGAAGGTGTATAAAGGTGGACTGCATCTTATACAGAAGTTACAGAAAGAGATAGGACACTGCAAAGTGGTGTCCTATCTGCCTTAGCCAGGCAGAATTAGATAGCGTTCTATAAGATGACTTTGGGATGAAGAGGAAATAAGTGAAGGTAGTGCCAAGGATTAAATTGTGGAAGTTGGAGAACCGAGTTCATAGAAGAGTGGTAAGGGTGGTAAGGAAGAGACTGGGGAAGTACAGGTGCAGTGCTTGTGGAAACTGCTACGAAGGTGTTTCGTGGACAGAATCAAGACAAATATATATATAAAGAAATCTGTATGTCTTACAGCTTCTCTGTCTAACTGATCTCCAAAGGAGATTCAGAGAAACAGGTAAAGCTGGTAAAGAAATAAACTAATAAATTCTGAAGAATTTGGTACAGATTTACAGTTGAAATGAAGTTTCCTTTCCTTTGTTGTAGAACTCCTCTGTATTCTATTGGATAGCCCTGGGAGCACCATCTGGAAAGCTGCTGCTAGGTTTCCCTACTTATGGAAGAACCTACCGTCTTAGCAGTGGTGCTACTGGCCTAGGAGCACCAGCTAATGGCCCTGCAGACCCTGGACCCTACACTCAAACTGCTGGATTCTGGGCCTTCTATGAGGTACAAAAGGTTCTTAAAAAGCTCGGATTGGTGTATGCTAAAAGTCATCTATTGCTCGAAATATCTATTATTACCCATGACTAACATCTGTGGGCAATTATATACAGCTATAGAGTATCACTATCACAAATTCACTGTTATCTGATGTAGGTCTATGTTTCTTTCTTATCAGATCTGTGACTTCATTAATACTGCTAGTGTTGGATGGATCTCTGAACAAGAGGTTCCATATGCCACCTATGGGAGTTCCTGGTTGGGCTATGATGACAAGCGCAGCTATTCTTCCAAGGTAAAGAATTTCTGTGCTAAAACAAGAAAAGCTATGCTTTTTATTCATTTTTGTTGTGCTCTATTGAATTGTACCTGTAATTATTATAAGAGTTCTTGCTTCCTTATATTGCTGTCCTGTAGGTTCAATGGATGACTGCCAACAACTTGGGAGGCGCCCATGTGTGGACTCTGGATATGGATGACTTCAGCGGATCCTTCTGCTCAGCTGGCGCATATCCTCTTATCAACCACCTCAGAATGTTGATGGGTAATTACTGTAAATTAGCTTCACTAACTTAGATTTGATTTAAAAAAATCTCTTGCTGTGTACAACTTTTATTTTTTTTATGTCTCATTGTGCAGGCTTTACGCCAAAGCCCACCACCACGCCACGCCCTACCACCACTAGGGACCCAAGTGCTGACTTCTGCCGTGGCCGTCCTGATGGTTTATATGAAAACCCAGCCGACAAAACCACCTTCTTCCAGTGCTTCCAGGGAAACACCTACCTGCACCGCTGCCAGCCTGGCCTCATCTACTGGGACTCCTGCAAGTGCTGCAACTGGCCCTGAGCCACAGCAACATAAACTACATAATAAATGTTTAAGGCAATCGGTTAAGTTTCAGTAAAATCTTTTCACAGCTCATGCTAAAACATCCTGGGTTTTAGCAGGAACAGAATATACAGTGGCGTGAAAAATTGCTCACTTCCTGATTTCTATTTTTTTTTTTTTGTATGTTTGTCACACTTAAATGTCTCAGATCGCTGAACAAATGTTCAAAATGTTCAACATTTTGAGGATGTTTATTATTATTAGGGGGGGGGAATACAAACTGTTACGGGTTCGAAATTGAGGACGAGAGTAAAACAATGATGGTCCAGAAGAGGTCGGTCAAACAATTGATTTTAATGAATGCACGCAGCGTGGAGAGGTGTAAACTGCAAAACATCAGTTGTACATCTCTGCCCAAAATACACTCTAGATTGCTTTTATAACACCAGGGTATTATGACGCCCCCTCATGCGTTTACAGTCACATAATTTGCATGTACAGAACATTCATGTATTTTAAGAGATAACTGCAAACACAGAAGTTCCTCTGGCATCCATCCAAATATGGTGATGATCTCAGGCCTTTGAGGTCCCCATGGACTTGTCCCCCTTGTGTCACCTGTAACTATAAGCTTTTAAGATGATAGATTTAACTCAACGATTTAAAGTGGTTATAACTGCACCTGTAATAAACATGTTAATATTTGATTATGATAACCCCTGTAATACAAATTATAACATAATGCCACCAGCTTCAATAAATGCTTTGATGAAATGATAATTAATGTAATGATAAGGATGCTGGTTATATACAGTTCAGCAGTAAACTAATTTCTTTAATTCTACAATTCCCTCTCTTGATGTCTCTCCAGAGACATCACCACACCATTTCCTTGTGTCACTCCTCGACCCACTCTGTCACCTCTACATCCATTAATGGCATCATGGGCCCCGAAACCACCATTCCCAGGTCCACTGCCTTCGCTCTGACCCTCTCTAGCCGTCCTCTGACTCAGCAAATCAGAAAACCACCTCATGTCCTCCAGGTGGTCCAGTAATAAAACACCAGCTCCCACTTGAAAACACTTCATGCTTAAGTGGTCTCTGCTCCTTTTCTGGGTCCCTCTCTAGTGGAAATCTTCTCCTGTAAGGGATAAAAAACAAACAGCCTTTCTCTGCTACACCTTACTAACCTACTTTGTTCATCTAATGTTCCTTTAATTATTCAAAGTTGGTTCACAATATCATGTTCTGGGCTCTATCCATTATATTAACTTTACTTAATCTCAATACTCTTTATGTGTGTGAGCAACGCTTTTAGTTCTATTTAAAAACACCCCGGGTAAAATATACACCATCCCTATGTCAGCCTAAATGTCCGCTAGAAAACACACTTCAAAATTTTCTATCATCATTTACGCCTCTTTTTGCTTCAAGCATATACATAACATGCAAAAGTTACTGTTAATACCCGTTAGACAAGTTTCTATTATCTACAACATTTTGTTTCACCCGGCTCACCCTCACACATTTCCTGTTCACTTATTGCATATTTATCTTTAACACCTTTTACCTCAGTAGTTGCTAAGCAGAAACAAAGCACCATGTGTTCCACCTTTACCCTGTAAAATAAATCCATTTCATGTTTGTGTCTGTAAGCATGTTTTGCATTCATTCATTACACTCCACGCCATTCCTGCAAGTTAGGAGCTGTATATTTAAAAGCTACATAAAGTCCAGGCCTTCGGCCTGGCCTATATTTAAATCATGTGTGTTTGTAAGCGTGCATGCAATTAACCTACTATGTTCTCATCTTCCCTCAACATGTATCACCTGGACACTCTCACCAGTGAAGCTTAAAACCCTTTTGGACGGAACATCAACTCTAAACAAGCACAGTTATGCTTTGTGTATGAAATCAACTCAACCTGAAAATAGAGAAATCACTGTTATCACAAACATATTCAATACTATTAAAATAATACTGTACAACATGTTATTAATACAGTCATCATAAGGCAGATTATATGATAGCAATAAAAATCTCTAAATCCCCAATCCCAACAGGTCCTGCTTTTAAATCTTCCCTGGCTCTCCCTTCAAGTTCTGCTGTCTTAGTACAATAATTAGGTCCTCCTAATCCCATTAAATCTGCCATATTGATTCCTTCATGTGTAAGTGTCAGATTTCGAGCATCTAAAACTTTACTCAGTCTCTGTTGTGCTAATGATGTCATAGTGAACGCCTGCAAGTTCACATAAGCCACCACACTATGTTAGTCAGAACTTTTAGTGAGTATTCTCTCCCTACATGTGCTGTTTCCTATATTATTTTGGCCACCCCTGCTGCATGCTGTGCGCATTTAGGGTGCCTTGCTTCTGTTGGACTCAACCTTATGTTAACCTACATAAGTACCTGTCTTAAGAGCGACCTCTGCACAGCTCAGACGCCAGTTGCAAGAGCTCTCTAACATTAGAATCATCAGCTGTGACTTATATAGTGTTATTTCGGTACTTTATACTTCACACATTTTGAATGTTGTTTATATGGGGAGTTCCTCTTTTTGTGTCTATATCTATTAATATGCCTTGTGCACTAAAACTTCCTGTTTTTCAGTCTGGCTGAGCACTTGTTTGTGAGTAAAAGGTGGCCTTGCTCTACAAGCCAGCCTTCATTATTAAAGTACATAAAACAAGATAATGAGCAGATTCATATTAAAAATATAGCTTTTATTCCTAGCACCAGTCCCCGTTTTTTTTCATTTCTCCCCTGAGAAATGAACTAATTCCTAGTTTATGACATTTAAGTTTACTTCAATACATTCCCATTTAATTTTATTTATATAGCGCCAAATCACAACAAAAATTGCCTCAAGGTGCTTCATATATACAGAGAAAAACCCAACAATCTTGTGACCCCCTATTTGAGCAAGCACTTTGGTAACAGTGTGAAGGAAAAACTCCCTTTTAACAGGAAGAAACCTCCAGCAGAACCATGCTCAGGTACGGGCAGCCATCTGCTGCGACCGCTTGGCGTCAGCTAACAGAGACTTTTGAAGAGAAATACTTAATATTTAATAATCCACATTTCACTATTTTATTCTTCGGTTCAAATTTTTATTCTGTATTGTTCTTTATTTGTTATTATTTATGTTTAGATTGTTTATTGCTAGTCTTGGTTTGTTGTTGTCTGTTTGGGAGCTGACATAGTCTCTATGGATAAGCGTCTTTTGGTGGGGTAGCATCAGGAGAGAAGCTCCAGAGAGGCATCTTCCATGTTAAACACTAAAATATAACAAAAGAGATCTCCTCAACGTGTTGTATATTTTTAATATTTCCTTATTATTTTGTCATAAAATAAATCAACCAAATAACTTAAGCTGTGTGACAGCACCTTGCGTTTACGCCGGGCTGTGAACTGCCCTGAAGCTACACCCCCTTTTACCCCATTTAATTTCTCAATCTTACTTTAAACTATTCCTGACCTTCTCCTTCTCTCATCTGATCATCTCAAGTACGTCCTGTACCAAATTTGCTTCCTCTTTTCAAGTCCCACATTTAATTACAAGCTCTAATACACTCAGAGCTGAGGTTCCCCTTTCCTAAGTCTGTATGTTCTACAAGAGAGCAAGTCGGTAAACAAGTTTATCATCACAAAGGTTATTAGGTAAAGGTCACGTAGACATTTGCTTAGTAACCCTAAAAGAGCACATTTCATGTAGCTAATCGCATATATTAAGACCCCCCTTTTTGTGACACATCTCATGTGTTACAAACTCAAAATCCTTCACTCAGGTTAGGGAATTAAAAGAAAAGTTAATCATATCATATTAGGTATAGTTGCTCCGGGCCTTCAAACCTGTGTTTAAGGAATGAAATCAAATTAATCATCATGTCAAAATCCCTTCTTGGCTCCATCCACAGCCTGCATCCTTGAAACGTCCTAGAAACAAAAGCCTGTGTGTTAACCAGAACTTCACATTTCATACTCAGTTTCTCCCACTTATGATCCAACCTGTGTTATAAAAGAAAACTTAAAACAGAACAGTTATCAGTCATGTGTCCAACCTTAGTCCAGTCTTTTGTCAGTGTCCAGTCGGTCCAACCTATGGTCTGCCTGGTCCGTCCATTCACCCACACATTCACTCACACGCATTAACATCGGGTATTGGTAGACTTCCGCACGAATAATCAGATTTTCCACTTTCAGCAAACTCAGTGTATTTATATAATCATTTATTTTCTTTTTACTCGTTTCTTGGAAAATAGTTCTTTATACTTTTGGACTGGATTGGCTCGCTGCAATCCTCTTAGACAGGGACCCACAATCTGACCCATTGTAATTCGGAAAAGGTCACCTTACTTTTTATTTTCCTGAGACTATTGTCGGCGCCGTTATTCATTGTTGTCTTTTGCAGGCCTGCTTAGAACAAAAATGAGGAAAAAAGAGAGCTGAGTATTAGCTCATCAAAGTACAAAACAAAATCACCTGACAGGTTTTTTCTTTATAAGTGCACTGTTACAAAACCCCTTAAACATGTCCATGTTTATTAAAACTCCCTCTTTAAAAATAAAACAACAACCTCAAAAATCTTCAACAATCTTAAATTTCACCCATAGAACACACCCAAAACGTAAAAAGCTACACCGTTTCGTACACAATATCCCCCTTTAAGCACTTTACCAAACTCACATTCAACCTAACATATAAACACGTTATAACAATGTGTCAACACTAATTTATAAACCTCTTAATCAACTTTGCTTCCTTTCCTCAAGGCCTCAATCACACACACACAGCAAGCTCCTCTGTCATCACTCACATTAGCTCTCCAACTAATTTTCATACTCAGTCACAAGATAAATACATGTTTAAACCTTATCACATTATTCAATTATTTTCATTTTCTTTCTATACTAATCACTTGCTTTTATCAATCAGTGCAACAGCGCTCCTAAGTCACCCTTTTAAAACTGCTTTAATACTTTTCTTGTGTTTTTTCCATCTTTTTAAATCTTTCCACCAATTTTATTAACCATTCACACCATTCTCTCACTCATACAAGCAGCAAGCAGATCTTCATTGCATATGCTTATGTTCTTAGCCAGGTTTATTCAATGTCTCTATGCATTAAACTTCATGAGCTTGTCTTTGTAGAGTTAATGCATTTTCTGTTTGTGTGTGTTATTTATGCATCTATGGCTTCGCAGTCTTTCAGACACTTTCCCATTCTCCAGTTAAAGAGTCAGTTTTCTCCATCCCCCAAGCACTAACCCAAATTTTACTTCCCCACCTTAAATCACAGCCCTCCTGATCTTCCGCCACCAGTTAGGGCTTGCTGTCAGGTTCCTGGACACTGTAAACAATTCAACCAGAAACTTGCCTTAACATATCCATCCATGTTAACCTGTAATTTCTTCAGACTCCTACATCTGGAGAATTGGTCCGGGTCTGCTTTACTCCTGAAAATAACAAACTAAAACATTTTCATTATTATCACTAAACAACCCACTAAACGACCCATTTCTCTTTTTCTAGTCAAAAATACCAATTATGTCATGTATGTAAGCATGTTTTTCCTTGCGTTATGTGGTCATGTAAATGCAGTGTAAGCTGTTTTCTTCATTGCATGCCAGGTGGTCATCTTAATTGAGTGTAAGCAGTTTCTTCATTGCATGAGTGTAAGCTGCTTCTTCATTGCATCCTTATGTATTCATTGCATTTTCATGTATTCATATTTAATTTATGCATCTTTTCACTGAGCTCTACATTCAAACTATCTCGCTTCTGATTCGTTTCGAAAATAATCTCACATGTAACAGTTTGTATATGTGTGTTTTCTATTCATTAATATAATTGTCAGTTATTTTGATTATCTTTACCTTTTGTATTGTTTACCTCTTTGTTGTGATGTGGTGGACATCCCTAAAACCTCAAGAGTCCAGCGTTCAACTTCAACCCAATCATATCCTATATGCTCGCAGTCAAACTTGTCCTGGTTCACCTGACCTTGGTCCCTCTCTTCCCACTGTCCTGTTCGGCCTTCAAAGCAAACACAGTCTGTTTCTTCTCTGTCTTGATCTTTCTGTCGTCTTCTTTTACGTTAAGTTCCAGTCTGGCAAAATACCACATTCAGTTCCTTCGCCTCAGTGCCCCCCAGTCATTTGACACTGTTCTTGACCAGCCTCCAGTTCCCCCTGCATATTTTATCATGGGGTTTCCTCCATTCTGCTTCTGGAGTCGTCAGTCAATCTTATTTTCATTTACTCTCTTGTTCTTCTCCAGCCATCTTTCAGTCTTCTCTTTCCAGCATGGCAAACATGAAACTCAGTGCCCAATGCTTTTCCACAGTTCTTTATCCCACTGTTCAACTGCCCAGCCTGTAATTCACAGTACATGTTGCATACATGCTGCTGCTGGCGTCGTCAGTGTTAATAGTTCGGTTCCTTTTGTCTGCTGTTGATCCACGATGTTCTGTCGGTCTTCATCAGGAGATTAGCTGGCCTTTGAGCTTCTTCTCAGAGTCAAGGACAAAGTGCCAGGTGAAGCTATAATTTTAAGCCAAAGAGTGGCCTGTTTTTCCCAATTGTGTTAATCTATGCTTTTGCTGCTGTGCTCAAGGGTTCCAGGTTTAGAGACGTTCACCTGTATTAACACACTAAAGCATATAATTAGTATCATATTCATTGTTTATCTTAAAACCTCCCTTTTGCTTCATCTGCCCACAGTTAACTCTCTCTCTCGACTCTGGGTGCACACTTGTCACCGTGAGCTTCCCTTTTATGGGCATGCATTTCCTGTCCCAGACACACACACGGTTTCCTGTTTCTACAGCTTCTGCAGAGACTTTTTTTCTTTAATTTCACAGTCTACAAATAATCAGTAATTCTACTAAATCTTTATTTAAAAGCAATATGCCTTCATTTCACTCACACACATTTTAATAGCGCTCTTTCACACATCAGGACAACTAACACTTCTCCACACACATCACCATTCTTTAGGTCAGTTTTGTAGCATCAGTCACACAATCATTTCTTGAGTGGGTGTACTAAGTGCATATACTTATGTGTTTTCAATCAGCGTCAGTGGGATTTAGATTTCTATCCTGCCTACAGTATAATTCCAGGGCCCGAAATATAACAATACTACTACATGCAAAATGTAATAATGCTTCTTCTGATCGCCTTATTACTGAAGTTACTAAAAAGCCGTAATAAGTATCTGAAACCACAGCGTGACATCGACAGGTTACGTCATAAACATCCCCTGTCCATGTATATTCAACTACACAATACCCTGAATCCAACATGTGTATTTACACAAACTGTTATAAAATGTTAGTCAAAAAACACGGTGTGATTACAAAGAGTCAATAAAACACAAATCCTATTACTTTCAACAAGTATTACGTCGTTCAAGGACGTGTTAAAGCAAAACCCATACTCCAATTCTACATGTATCATAAGGTAGTCATCGTATCTAACAACCGTAATGCCAACAAAGTAGAAATAAAAGCAATTCTTCCCTTAAAACACCAATTCAAGTCGTCCTTAACCCAGGCTCTGCAGTCAGTCATTAGCCACTCATTAGTAAACAGGAAATGTCACTCTAAATAAGTCACAGGCATCTCATTTACATAGACACAGACACACTCTCAAAATAACCAGCCTGCTGCAGTGCCCGTGGCAGACAGAGTGTATATACAAACATAGAAATTATAAGTAGAAATTATAACACAGAGACGTCTGATAAAAGAAATAATATTTACAAGGCCTTAAAGTGCATAACCTACAGAATTTAGACAAAATTTTAAGTTAACCCTCCAAGGGACAAACTCCAAGTTTTTGATCGTCAATGACAGTCTCAGTTCCAAACTGTATCTGCTCTAATCCCTAAATATCCTACAGAATTTAGACAAAATTTAAATTAACCCTCCAAGGGACAAACTCCAAGTTTTTGATCGTCAATGACAGTCTCAGTTCCAAACTGTATCTGCTCTAATCCCTAAATATCCTACAGAATTTAGACAAAATTTTAATTAACCCTCCAAGGGATAAACTCCAAGTTTTTTATTGTCAATAACCCAGTATCAGGTCCAACCTGTGTCTGGTCTAATTGCTAAAGTTCCTAAGTCAATTTAAAAGCGTCCAACGCCCAAGGTCCAACCTTTGCTACCCAAAAAAGCGCAAGTACCGTTCCAAACGGTAAAGTGGTCCAACCACTAGCTTATCTCAGGATGCCCTGTACCCCACGGTCAAGCCAAACCGAGCTAACCCTATTCGCCGATAGGTCAACAATGTGCGTCCACATCGAGGAGGGATCGCAACGTCCGGGCTATGCGCTTCTTAGAACATCCCACAGTTCCGTTCTACATAAATTTAATTATGTTTTTAAAGACATCCTATGAAACCACCAAACCGACTTTATTGATGTCCAAGTCCAGCTTTATATTCAATTATGACTGTATTACCATACACAGTTTCCAAATTACCTATAATCCTAAATTCAGTAGTCCAACTACTTTAAATTCTCTTTCGTTAGCAGTCCAACTGCATTTAAATCCTCATAGCAGTCCAACTGCTTTTCCTTTAATCAGTACTGTCACTTAACCTTACATTATCATTACTTCAACTTCAATTCTCATGAGATTTTCACCAAAATCAAAACAGACCTTTACCAGTAATTTTCAGTGAGTAGACTTTCAATTTTGTCAGAACCAATTCAGCACTGTTTGGAAATAATTCAACAGGTAGTGCCTTACCTTTGAATAAGCCGGCTTATGTCCACTCACTTCGACCACTGACTCGTGTCTGCCTGTTTGAGCACCTCGGACCCTCTCGGTCTCAACCTCCAACTCTCTCCCTCTCTCAACCCTCGGCCAATGCACCAAATGTTACGGGTTCGAAATTGAGGACGAGAGTAAAACAATGATGGTCCAGAAGAGGTCGGTCAAACAATTGATTTTAATGAATGCACGCAGCGTGGAGAGGTGTAAACTGCAAAACATCAGTTGTACATCTCTGCCCAAAATACACTCTAGATTGCTTTTATAACACCAGGGTATTATGACGCCCCCTCATGCGTTTACAGTCACATAATTTGCATGTACAGAACATTCATGTATTTTAAGAGATAACTGCAAACACAGAAGTTCCTCTGGCATCCATCCAAATATGGTGATGATCTCAGGCCTTTGAGGTCCCCATGGACTTGTCCCCCTTGTGTCACCTGTAACTATAAGCTTTTAAGATGATAGATTTAACTCAACGATTTAAAGTGGTTATAACTGCACCTGTAATAAACATGTTAATATTTGATTATGATAACCCCTGTAATACAAATTATAACATAATGCCACCAGCTTCAATAAATGCTTTGATGAAATGATAATTAATGTAATGATAAGGATGCTGGTTATATACAGTTCAGCAGTAAACTAATTTCTTTAATTCTACAAAACCTACATGACCCTGTTTGAAAAAGTGATGCACCCCCTCTCGATTGCAGTTGCTGCTGCTAAAAGGGTGGCCCAGTCAGTTATTAGGTTTAGGCAGCAATCGCTTTTTGTTGTTCACTTGGTTGGCTGTTGTAAAGGGGTTTCACTTGACCATGGAAATGATTCTGTGACCATCCACCACTGTTATCTTCTGTGGACGTCCAGGTCTTTTTGTGTTGCGCTTTCCTTCTTTCTCAGGATGTAACAAACATTTTTCCAGGATGTATTATCAAACTGTTTTTGCCACTTCTAATATTGTAGCAATTTGTCAAATGTTTTTTTTTTCCTGTTTTAAGGATGGCTTGTTTCAGCTACATGTAGAGCTCCTTTTGTCTGTTTACAGAAAACCTTCCAAATGCAAGCACCACACCTCATATCAACTCCAGGACTTTATCTGCTTAACTGATAAAGGCTATTTCATGGGCAGGTTTGGGCAATTCCTTCATTATGTCATTGAGTCAACTGTCCATTTACTTGTGGTATCAGGCAAGCCCCAGATGCAGGTGATGTAAAGATGCCTCTGAGACAAATCAGTGCATAACAGAAGGGTGCAAGTTGCTAGCAGGCAGAGCATACATGCAACACCATAACGAAGTAGCTGCATAGTATACAGGAACATCTATGCCGAGTATGACATTGCCTCTCCCAAAGTCAAAAAATGAGAGACAACCCCCAGGGTGGTTGACTTACATATACAGATAGACAATGGCTAACCAACTGAACATATTAGCGGTCGACAAGCAAAAGAAGATGGCTGTAGTGGCAAACTACACTTTGACTACACTTTGAAAAACTATTTGAGATAAGTGATAAGGAGGGGCGATTTATTTTAGTAAGGGAAAACATTGATGGGAATCCAGTCACGTTACTAAATATATATGAGCCACCTGGAAGTGACATCTATTTCTTTAAGAAGGTCATAGATATGATGGTATCAAAGAGACTATAGGTCTTGTAATCTGTGGAGGAGATTTAAATATACATCTACAACCAAAACTAGACATTTGTAATGGAAAAGCATATAAATACAAAAACATTAATTAAGAATATTAATACGTTATTTGAGGAGGTTGGTCTAATTTATATATGGAGAAACTTACATCCCTATCAAAGGGATTATACTTAATATTCCTCACCCCACTCATTATACACAAGAATAGATTATTTTATAACACTCAGGAAAGACAAAGATAAAATATACACTTGTGAAATTGGGGCAATGGATTTAAGTGACCACACACCTGACTGTTGATTTAAACCTGCAACCAAAATCCAACAATTGGAAACTAAATTCGAACACACTCAGTGATCCTTAGTTTAAAGAACAGATTAAGAAAGACATTCACCTTTACTTGGAAACTAACAACAATGGTTATTAGTTACCCCTAGGACGCCTTAAAAGCTGTCCTGAGAGGGAAAATTATAGCAATATCCTCTTATAAGAAAAAGATGAGAAATAGGAAATTAGAAAACTTACAAAATAAGTTAAAAGAATTAGAGAAAAAGCATCAAATGAAAACAACACAGGATATATTGGAGGAAATTCTGAAAACAAGAAAAGAAATTAATGAAAAAAAAAATAACAAAAATCTAATGTTACTTAAACAAAGGTATTATGAAGGACGATCTAAAGCAATGAAAGTCTTGGCCTGGAAACTTATTACGCAAAGTTCAGGGAATCTTTGAAACATTTTATGAGACTCTTTATGCTAATAAGGCAGGGAGCAGTATAGCTGAAATGGACAGTTTAATTTCTGCCATCCCAAAAGAAAATAAGGAGAAATTAGAATGAACAATATCTGTTCTTAATACAGATGTTGTTTACATCTATCATGGCTCGACGATTAGAAAAGTTCTTACCTAGTCTAATACATAATGACCAGACAGTCTTTATTCGAGAGTGCCTAATAGAAGATCATGTACAAATTATTAACCCCATTTAAAAGAATAAAATAGGAGCAATGGTAATCAGTATCAATGCAGAAAAAGCATTGGATTCAGTGAACTGGAGCTTTTTTTTTAAAAAAAAACAGTCTTGTTTAGATTTGGCTTACATGAAATGATAATTAAGATAATACATGCACTATATGATAACCCCAGGGCTAGGATTAAAATTAATTGCTGTTTATCACACAGTATTATGATGATAAGAGGAATAAGGTAGGGCAGTGCATGTTCACCATTGTTATTTGTGTTATACCTGGAACCATTGCTCAATATTTAAGGCTAAACAAAGAAATAAAAGGTCCATGAGAAGGAATATAAGCTGGCTTGCTAAGCATGCAGATGATATTTTAATAGTTTGGGGTCAACAGCAAACTCTCTATCTAAACTAGTGCAATCATTTGAATACTTTGATGGATTATCAGGATATAAAGTTAATATGAGTAAAACACAACTGCTTAAATACAATTATACTCCATCAGAAGAAATTAAAGTAAGTATCATTTAGCATGGCAAGCAGAGTATTTTAAATATTTGGGAGTTAGAATACCAGAGGATCTCACAGAATTATTAGAATGAAGTTACTTACCAATACGAAAGAAAATCAAGGAAGATATGGAACTTAATCCCATATCTAAGTTTATTTTATAAGATTTGATTAAAATGAATATACTACCCAAATTATTATATTTACTTCAAACACTGCCAAAAGAAATGAGCCAGAAAAAAATTAATGATGGGGACAAAATGTTGTCCAGATACATAAAAGGTAAGGTAAAAGGCCCTGAATTAGATTTAAAACCTTGGCTAAAGGAAAAGGGGGGTGGGGCCTTCCTTCTCTCAAGGACTATTATTGGGCAGCACAGTTAAGGCCTATGATATGTTGGTGTAATCACTCCTATGATGCTTAGTGGAAAGGCATTGAGGAGGGCCTGACCTCCATTCTCATACAAGCTGTTATAGCAGGCTACTGCCTGCAAGACCTTATAAAAACTATTGAAAATCTATGGATCAAGCTGACTTTTAAAATTTGGGAAATAGTAATGAAAGAGTATAAACTAGAAGAAGATATAGCAATTCTTAAGTGGTGTGCATACGATACACATTTTGCTCCAAATAAATTGGACACTAGAGTCAAAGATTGGAAAAATAAAGGTTTAAGGGCTTTATGTAAGGTACTGAAGGAAGGCACGCTACTCAGTTTTGAAAAGAAAAATATTCATTAGAAACACAGGATTTTATAGATACCTACAGATGAGGCATTTTGTCAGTAGAAACGATCAAATTTAAGGCTGAATTAAGCAAACAGATGTTAGACCTATTTAAAAGGGTATACAGCTCAAAGATAGAGGCATTATCTCTGGTCTGTATAAAGGGCTTATAAACATGAAACCAAACTCGACCCTATACATGAACACAAAATGAGAAATGGAGGGAGGAATAGATATGACGGAGGAAGAGTGGACAACAATATAGACATACCAATGGAAATGTAGCAGCTCACAAAGGTGGAGGGAATTTGGTTGGAAAAGCCTGATAAGATATTTTATTACACCTTACCAAAACTCTTACTATGAAGGTAACCCTCCTGTTTGCTGGAGAAATAGTGGAAACACAAATGCAAATCATTATCATATTTTCTGGGTCTGTCATGTTATTTAAACTTATTGGAAGGGAATAAATGTAGCAATACAAGAGATATTTGGAAGTTATTTGACTTTGGAAAATAAAACTTTATTTTTTGGACTCATCCCAGAAGGATGGACAAAGAACGATAAATATTTGTTTAGTATGTTGTTGGTGGCAGGCAAAAAAGCCCTCACATAAAAATGTCTTTCACGTGAGAGCCCAACTTTGAACATGTGGATGGACCTCGCAATGGACATTTACAGGATGGAGAAAATAACAACGAATGTGAATTACAAGAGGGACCTGTGTGTATCATGTTGGAAGAAATGAATGGACTATATAATAACAACACACAGGCCTGATTTTGACTTCGCTAACCTTAGATAATATATCAAGTATATTACTGGTAATTAAATCCCTCTCCGTGAATCGCTACCTTATCGTGGTGGAGGGGTTTGTGTGTCCCAGGGATCCCAGGGGCTATGTTGTCTGGGGGCTTTTGCCCCCTGGTAGGGTCTCCCATGGCAAATTGGTCCTGGGTGAGGGACCAGACAAAGAGCGATTCAGAAGACCCTTATGAAGAGAACATCGAGGGAACAGTTTACCCTGCCCGGGATAGGGTTACCGGGGCCCCGCCCTGGAGCCAGGCCCGGGGAGGGTGCTCGAGGGCGAGCGTCTGGTGGCCGGGCCTTAGTCCATGGGGCCCGGCCAGGCACAGCCCGAAGAGGAGACATGGGCCCATCCTCCCGCAGACCCACCAACCGCAGGAGGCGCCATAGGGGTCGGGTGCATTGTGTGCCGGGCGGCGGCCAGGAGCAGAGGCCCTGGCGGACTGATCCCCGGCTGCCAAGACTGGCAATAGGGACATGGAATGTCACCTCTCTGGTGGGGAAGGAGCCTGAGTTAGTGCGTGAGGTTGAGAGGTACCGGCTAGATATAGTCGGGCTCACCTCTACGCATGGCTTGGGTTCTGGAACCAGTCTCCTGGAGAGGGGCTGGACTCTGTCTCAGTCTGGAGTTGCCCCTGGTGAGAGGCGGCGGGCTGGGGTGGGTATTCTAATATCCCCTCGGCTTGCTGCTGGTACGTTGGGGTTTTTCCCGGTGGATGAGAGGGTTTGTTCCCTGCGCCTTAGGGCCGGGGAACGGGTCCTGACTGTCATCTGCGCTTATGCGCCGAGTGGCAGTTCAGAGTACCCAGCCTTCTTAGAGTCGCTGGGGGGGTGCTGGAAGGTGCCCCACCTGGAGACTCTGTTGTCCTGCTGGGAGACTTCAATGCTCACGTGGGTAACGACAGCGAGGGGCGTGATTGGGAGGAACGGCCTCCCTGATCTGAACCCGAGTGGTGTTTTGTTATTGGACTTCTGTGCAAATCACAGTTTGGCCATAACGAACACCTTGTTCGAACATAAGAGTGTCCATAAGTGCACGTGGCACCAGGATGCTCTAGGCCGCAGGTCGATGATCGATTTTGTAATCGTATCACCAGACCTGCGACCATATGTTCTGGACACTCGGGTAAAGAGAGGGGCTGAGCTGTCAACTGATCACCACCTGGTGGTGAGTTGGATCAGGGGGCGGGGGAGGACGCTGGACAGACCCGGTGCACCTAAACGCGTAGTGAGGGTGTGCTGGGAACGTCTAGCAGAGGCCCCAGTCTGCGAGATCTTCAACGCACACCTCCGGCAGAGCTTCGACAGCATTCCGAGGGAGACTGGGGACATTGAGTCTGAATGGACCATGTTCAGCATCTCCATCGCCGAAGCTGCTGCATTGAGCTGCGGCCGCAAGGTGGTTGGTGCCTGCCGTGGTGGTAATCCCCGAACCAAATGGTGGACACCAGAGGTGAAGGGAGCCACCAGGCTGAAGAAGGAGTCCTATCGGGCTTGGCTAGCCTGTGGGACTCCGGAGGCAGCTGACAGGTATCGACAGGCCAAGCAGAATGCGGCTCGGGCAGTGGCTGAAGCAAAGACTCGGGTGTGGGAGGAGTTTGGAGACGCCATGGAAAAAGACTTTCGGACTGCCTCAAAGAGATTCTGGTAAACCGTCAGGCGTCTCAGGAGGGGAAAGCGGTGCTCTACCTGCACTGTGTATAGTGCTGGCGGAGCGCTGCTGACGTCGACTGAGAAAATTGTCAGGCGGTGGAAGGAATACTTCGAGGACCTCCTTAATCCCACTGACACGTCTTCCGAGGAGGAAGCAGAGTCTGGGAATGAGGGGAATGACCCGCCAATTTCCGGGGGCGAGGTCACTGAGGCAGTTAAACAACTCCTTGGTGGCAGAGCCCCTGGTGTTGATGAGGTCCGCCCCGAGTTCCTGAAGGCTCTGGATGTTGTAGGGCTGTCCTGGTTGACACGCCTCTGCAATGTTGCGTGGAGATCAGGGGCAGTACCCCTGGACTGGCAGACCGGGGTGGTGGTCCCCATCTTTAAGAAGGGAGACCGGAGGGTGTGTTCCAATTACAGGGGAATCACACTCCTCAGCCTCCCTGGGAAAGTCTATGCCAGGGTGCTGGAAAGGAGAGTTCGTCCGCTAGTCGAACCTCAGATACAGGAGGAACAATGCGGTTTTCGTCCTGGTCGCGGAACACTGGACCAGCTCTTTAGCCTCTCGAGGATACTTGAGGGTGCATGGGAGTTTGCCCAACCAGTCTACATGTGTTTTGTGGACTTGGAGAAGGCATTCGACCGTGTCCCTCGGGGTGTCCTGTGGGAGGTGTTGCGGGAGTATGGGGTGTCTGGCCCATTGCTACGGGCCATTCGATCCCTATACAACCGTTGCAAGAGTTTGGTTCGCATTGCCGGTAATAAGTCGGACTCGTTCCCGGTGGGTGATGGGCTCCGCCAGGGCTGCCCTTTGTCACCGGTTCTGTTCATAATTTTTATGGACTGGATTTCTAGGCGCAGCCAAGTGGCCGAGGGCTTTCACTTCGGTGGCCTCAGAATCTCATCTCTGCTTTTTGCGGCTGATGTTGTTCTGTTGGCTTCATCAAGTGAAGGCCTCCAGCTCGCACTGGAACGGTTCGCAGCTGAGTGTGAAGCAGCGGGAATGAGGATCAGCACCTCCAAATCTGAGGCCATGGTTCTCAGCCGGAAAAGGGTGGAGTGCCCACTCCGGGTCGGGGATGAGTTTCTGCCCCAAGTTGAAGAGTTCAAGTATCTCGGGGTCTTGTTCGCGAGTGATGGGAGAAGGGAGCCGGAGATCGACAGACGGATTGGTGCTGCGGCTGCAGTGATGCGGACGCTGCACCGGTCCGTCGTGGTGAAGAGGGAGCTGAGTGTAAAAGCGAAGCTCTCAATTTACCGGTCGATCTACGTCCCTACCCTCACCTATGGCCACGAGCTGTGGGTAGTGACCGAAAGAACGAGATCGCGGATACAAGCGGCAGAAATGAGCTTCCTCCGAAGGGTGGCTGGCCTCTCCCTTAGAGATAGGGTGAGAAGTTCGGCCATCCGGGAGGGGCTCAGAGTAGAGCCGCTGCTCCTCCACATCGAAAGGAGTCAGTTGAGATAGTTCGGGCATCTGACAAGGATGCCTCCTGGGCGCCTCCTGGGTGAGGTGTTCCGGGCATGTCCCACCGGGAGGAGGCCCCGGGGCAGACCCAGGACACGCTGGAGAGATTATATCTCTCGGCTGGCCTGGGAACGCCTTGGTGTTCCCCCGGATGAGCTGGAGGAGGTGGCTGGGGAGAGGGAGGTCTGGGCTTCTCTGCTTAGGCTGCTGCCCCCGCGACCCGGCCCCGGATAAAGCGGATGAAGATGGATGGATGGATGGATAAATCTCGCTCCCCAAGTGTTCATGTTTTTTTCTTCTTCCTTTCTTTTGTATTTATGTACTTTCTGTTAAAAAACATGTAGGTGGATGTAACAAATTATTGAAGTTGATGCATATGATACTGCACAGTGATTGCTGAATGTCAATAAAAACAAAATTAAAAAAGAAAGAAAGAAAAATACCAAGGGAGGAGGGACAGAGAAGCTTGAGAAGATGTGGAGGATGAAAACAACAGTGGTCCCCATGGTAATCGGCACACTCGGGACAGGGATCTCTGTCCAGAAGAGTGCAGTCCTAGAAACAGCAAAGATACTGTACCGGATGCTCAAGCTCCCAGACCTCTGGTAGAGGACAGAGGAAGGAAAGACTTCACTTCTCACCATTCAGTTTCAGTTCCAAAATTCTGTTTTTGGGACTTACATCCAATTCCAGTTCCAGAGTAATCGAGTGCAGATTTATAGAACTCCGTTTTTATCAGCGGACCGAAAGCATTACTGACGGGAATCTACAGCATCTTGAGCTGGATTAACACCTGAGAAGTCATTCGTCATGTCGAATGACCAGCGGATAAACTCTCAGGTTGTAACTTTTATGCTTATTATAGCTGTTAGCTAAAAACGCTAATTTAGCGTAGTTTGCACTGGGTTCAGCTTTGACAAACAAATATGATCGACTGTTTCTAGTAGAATTCCAAAGTTGTCATCTTGTACCCTCTCAGAGCCCTGTAAGCTTGCAGAGATCTCTACAGTAGGGAAATGTGGAAATGTATGTCCAAACCATTGTATTTTAGGTTTATTTATGTCTTACACAGCATCCCAACTCTTTAGCTAACTTAATAACTTTAGCTAAAGTGAATAGTTAGTCTAATTTGTTTTTGCAGCATTACTCGATTACTCTGGAACCGGATGTAAGTCCCAAAAAAACTGAATTGTAGAACTGAAACTGACTGGTGAGAAGTGAAACTGAAATTATTTGAAAGCTACATTTTTAAAGGATAAAACTGGGAATTCAACATGGCCACCAGGGTGCAGTCACAGAGTCTGGCAGGTCCTGTGTGTTTGCTAAAAATATGTTTTTATCAAAAACCCTTGGATTTTGCCATGTTTGTTTATTCTTTTCTTGTCTTTCTACCTCCTCTTGAGCCTAACGTGTCCATGGAAAATGGTTAATTTAACTCTCCACCCAGCCAAGAGGAGCCAGGATCTTTTATGCAAGAATCCTGGATTGTGGGCATGCCCAAAGTAAACGTGTTAAAACGGTATTTGGATCGTTCCTTGGGGATGTGAATTTCTTAATGATAATACTTCTGGCTGGCGATGTTGAGTGAAACCCTGGAGCTGGGCTACAGCAGCTTCCTGGGCTAACACCATCACTGCTACCTGGGCTACAGCAGCTTCCAGGTCTAACACCATCACTGCTACCTGGTCTACAGCAGCTTCCAGGTCTAACACCATCACTGCTACCTGGGCTACAGCACCTTCCAGGTCTAACACCATCACTGCTACCTGTGCTACAGCAGCTTCCAGGACTAACACCATCACCGCTACCTGGGCTACAGCAGCTTCCAGGTCTAACACCATCCCTGCTACCGGAGCTACAGCAGCTTCCTAGACTAACACCATCACTGCTACCTGGGCTACAGCAGTTTCCAGGAATAACACCATCACTGCTACCGGGGCTACAGCAGCTTCCAGGTCTAACACCATCACTGCTACCTGGGCTACAGCAGTTTCCAGGGATAACACCATCACTGCTACCGGGGCTACAGCAGCTTCCAGGGATAACACCATCACTGCTACCGGGGATACAGCAGTTTCCAAGGATAACAGCATGAGTGCTACCGGGGCTACAGCAGCGTCCAGGGATAACATCATCACTGCTACCTGGGCTACAGCAGCTTCCAGGGATAACACCATCACTGCTACCTGGGCTACAGCAGTTTCCAGGGATAACAGCATGAGTGCTACCGGGGCTACAGCAGCTTCCAGGGATAACATCATCACTGCTACCTGGGCTACAGCAGCTTCCAGGTCTAACACCATCACTGCTACCTGGGCTACAGCAGCTTCCAGGTCTAACACCATCACTGCTACATGGGCTACAGCAGCTTCCAGGTCTAACACCATCACTGCTACCTGGGCTACAGCAGCTTCCAGGACTAACACCATCAACGCTACCTGGGCTACAGCAGCTTCCAGGTCTAACACCATCCCTGCTACCGGAGCTACAGCAGCTTCCTACACTAACACCATCACTGCTACCTGGGCTACAGCAGCTTCCAGGTCTAACACCATCACTGCTACCTGGGCTACAGCAGTTTCCAGGGATAACACAATCACTGCTACCGGGGCTACAGCAGCTTCCAGGTCTAACACCATCACTGCTACCTGGGCTACAGCAGTTTCCAGGAATTACACCATCACTGCTACCTGGGCTACAGCAGCTTCCAGGTCTAACCCCATCACTGCTGCCGGGGCTACAGCAGCTTCCAGGTCTAACCCCATCACTGCTACCAGAGCAACCGCAGCTTTCTGGACTAACACCATCACTGCTACCTTGGCTACAGCAGTTTCCAGGAATAACACCATCACTGCTACCTGGGCTACAGCAGCTTCCAGGTCTAACACCATCACTGCTACCTGGGCTACAGCAGCTTCCAGGTCTAACACCATCACTGCTACCTGGGCTACAGCAGCTTCCAGGTCTAACACCATCCCTGCTACCGGGGCTACAGCAGTTTCCAAGGATAACCCCATCACTGCTACCTGGGCTACAGCAGCTTCCAGGTCTAACACCATCACTGCTACCTGGGCTACAGCAGCTTCCAGGTCTAACACCATCACTGCTACCTGGGCTACAGCAGCTTCCAGGTCTAACACCATCACTGCTACCGGAGCTACAGCAGCTTTCTGGACTAACACCATCACTGCTACCGGAGGTACAGCAGCTTCCAGGTCTAACACCGTCACTGCTACCGGGGCTACAGCAGCTTCCAGGTCTAACACCATCACTGCTACCTGGGCTAAAGCTGCTTCCAGGTCTAACACCATCACTGCTACCTGGGCTAAAGCAGCTTCCAGGGATAACACCATAACTGCTACCTGGGCTACAGCAGTTTCCAGGTCTAACACCATCACTACTACCTGGGCTACAGCAGCTTCCAGGTCTAACACCATCACTGCTACCTGGGCTACAGCAGCTTCCAGGTCTAACACCATCACTGATACCGGAGCTACAGCAGCTTTCTGGACTAACACCATCACTGCTACCTTGGCTACAGCAGTTTCCAGGAATAACACCATCACTGCTACCTGGGCTACAGCAGCTTCCAGGGATAACACCATCACTGCTACCTGGGCTACAGCAGCTTCCAGGTCTAACACCATCACTGCTACCTTTAGCTACAGCAGTTTCCAGGAATAACACCATCACTGCTACCGGGGCTACAGCAGCTTCCAGGTCTAACCCCATCACTGCTACCTGGGCTACAGCAGTTTCCAGGGATAACAGCATGAGTGCTACCGGGGCTACAGCAGCTTCCAGGGATAACACCATCACTGCTACCGGGGCTACAGCAGTTTCCAGGTCTAACACCATCACTGCTACCTGGTCTACAGCAGCTTCCAGGTCTAACACCATGACTGCTACCGGGGCTAAAGCAGCTTCCAGGTCTAACCCCATCACTGCTACCTGGGCTACAGCAGCTTCCAGGTCTAACACCATCACTGCTACCTGGTCTAGATCAGCTTCCAGGTCTAAGACCATCACTGCTACCTGGGCTACAGCAGCTTCCAGGTCTAACACCATCACCGCTACCTGGGCTACAGCAGCTTCCAGGACTAACACCATCACCGCTACCTGGGCTACAGCAGCTTCCAGGTCTAACACCATCCCTGCTACCGGAGCTACAGCAGCTTCCTAGACTAACACCATCACTGCTACCTGGGCTACAGCAGTTTCCAGGAATAACACCATCACTGCTACCGGGGCTACAGCAGCTTCCAGGTCTAACACCATCACTGCTACCTGGGCTACAGCAGTTTCCAGGGATAACACCATCACTGCTACCGGGGCTACAGCAGCTTCCAGGTCTAACACCATCACTGCTACCGGGGCTACAGCAGCTTCCAGGTCTAACACCATCACTGCTACCGGGGCTACAGCAGCTTCCAGGGATAACACCATCACTGCTACCTGGGCTACAGCAGCTTCCAGGTCTAACACCATCACTGCTACCTGGCCTACAGCAGCTTCCAGGTCTAACACCATCACTGCTACCTGGGCTACAGCAGCTTCCAGGTCTAACACCATCACTGCTACCTGGGCTACAGCAGCTTCCAGGAATAACACCATCAATGCTACCTGGGCTAAAGCAGCTTCCAGGTCTAACACCATCACTGCTACCGGAGCTACAGCAGCTTCCAGGTCTAACACCATCACTGCTACCTGGACTACAGCAGTTTCCAGGAATTACACCATCACTGCTACCTGGGCTACAGCAGCTTCCAGGTCTAACACCATCACTGCTATCTGGGCTACAGCAGCTTCCAGGTCTAACACCATCACTGCTACCTGGACTACAGCAGTTTCCAGGAATTACACCATCACTGCTACCGGGGCTACAGCAGCTTCCAGGTCTAACACCATCACTGCTACCTGGACTACAGCAGTTTCCAGGAATTACACCATCACTGCTACCGGGGCTACAGCAGCTTCCAGGTCAAACACCATCACTGCTACCTGGGCTACAGCAGCTTCCAGGTCTAACACCATCACTGCTACCTGGACTACAGCAGTTTCCAGGAATTACACCATCACTGCTACCGGGGCTACAGCAGCTTCCAGGTCTAACACCATCACTGCTACCGGGGCTACAGCAGCTTCCAGGTCTAACACCATCACTGCTACTGGGGCTACAGCAGCTTCCTGGGATAACACCATGACTGCTACCGGGGCTAAAGCAGCTTCCAGGTCTAACACCATCACTGCTACCGGGGCCACAGCAGCTTCCAGGTCTAACACCATCACTGCTACTGTAGCAACAGCAGCTTCCTGGACTAACACCATCACTGCTACCTGGTTTACAGCAGCTTCCAGGTCTAACACCATCACTGCTACCTGGGTTAAAGCAGCTTCCAGGTCTAACACCATCACTGCTACCTGGGCTACAGCAGCTTCCAGGTCTGACACCATCACTGCTACCGGAGCTACAGGAGCTTCCTGGATTTCCTGGACTAACACCATCATTGCTACCCAATCACGATTGGGTGCACAAGAACTAATTAATGTTGAGGAATTTAAGTATTTGGGAGTGCTACTAGACTTGAAATTATCCTGTAGAAAACATGTTAAAAAGTAGTGAAAACTATAAATGTTAATATACAGAACCACACATCATTAACAGACACAGTAGCAATTACATTCCTGCACTCTATGACACTGGCTCACATTGAATACTGTATTACAAGTTGGTCCTATAATAGCTTTGCTGCTATTGGGCCAATCGAAGCGTGCTACAAAGAGCATTGAAAATATTAGATAAGAAACCTTTTTCATATCACCATTGTCAAATTTTAGATAAATAAAAGTTTGTAAATTTTACTGATTTCAAATTATTTAAATTTATGCAAAGTAAAACATGGTCTGGCGCCTCCACCAATGAGTGATTTTATTAAAACAAAAGTCTAGCAGAGTTGCCGGGTCTCGACTGACTCGAGCCACTGTTAGAGGTCATTGTGAACTGGCATTTAGACGGACCATCTTTTCACAGAATGCTCTGTCATATCAGGGAGTGAGCTTTTGGAAAAGTCTTCCACTGTCAGTGAGGGAAAGTAAAGTCTCCCTATCTGTAAGAGTAATTTAAAAGGGTGGCTGAGGGACACACAAACATGTGATCATGTTTAATTAATCATGCTTTATATTGGACATGAAAAAGAGTTAGTGTATTACAAAAAGGGAAACAACTATTAGTGTAATGGGTCAGTGCAATATCAGGAGAGTCAGGGCATGTGTAATACTGGGGTTTGTGCTATATAATTGATGTGTTTCCGTTATTGTTCTCTATATTGTCCTCTGTTGTCCACTCTTCTTGTCATTGTTTGTTGTAATATGATGTGATCACTGTTTTTGTCCTTGTCACATAATCTGTAAATAGTGTCTCTGTATGTTTTTACTAACGTGTGTGGAACACCAACCTGCCAGAGGCTCTGCAGATGGAAATTAGCCCAAGGCTATAATCTAGCATATTTACATTTGTTAAAATGTTCATTAATATGGATTGCCCCTCTTTCTAAATAAAATAAATACATAAATAAATACAGTTTCAAAGCAAATTCATTTTCAAAATATAAAATTCAATTTCAATTTAGTCGCGATCAATCTCAGATTCAATCTGAGCAATTCAAATTTGAATTTAAATTAATCAAAATTAGTTTCTGATGTCACAGAGTTCTGCCCATAGAAATGTGTGGCAAAGATACAGATATTGAAATATCATTATTAATTTATGCTCTGTGCTTATAAAGCCTTCAATTCTGTGATATATGCTGTAAATGATTTTCTTAAAGTAGGTCTTAAAGTAGTTAAATCACTGCTGATAGTCTGGTTGTTTATATTAACCAGATTATCACATACATCTCTCCACAGCTGCTGATGAATTCTACAAAAAACAAAGTTTGTTAAAAACACTTGCAGGTGAATTACCACTTATTTATCACCCATTTACTCCTTGATGCATGCTCAATCATCCAGGTAAGTAAATCTCCAAAAGTTGATTCTGTTCATCTGGACGTAGTGTTTTGTGGGAGAAACGTTTCATCATCATCCAAGTGACTTCTTCAGTCTCAGCTGACTGCAGGTTTCAATCTTATAAACAGTACATTTGCATAATGACTGAAACCAGCCCACTGAAGGAACAATGGGCTGGGAGGTCAGTTCTTTCATCATGATTATGCAAATTCTCATGACCATTGATCAACAACCACTGATCAAAGACCATGAGTCCCATTCACAGAGAGTTGGGGAATGGCTGCAATCACAGCATTGTAAGATGGTGAAAGATGTACCCTTAGGCCCCCTCCTCGATTCAGAGATGGTCTTTCCCTTTTCACATAAATGGCCTCCTTGACTCCGCGCTCAAACCAGCATTCCTCCCTGTCTAGGATGTGTACATCCTCATCATTGTATTGATCAGTGGTTGTTGATCAATGGTCATGAGAATTTGGATAATTATGATGAAGGAACTGACCTCCCAGCCTCAGTGGTGCTAGCTTCAGTCATTATGAGTGACGAAACGTTTCTCCCACTGAAAGTCGTCCAGATGAACAGAATGAACTTTTTGGTGACATCCATTTACTCAAAAATTACTGATAAGTGGATAACTGGAATATATAGTTTATAATTTCGACAATGTCCTGTACAAAATGGAACTATATGAGACAAATGTGGTGCTTGTGTGATTTTTAACAAGGACCCTACAAAACTGTACAGTACTCATGCTGCCAAACTTTTGATGGCTAGGTGTGCAGTTCCTGCTGTAAATGCATTCACTGTTAAGATTAAGAAATCTAAGTGATAAGAGGCCAGAAATGTTTGCACTGGCTTATGAACCTACATCACTGAGGCCGTCTCTCCTGCATGAAGTCCAGGTGCTGGTTTTCCAGTGTGTGCGTCTGATGCCCCAAAGCTGACTCAGAGCTGTAACACCATCAATGGCTGCAGTATGGAACAGATGTGGGTGTGTCCTCATCTCCCAGAGGAGTCCAAATCGTCATCAAACAGCCCTACAGATACACAAACGTGAAAATATAAACAACCAGACTATCAGCAGTGATTTAAGTACTTTAAGACCTCTGTGAAAATCATTTACAGTATATATCACAGAATTTAAAGCCTTTATAATCACAGAGCATACAGAGAAAAGTACTAAACTGAATCAATTTCAGCTTTCGTTTCTCATGATGTATATTATATTAATAATTACATTTCATTATCTGTGTCTTTACCACACATTTGCCACACAGGTGTAGATACTGTAGGTTCAGTGAATGCTTAAATTGCACTGATTAGAATATACTGGACATTCAATGCTAAGATTCAGCGCACTGTGTTAGAGGCTGGGATTTGATGATTTCATCATATATACTGTGGCAGACCACCAGGTGGCTCCACTCACACCCAAGTTTAAGGTAAGTGTTGGGGTGGAGATTTTGGCGCTTTTTGTATGTGGAGTTCTGGTGAATTGGTTAATAAAGTTGTAGTGAGACCTACTGAGACCTCTCCTGTCGTATTTACATACTTCCATATTGGTGACCCCTGTGGCAAACATGCTAAGGTTTGAAGACGAAGCCAGCTCCGGCCTGGGAGCATCGGCTGCCACCGGACTTCTACCTCCGCTGATGGCTGCGTTTGCTGTGGCACTTAAGCAGCCAAATTTTTGGCTTCACGGCTCTCCTTCCTGGTTCGTGCACGTAGAAGCTCAGTTTGGTCTTTGTGGAGTTTCAGCCGACGATACCAAATACCACCATGTGGTGGCCTCACTTGATCCACTGTCCACCCGCTGCGTGATGACTCTCCTCCGGGACACCCCCGCCCAAGGCAAATACACCGCCTCAAGCCGCTGCTGCTGCGGCGTTACTTCCTCTCTGATGCTGAGCGGGCCGAGAAACTCCTCTCCCTCGCAGGCCTGGGCAATGGTACTGCTCTCAAGCTCATGGAGAGCATGCTGTCCTTACTGGGCACGGATGACGGAGGATTCCTCTTCACCCACCTCTTCCTCTGACAGCTGCTGGCTGAGGTGCGCGCTGGACTTGCCAACTCCCCACTATTGGCCACGAATGATTACCCGCTCCCTTGCGGAAGAGAAGCATCGCATCCTCCTGGCTACTCGGAGCTTCAGTGTTCAGGCGATTGTCGTGGACTCACCAGCGGCTTCCCCCGCCCCCCCACCGATACTCCAGGGGCCCTCCGACTCATCCACGGTGGCTGGGATTGCTGTATGGCGGCAACGTGGAAAAGGGCTTTGTTTTTATCATCAGCGTTTTGGAGCGAAGGCATGGCGCTGTCTGCCGCCTTGCAATTTTAGACTCAGGGAAACGGGCCCACCAGCGCTCTGTAGCAGCCACGACAGCTGGCAACAAGGAAAAGCTGCTTTTCATAGAGGACTCACGCTCGGGGAGGTGTTTCCTGGTGGACTGCGGCTCACAGAAGAGCCTTCTTCCCCTGGCTGGCTCAGACAGGCTAGCCGAGGGCTGCGGGCCACTGCTAACTGCGGCTAATGGCTACCCCATCAAAACCTTTGGTGAAAGGTTGGTGACTGTTTGTTTTTATGACCGGGACATTCAGTGGAACTTTGTAGTTGCTGCTAGCTCTGTGCCTATAATAGGCACTGATTTTCTTTGTGCTCACAGACTGCTGGTTGATGTTGCTAACAGACGTTTAATTGATGCCCTGTCATTTTCTTCGTTACCCTGTTTGACTCGGTGTGCTCAACCCATGGTGCATGCTAACTCAGTAGCTTCGGGTAACGCTTTTCAGTGTTTGCTTTCTGAGTTTCCCTCACTGACTGCCCCCACTTTCTTGAGCACTGTGAAGAAGCACGGGGTGGAGCATTACATAACTACAGTAGGGCCCCCTGTGTTTGTGCACGCGCGCTGCCTCGACCCTGCCAATCTGGCTGTCATGCAGTGTTCGAATAGTGCCTGGGCTTCCCCATTACACATGGCGCCCAAATCTGATGGTCGGTGGCGACCTTGTGGGGATTTCCGCCATCTCAATAATGTCACAGAGAATGATTGTTATCCCATTCCCCACATCCAAGATTTTTCTGCCCATCTTGCGGGGACCTCGGTTTTTTCGAAGATCGATTTGGTGCGGGGATATCACCAGGTTCCCGTGCGTGCCGAGGATGTCCCCAAAACCGCCGTCATTACACCTTTCGACCTTTTCGAGTTTTTACGCATGCCTTTTGGCCTGAAAGGTGCCGCCCAAACCTTCCAGCAGTTGATGGACTTGGTCTTGTGCGGGCTGCCCTTTGTTTTTGTATATCTGGATGATATATTGGTGGCCAGCAGCTCGACGGAGCAGCACATGTTCCATCTGCGTCAGGATTTTCAGCGTTTGGCGGAGCATGGACTGATCATTAATCCATCTAAATGCCAGTTTGGGTTGCTGGTTCTCGACTTCCTGGGGCACCGTATTTCTGCTGAGGGTGCGTTTCCGTTGCCAGACAAAGTCCGAGCTGTTTCAAACTTTCGGCGTCCCACGTCTGTTAAGGCACTGCAGGAATTTTTGGGGATGGTGAATTTTTACAACTGTTTTCTCCCCAGAGCAGCGCATCTGCTGAAGCCCGTTTATGGGACGTTAAAAGGTAAGAAGGCTAATGACTCTGTTGACTGGTTTCTGGAATGCATCCAAGCGTTTTCTAAAGCTAAGTCTAAGCTTATGCTGCCCTTTTGACCCACCCATCACCGTCGGCGCACATTGCGTTGACCACTGATGCGTCAGACATAGCGGTGGGTGCAGTGCTGGAAAAGCGAATCTCGGGTGTCTGGCAACCGCTCGCCTTTTTCAGCCGTATGCTACGAGACAGCGAGCGCAATTACAGCGTTTTTGACAGGGAGCTACTAGCTCTCCACCTGGCGATCTGTCATTTCCGTTTTTTTCTCGAGGGTCGTCACTTTGCAAACGTCAAGGGTTTGTGGTCCATGTACGTGGTAATGTCCAAAGTTTCTGACCCATGGAGTGCGCGCCAGCAGCGCCAGTTGGCAGCCATTTCTGAGTTTACCACGGACATTCAGCACGTGGCTGGAAAGTCCAATCATTTGGCTGACTGTTTGTCCCTTGCGCTGGTTTCTCCCGTGTTTGTCGGCATGGACTACTCTGCCATGGCTGCCGATCAGATTGGTGACCCAGATATCCTCGCGCTTAAATCTGCGCAAACGGGCCTCATGCTGGAGAACAGACCCGTGCAGGATGGCGGTCCTCTCCTGGTCTGTGACGTTTTCACTGGCCGCCCTCGCCCGGTAGTTCCCGTTTCATGGCGTTGTCACGTTTTTGACTCGGTACATGCTGTCTCTCATCTGGGGGTCGGAGCCTTTGTTAAACTGGTCAGCTCTAAGTTTGTTTGGCCAGACCTTCGCAAATGGGTGAAGGAATGGGTGGCAGCGTGCATTCCATGCCAGCGTGCGAAGGTTCATAAACACACCAAGGCACCCCTGGAGCAGTTCTTCCTCCCCAGCAAACGTTTCGATCATGTGCATGTTGATCTGGTGGGTCCCTTGCCGCAGTCACAAGGTTTTACGCACCTTTTGACTATTGTTGACCGCACCACCCAGTGGCTGGAGGCAGTCCCCCTGGCGTTCACTACCGCGGCAGTGGTGGCCAAGGCGTTTTTGTCAACTTGGGTTGTGTGTTTCGGCCCCCCCGCGGACATTACCTCAGACAGAGGCCCCCAGTTCGTTTCAGAGCTTTGGTCAGCTATGGCTGATGGACTGGGGGTAAAGGTCCACAGCACAAACACATACAACCCGCAAGCTAATGGGATGTGTGAGCGGTTCCACAGGTCGCTTAAGGCTGCTTTTCGCGCTTCCTTAAAGGATGGCAATTGGGTTGACTGCCTCCCGTGGGTTTTGCTTGGGCTGCGCTCTGCGGTTAAGGAGGATCTCGTCACGTCACCAGCTGAACTGGTTTATGGTCAGCCCCTCTGCGTGCCTGGAGAATTCTTGCCCGAGAACCCTCCCCCCTGCTTTGATCCATCTGTGCTATCCCTCAACCCGCTTTTGCACTCGCTTCGGGTTCCTGGTCTGGGGGGGGGGGCTTTTTGTATGTGGAGTTCTGGTGAATCGGTTAATGACGTTGGAGTGACACATACCGAGACCTCTCCTGTCGTCTTTACATACCTCCACAATACAACCTTTGATCATCATTTATGTCCAGTTGAGAATGAATCTGTGCACTCACATATTAAATGAACTGAAATCAGTAGTGTGATCTCCAGTCTTGATATAAGGAATGAGAGAACTGACAGCTGTTATTTTAATCAGCCTGTCTCAGTTGTTTTAACTCTAAGTACCATAGAGTAATGTGGTAACATCTGGACTGACGAGTTTACTGTCAGCATTTTAATCGCTAGTTTAAAGGCTGTAGGTTGCAGCCATTGCTCTAACACTGTATAAATGTAACAGGCCTCAGTGCTGGTTCTAACAGTCTGAGCTGCTTCCAGCTTTATTTGTGAAGAGCACAGCAGCTTACAAAACACGTAGCTAGCTCGTACAGCTGCGACGTAAAATTTTCATAAGCTAAGATGACCTTAAAATAACAGGGCTACGTGCGGTGATGCTAGCGTTAGCCATGTTAGCACGTTACCTTCAACAGGTGGTCAGACTGCGTAAACAGGCACTCAGTCAGAGGTTGCGCTCTCCGTTTCGCTGCAGGGTCCCTTCATTCTTCACATATCCGTGTCGAGCCGAGTGTAAATCCCGAGCCTGAACGGCCTTTGTACAAGCACACACGCTTCTTAGCAGGGCGAAGCTATGAGCACAGACGGCAGCATAGAAAAGTCCAGGCAGACAGCCTGTGTCTGTCCAACCAATCAGAGAGCCCCTTACATCCCACGGTGTGGCTAATTTGCATTGCAGCAGGATTTTTAAAATGAAGTTGATAATCCAGCTGCTAATCCAAATGTTAATCCCTGAGCGAACAGGAAAGGGAAATGGATTTTGAAATGGAGGAGAGGAATCGTCATTTTAAGAAGCATTTTGAAAATCAGTTTATTAAATTGGAATTCGGATGTAAATTTACAAATGCAGAATTTATTCTACAATTCATTATTTAGGCACAGAATTCTTTATTCATGTCCCCAGGCTAGTCTTGGGCTTAGAAGGGACTAACATAAAGGTAAATAGTGAAGGAGGAGCCAAGATGGTAGTTTTAAATGGTTTATTTCCTGCTAGTGTTGAGGTTCTAGTTCAGACTGAGGGTTAACTTCAGGGAGAGCCAAGGCTAACATAACAAACAAAACATCCCTGATATGAAAATAAAAGGAACTTACCTAACTCCAAAGAAAACAAAATATACACCCTATAACCATAAACTACCTAGCAACATAAACATAGAAAACAGGGAATCAAAACAAAAGGCAAATATATATGTGTGTGTGAAAAAGTGTTAACCCTCTTCTTGATTACCTAGTGCAGGGGTCAGCAACCTTTAACACCCAAAGAGCCATTTGGACGCGATTTCCACGCAAAAGAAAACACTGGGAGCTGCAAATACTTTTTGACATCTAAAATGAAGATAACACTGTATATATTGTTTTTTTTTACCTTTATGCTTTGTGTGAACAACTAAGGTGTGTTGCTTAAATCCATGAAGTGCTACAGAGAAAATTACATTTTATTTATGTAATTAACACATTTTGAACTCTTAAAGAAAAATAACAACAGGAAAGACACCCAGCTGAACTAAAATGATCCATGTAGCAAACAAGAACTGTTGTGAGCCGCCACCCTTATATCGCCTTTGGGCTTTTGGAGCCTTGAACTGACTTTTAAAAAAAATAATTGGAAAACAGCACTATGCTGCTGAAAAATGAAAAATAGATAATTGCAAAATTCTGCCTAAATATGTATTTTACCTGGTTAATGTGTGTGGCGGGGCAGGGGAGGCGGACGCACCTGAGCGGCACCCGCAATCACGCCTCGCCGCCTTAACGTCTGTGCTCTCTATGCTGTTGTGTTGGTGCTGTTGTGATGCGTACAGCAACCGTGTGTGAAAAGTGGTCAATAAAGAGATGCTGAAAAGCATGTTCATGCAAACATCGTCGGGTCTGCCGTGATATGTTTACAATGGGACTTCTGCTCCTGAACCTCTGCACACAGCATCTGCAAATCGGGGCTGTACGAAGTCACTTTCATCTTTACGCAGGACTGTAAGCTGTCATCTGTGAGGCGTGAGCGGTGTTTCTTTTTAACATAGTTCACTGTGGAGAATAGCTGCCGACATAATGTGGATCCGAAGATCCATATTTGGCCTACCTGGGGTTGAAAGTCTCGATAAATTGCACGGCGTTTCGGCGGGTATACCGGCTTCCGCGAGTGTGACGCTTATTTTGAGCCATCAAAAAATAATAGAATATAATTTTATATTTAAGATAAGATAACATAAGATAAGATAAGATAACCTTTATTAGTCCCACACGTGGGAAATTTGTTTTGTTACAGCAGGAAGTGGACAGTGCAAAAGTTATGAAGGACAATTAGAATAAAATAAAATAAGAATAAATACAGTACACAACTGTACAGAATAGAATAAAAATAGAATACTATATACAGTAGAATAAAATAGAATAAAATATACAATAGGATAAAAATAGAATACAAATGCTATATACAACAGAGTGAAAAATACAACGGTGCCAGAAAGATTATTGCACATTTGTGTTATTGCACATTTGTGGATGTGTGTGTATGATCAGTTAAAGTCTTTGTTGTGGAGTCTGACAGCAGTGGGGAGGAAAGACCTGCGAAATCTCTCCGTCCCACACCGTGGGTGCCGCAGTCTCCCACTGAAGGAGCTGCTCAGTGCTGTCACAGTCTCATGCATGGGGTGGGAGATGTTGTCCAGCAGGGATGACAGCTTAGCCACCATTCTCCTGTCACTCACAACCTCCACTGGGTCCAGAGGGCATCCTAGAACAGAGCTGGCCCTTCGGATCAGCCTGTTCAGTCTCTTCCTGTCCCCAGCAGAGATGCTGCCACCCCAGCAGACCACACCATAAAAGATGGCTGAGGCCACCACAGAGTCATAGAAGGTCTTCAGGAGTGGGCCCTCCACTCCAAACGACCTGAGTCTCCGCAGCAGGTACAGCCTGCTCTGCCCTTTCCTGTAGAGGGCGTCTGAGTTATGAGTCCAGTCCAGTTTGTTGTTCAGATGAACACCAAGGTACCTGTAGCTGTCCACAGTCTCAATGTCCATACCTTGGATGTTCAGTGGTTGCAGTGGAGGATGTTTGTGCCTGCGGAAGTCTACCACCAGCTCCTTGGTTTTACTGGCATTGATCTGGAGGTAGTTCAGCTGGCACCAGTCCACAAAGTCCTGAGTCAGTCCTCTGTACTCCTTGTTGTCCCCATCAGTGATGAGGCCGACTATAGCAGAGTCATCAGAGAACTTCTGCAGGAAGCACTGGGTGGAGTTGTGGGAGAAGTCTGCAGTGTAGATGGTGAAGAGGAACGGAGCCAGAACCGTTCCCTGTGGGGCCCCCGTACTGCAGACGACCATGTCCGACACACAGCCCTGAGTCCTCACATACTGTGGTCGGTCGGTGAGGTAGTCCAAAATCCAGGTAGTGAGGTGATGGTCCACTCCAGAGTTCTCCAGCTTGTCCTTCAGAACCGAGGGAAGAATAGTGTTGAAGGCACTGGAGAAATCAAAGAACATGATTCTCACAGTGCTCCCAGCGGTCTCCAGGTGAGCAGGGAGCGATGTAGGAGGTGAATGACGGCATCATCCGCTCCAATGCCAGGCTGGTAGGCAAACTGAAGTGGGTCCAGTGATGAGCTCACAAGGCGCCGAAGCTGAGCCAGGACCAGCCGCTCCAGGGTCTTCATCAGGTGGGATGTCAGAGCCACCGGCCTGTAGCTGTTGAGGTCCTTGGGGCGTGAAGTCTTTGGCACTGGTACAACACAGGAGATTTTCCAGAGCTGTGGGACTCTTCCCAGCCTCAGACTCAGGTTGAAGAGGTGCTCCATCACACCACACAGTTGGTCCGTGCAGGACCTGACGACCCTCGAGCTGATGCCATCTGGACCCGCTGCCTTCTTGCCATTAATCCTCCTCAGTTCCCTCCTAATATATTCCCTTATATTTCAATATCACAATAATCTTCCAATTTAGAACTACAAGTTAAAAAAGAACTAACATAAATAAAATACACTTAAGCTAATTACTTAAAAAAAAAATTATTTTCCCAAACCACGCGGAGCCGCACTAAAAGGACTGAAGAGCCGCATGCGGCTCCGGAGCCGCAGGTTGCCGACCCCTGACCTAGTGTTTTGCATATTTGTCACACTTGCACGTTTCCGATCACCAAACAAATTTTAATATTAGACAAAGTGACCTGTGTAAATACAAAATTCAGTTTTTAAATGATGATTTCATTGATTAAGGGAGAAAACAAACCTACCTGGTTTTGTGTGAAAAACTCATTGCCCCTTTTCTTAAAACATGAATTAGCTCTGATTAATTACACTTTTTGGAAAGCTGAGTTCAGTATCACTAAACACACTCAGGCTTGATTACTGGCAGATCTGTTGAATCAAGAAATCACTTAAATAGAACCTGTCTGACAAAGGGAAGAAGGATAAAAGATCTCTAAAAGTAAAGTAAAGTAAAAGTAAAATTTTATTTATATAGCACCTTTCAAGATAAAAATCACAAAGTGCTTCACAGAAGCTAAAACATAAAAATAAAAATCAACCAAAAGCAAGTTTAAAAAGAGTTTTTAGCTGTTTTTTAAAAGCGACCACTGAGTCCACAGATATCAGACTCAAAGGGAGAGCATTCCACAGTCTGGGGGCCACAGTTACAAAAGCTCTGTCACCTTTGTTTTCAGCCATGTGTGTTCGACAACCAGCAAGCCCTGGTCACATGACCTCAGGGACCTGCTGGGAATGTATGAATGTAAAACCCCAAGTTTTCCATAACCCTAGGTTTTTAGGAGCACAAACAAGGACTTCAGTCTTCTCCTCATTTAGTTAAAGAAAGTTTTCAGCCATCCAACCTCTAATGGAGTCTATGCACCTATGCAAAATCTGTAGCTTGGAAACATCTTGGGGCTTAAAGGAGATATATAATTGAATATCATCTGTATAGCAGTGATAAGAAATGTCCTTAAAAGTGCTCAATAAGTGCTGAAGAGGAAGTAAATACAACAAAAACAATAAAGGCCCCAAAACTGAACCTTGTGGCACACCATAGGCAAGAAAAGTAGAAGAGGAACTGTACTTGGAGGTAGCCACAAAAAAGGATCATTCATGCAAACAAGATTCAAACCAGTCCAAAGCAGCCCCTGATATACCCACCCAGTGTCTCAACCTATCTAGCAGAATATGATGGTCTGGGGGCCAAGGTCCACAGCACAAACGCATACAACTCGTAAGCTAATGGGATGTGTGAGCGGTTCCACAGGTCGCTTAAGGCTGCTTTTCGCGCTTCCTTAAAGGATGGCAATTGGGTTGACCGCCTCCCGTGGGTTTTGCTTGGGCTGCGCTCTGCGGTTAAGGAGGATCTCGCCGCATCACCAGCTGAACTGGTTTATGGTCAGCCCCTCCGCGTGCCTGGAGAATTCTTGCCTGAGAACCTTCCCCCCTGCTTCGATCCATCTGTGCTATCCCATAACCTGCTTTTGCACTCGCTTCGGGTTCCTGGTCCAGTGCACCATTGCCTGCCTGACACTTTTGTTCCAAAGACTGCTAAGTTTGTTTTTGTCAGGCACGATGCACACAGGACACCGCTGCGTCTGCTGTACGACGGCCCGTTTAGGGTTATCGAAATGGACCAGAAACATTTTGTTTTGGATTTTGGGGGTCGCAGGGAAACTGTGTGTGTTGACAGACTTAAACCTGCACATATTCTTGCGGACAGTCCACTGGGTTAACGGACTCTGGTTTTCCCCCCAGGAGCACCCCTCAAACGTCAGCGTTTGAAATTCCTCCTGCCTTTCCTGCTCGCCTACACCAGCCTCATTCACAGGATGGACCTTCCTCTGCCAGTTCTCTCCCTCCCAGGTTCAGTCGTTCTGGCCATTAGGCCCAGGGTCCTGGACTAAAAGAAGACCCCACAGTATCAAAGGCAGAGGTCAGGTCCAACATCAACAAAACTGAGCATTCTCCTGCATCACATCTCATCAAAATGTCGTTTATTATTTCATGAGTTATTTACAAGTTTCTCTTTGTTCACAGCCATTGACATGTCGAAGAGGTTAACACGTGAGGAGCGGATCGAAATTGTGTTGATATCTGGTGAACGCAGTTACCGGGTCATTGCAGCAGATTTCAATGCAAGACATCCTACGAGACCACCCATCTCCCATGCTACAGTTAGCAAACTGCTTGCTAAGTTTCTTGAAACTGGTTCAGTGTTGCCAAAATGTGGACGCAAGAAAACTGTCACTAATGAAGAAACATCAGTGGCTGTCCTAGCTTCATTTAGCAAGAGCCCACAGCGTAGCACTCGCTGCATGTGACTGGAGAGTGGCATTAGTCGAACATCCCTTCGGCGGATATTAGCTACTCACAAATGGCACCCTTACAAACTCCAGCTACTGCAGCATCTCAACGAGGATGACCCAGATTGGCGCACAGAATTTGCAGAATGGGCAAAACAAAAATTGGAACAGGACCCTCAGTTCACGCAGAAGATTTTGTTCAGTGATGAGGCAAACTTTTATGTGAATGGTGAAGTTATAAAACAAAACCACTGCTATTGGTCTGACACTAACCCACATTGGATGGATCCCTCCAAGACTGTTGGAAGAACAAAAGTGATGGTTTGGTGTGGTATATGGGGTACAACGATAGTGGGTCCATTCTTCATCAATGGAAACCTCAAGGCCACTGGATATTTGAAATTGCTACATGATGATGTGTTTCCCTCTTTATGCACTGAAGCTGGCACGTTCCCTGAGTTTTTCCAGCAAGATGGTGCACCACCACATTATGGGTGCCAGGTCCGAGCATTCCTAGATGAACAGTTTCCTGGAAAGTGGATTGGTCGTCGTGGGCCAGTTAAATGGCCCCCAAGGTCTCCCGATCTGACCCCCTTAGACTTTTATCTTTGGGGTCATCTGAAGGCAATTGTCTATGGTGTGAAGATACGAGATGTGCAGCACCTGAAACTACGGATACTGGATGCCTGTGCTGGCATTTCTCCTGCGGTGTTGCTATCAGTGTGTGAAGAGTGGGAGAAGAGGGTTGCATTGGCAATCCAACACAATGGGCAGCACATTGAACACATTTTATAAGTGGTCAGAAACTTGTAAATAACTCATGAAAAAATAAAGTTACGTTGAAACCAAGCACACCATTGTTTTTCTTGTGACATTACCAATAAGTTTGATGTGTCACATGGCCCTCTTCCTATTGAAAAAACTAAAGTTGTATCCAAGATGCCCGACTTCTAAATGGCCACCATGGTCACCACCCATCTTGAGGAGTTTGCCCCCTCACATATACTAATGTGCCACAAACAGGACTTTAATATCACCAACCATTCCCATTTTATTACGGTGTATCCATATAAATGGCCCACCCTGTAGAACAGCTATAAGCTGCTTAGCCACAACCTTTTCTAAAATCTTAGCAATGAACGGTAATTTTGAAATTGGTCTGTAGCTACTGAGAAGAGAAGTGTCAAGCTTAGGTTTGTTTTAACAGTGGGTGAATAACGGCATTCTTACAGCAACAGGGACCTGACCAGAAACCAATGAAGTATTGATAATTGTAAGCACACAGGGACTGATAGACTGAAAGACATTTTTAAACAAAGATCCAGGTAAAATATCAAGAGAGCATCAGGACGCTCTCATCGAATCAACTAACTTGACCAGCTCAGGTAAGGAAACGTAAAAATCTTTCTAAAATTAGCTTAAGTTGGAGCAGACAACAGAGACACAGAAAGAGAGGTATTGTTCTTGCAGCTCTTGGATTTTCACTCTCTGTCGGATTTCAGATGAACGGTCACATAAATTTCATTACAAATTTTTCGCCTTTGCTTCAATGTGTCTTTAAATCCTTTCTTGTTCAAATTGCTTATTCACATAGTAAAGAAGTAGCTAGGGAACTCAGTAAGTAGGAACAGCGATAGTTTAAAGACATTTTCTAAAATAAAGAGGATTTCATCATCCGCAGTTTGTGAAAACTGCAGTTAAAAAAACAAATCAGTAAATTCAGAAATGATGGACTTTTTTCAGAGGTACGCTTCATGTACTGAATATGCTCAAGAGTCTGTTTGAGCTAAAAACTTGAAATATATATATGTATATTTTAAATCAGTAACATAGATAAAATGTTTTTGGATAACAAACGAGTCACATTTTAAACACTGTTTGAATAATCAAAGAGACATTTATAAAGCACAGGCTACAACAGACATGCTTACCGGGAGCAGAGAAACACGCTGTATTGTCTCTTTTGCATAAGCCACACCAGAAACGCTCTGTGCGGATAGCAAAGTCTGCGCTGTGGGAGTGTCTGGACCCTCCACGCCGGGATCTGCCGCACAACCTCGCACTGGTCCCCAGGGGCACGGCAAACTTGTAAGCCCTAGTTCAGCTCCCGAAAAATATGCTTGAGTTGTTCTTGTGTCCAACAAAAATGAGATCTAATATGTTTTATTTTTAATGTTACTCTGGGCTGCGTTGAAGTTAGCACAATTTAAATCAAAAAATTATTAGTCTCTTAAATGAATGGCATCTTGACGGGGACTCGGTGAATGGCTTAAAAAAACTAATACATTCATTTGTACATCTTGTGCACTTGAGTACACTCCAATGAAACTCGAAAAGTGGGACACACAATATGGAGATGATGACTTGGCATTTGTTAGGGAGGAGTGTAAGTATAGAGAGGAGGAATTCCTACTTTCCATTCATGTACTCTGCAATGTGCATTGTGTCGAAACTGTCCTTGTAGCATGTTTACTTTTTTTCAGATTAAATAGCTGAGAAAAAAACATCAAAGTTGAGGTAAGTGGTTACCACACCTAAACAGTATCGTGTTTTTTTATTAATTAGTTTCTGAGGGTCAAATTTCTTTTTGGGTAAAAATTAAGCCAACATCCAAGTGTCAAAGGCCTCTTAAGGTCGGTTCTAAAAAACAAGTCAGTCCCTGAAGCTTATTTGTCCCACAGATGCTAATTCGGTGACTGTGGGAATGTGTAAGGAATGTTTTGGGACTGTAACCCTGTCTGATCTTAAAAAACTAACTTTGTTGTTACATTACAGCAATATTGAGGAAACATTTAATGGCTGATCATAGAGCTGGATGAAGGTCAAAGGGAAAGTCCCTGGGACGCTTCCGGTTATGCTTCCATCCGGCGTAGTCATCTGACCGGTCCATGCTATATCGCCCCTCCTGACCCAGAGTGGTATAATGTGTTGTAGAAAAGTTTGATCGATTCTCTCTCTCTCTCTCTCTTAAAAAATAATAATTTTTCTGGGGTTTTTTCTCATACGCTTATGGTATCCTACGGAGGACGTTGAAGCATCCCGAGCTCTCGGAGGTAATTGACCGGGATGAACCAACGGTCGTCTGACTCCTTCTTGATGTGCGTAAAACAAGGCCGTTTTCTTTTAGGGTTTCTGTTTTTCTGTCTATTGAGAAAACCTGTTGTAAAAGTAGCTCAAAAAATGAAGAAAAACTCTTTACTTTGGTCTGAGAAAGAGTGGCTGCACAAAACCAAAATACCTCATCGGGGTGTTTTAATAAAATTATTTAGGACAGAGTTCTGAATAGGTGCTTTTGTTTTTTTTACTCGGGGTTATTTTACACGTACAAGGAGTTGAGTGAGCGGCCTGTATGAAATTCTTTGCTAGGTTACAAGCATTAAGAAATACTAATATTGATTAGAGGGGTTGTTGACTCCTCCTTGATGTGCGTAAAACAAGGCCGTTTTCGTTTAGGGTTTCTGTTTTTCTGTCTATCCAGAGTTTTCTGCTAATGAGAAAACCTGTTGTAAAAGTAGCTCAAAAAATGAAGAAAAACTTTACTTTGGTCTGAGAAGGAGTGGCTGCACAAAACCAAAAATACCTCATCAGGGTGTTTTAATTGTTTAAGTAGGACCGAGTTCTGAATATGTGTGCGGTGCTCTTTTCACTAAGGGATATTATTTTTTTAACACATAGAAGGATGTAGCTTGCCTCCACCAAGCGCTATATAAATGCAATCCGTTACTAGTCGGATAATCTTAAAGGTCTTTTTATTTTATTGCGTCTGTAATAAGATTAACATAAGAAAGCAAAATAAAGCCGCTATTGAAAAAAGAAATAGCTCTTTACCGAGAAAATGGTTATCAAGATCATTGTCATAATACTGAAACATTTAAACAGAATTCAAACTATGAGTTTGTCTGTGGAAAAACTAACTGCTGCGATCATTCTCTCTGTCTCTATACAGCACTGACTCATCAGAAATCTGCTGCGTTACCCCCCTGAACTTTTCCTCCCCCCAGGAACCACCCCTCCCTCTCTGATCAGAATTATCCCTGAACCATCCCCCCAGGAACCACCCCTCCTTTTTTTATCCCACTGGATGTGATTAGTCACACATCTGGAATCGATTAGTCACTTCCGGAGTACTTCCGGTAAGGTCAAAAGGTCAAGGCTAGGGCCATCAATCAAACTGATGACACAAGGTGTATAGGTATTTTTTTGGCGATCATAGACAAGGGCAGCCAACACATTAGTGACAAAAAGCGAAAGCAAAAAGGTCGAGAAAAACAGCACAGAGAAACTACGGCCGGCAGCGGCAAAGCCAGACACAGGCGCCATCATACCGGAACCGGAGGTGCAAGAACTGTGACTTGGTAATAGCAGTAAAAAAGCAAAACATTGTGCCATGACCTAAAGAAACACCTGAAAAACAAAGTCACTGACATCTATCAGATGACCCTGGAAAGGGTTACAAAGCCATTTCTAAGGCTTTGGGACTACCGTGAACCACAGAGAGAGCAATTATACACAAATGTAGAAAACTTGGAACAGTGGTGAAGCTTCCCAGGAGTGACCGGCCTACCAAATTACTCCAAGGGCACATCATCAACTCTTCCAGGAGGTCACAAAAGAACCCTGCACAACACTGAAGAACCACATACTTCACATGTCTCAGTCAGAGTTCATGATTCAACAATAAGAAAGAGACTAGGCAAAAATGACATCTGTGGGAGAGTTCAAGGAAAAAATCACTGCTGAGCAAAAAACACACACAAGCTGACCTTCTCCAAGAGTTTTGGAAAAATGAAGAAGTTTATTAGAAAAAAATCCAAAAAGTGATGCCACCTAAACCTAATAACTGGCTGAGCCACCCTTTTAGCAGCAACGACTGCAATCAAGTGATTGCGATAACTGGCAAAGGGTCTTTTACAGTACTGTGGAGGAATTTTGTCCCACTGTTCTTTTCAGAATTGTTATAATTCAGTAAGATTGGAGACTTTTTGAGCATGAACAATCTTTTTTAAGGTCATGCCACAGGATTCAGGTCAGCAACTTTGAATAGACCACTAGAAACTGCATTTAGTGTTTACTTGTGTTTTACGTTTGGTTAATGATCTGAAACATGGAAGTGTGACAAACATACAAAGAAGTAGGAACCTTGGCCAGCTGCTTGAAGAGGTCTACCAGAGAGATAGAAGCCAGGAAAATAAGCCAGCTGTACTCCACTGAACTGTCCAAAGTACAGATAGGTCCATCAATATTTGGACACAGACAACATGTTCTCATTTAGTTTTTTCTAATTTTACATAAAAATGTAAGGAACTAAAGCATTTTTAACACAATCCCTTCATTCCAGTGTACCAATGCCTGGTGTTGTGATGCTGTTGTGGCTTGCAAACACTGTTCACCTCTGCTGGAGCTTATGATCATCAAGTGCAGACCGTTCTACCTACCAAGGGAATTTTCAGCCATTCTGTTTGTTGCTGTCCATATCCCTCCCTGCTCCAATAACAACAACGGGAAGAGGCACTGAATTAACTGTATCAGCATGTCTGTGAGCAGCAAACGGCCCATTCAGAGGCTTTTCTCATCCTAGCAGGTGATTTCAATCATGCAGACCCAAAGACTGTGCTTTCCAAACTGCAGAAACACATTAAATTTCCCCACACGAGAAAACAACATTTTGGACAATGTTTTCACCACCCAGATAGGAGATTATATAACCCTCCCCCTCCCCCACCTTGGTGCCTCTGATCACATCACTATTATGCTAATGCCAGCATACAGGCCACTGCTTAAAGTCACCAAACAAGTTTGTAAGCAGATACTTGTGTGGCCACAAGGTCCTCTGAGGCACTGCAAGACTACTTTTCAACCACAGACTGGGAGATCTTTAAACAGGCCGCCACACACGACAACACCACAGACCTGCAGGAATATATAGAAACTGTCATTGGCTGCATCTTAAAATGCATCAATGATGTCACAGACAAGCACCATCACTGTCCAGACCAATCAGAAGCCATGGCTCACAGATGAGCTTAAGAACAGCAAGGGCAAACCTGTCATGCTGCATCAGAGAGGCGAAAAGGCAATACTCCAGGACGATTTTGCAAAGCTTCAGTGACAGCAGAGATACTCAGAGGCTGTGGCAAGGGATGCAGACCATCACAGACTACAAGCCCACTCTGCAGACCACTGTCGGTTCCACCTCTTTGCCGGTTGAGCTAAACGAATTCTTCACTCGCTTTGAGGCACAGAACTTCACCCCCGCACCGAAGACTCGATCATTCAACAGGATCATTCCCCAGCAACTCATTCACAAACTGGATCTGCTGGGGGTCAGCACCTCGCTGTGTAATTGGGTGCTGGATTTCCTGACAGGAAGACAGCAGGCAGTACGGGTCGGCAGCAGCACCTCCAGCTCAAGAACACTGAATACATGGGCTCCCCAAGGATGTGTGTTGAGCCCTCTGCTCTTCACTCTGCTGACCCACGACTGCACACCATCACACAGCTCCAACCTTTATATGAAGTTTGCAGACGACACAACTGTGGTAGGTCACATCAGCAACAACAATGAGGCCTACTACAGGAGTGAAGTTAACCATCTGACCGAGTGGTGCAGCAACAACAACCTGTCCCTGAATGTGGAGAAGACTAAGGAATCATCATAGACTTCAGGTGTCATGGTCCTGAGTTGACTCAGTGATTTTGTGTTTGGTGTATTATTTATTATTATTGTCATTATTTGTGGATTGTTTTGGGATGGTTTGTGTTTTGGGGTTTTGGATGCTGGGTTTCTGGGTTGGTGCTCCCTCTGTTGGTCCCTGGTGTCAGTGTTCCCCTGTCTCGTCAGGTTAATCAGGTCCAGCTGTGTCTCCCACCTGTGTGTGATTTCCCAGTGTCCCTCTGTGTATTTATAGTATATGTCGGCTTGTATTCGTTGTCGCGTCGTCTGTGTTCATTCACTGTGTTCATTCACTGTGTTCCTCCGCATCTTTCTACCCAGCCTTCTTCATGTCATCCACTGTGTGCTCTCCCTGCTGTCCTCCCTTCGTGTTCAGGTTTGCCGTACTATAGTTTAGTTGTTCCCAGTTTAGTTTATCCTAAGTTCTGTTTTCCATCCCCACTTTGTGTTCTGTATTCATAATAAACCACCCTCGCATCTTAGTAAGTGCTGCATTTGAGTCCTCTTTTCCACACATCACACGACTGCTGCCCCGGCCGTGACATCAGGAGAACTCACACCCTGCACACCCCACTAACCATCAATGGTGCTGCTGTGGAGAGGGTAAGCAGCACCAAAATCCTGGGTGTGCACATCTCAGAAGATCTCTGCTGGTCAAAAAACACTGCATCACTGGTCAGTAAAGCCCAACAGCGACTCTACTTCCTCTGCAAACTGAGAAGAGCAAAAGCCTCAACCCACATTATGAGCACCTTTTACCGAGGCACCATTGAGAGCATCCTCACCAGCTGCATCACTGTGTAGTATGGCTCTTGCACTGGGTCCTGACGAAAAAAGCTACAATGGGTAGTGAGAATAGCGGAGTGGATTGTGGGTGCTTCTCTTCCCTCCCTCCATCTACTGCAACTGCCTCATCCGGAAAGCCCTCTGCGTCACAGGTGACTCCACTCATCCATCCAACAGCTTCTTCAGTTGAAGAAGCTGCCATGTGGAAGGAGACTGAAGAGCCTCCAGGCCAGAACCAGCAGACTGAGAGGCTGTCAGGATGCTGAATTCACTCCCTGCTGTCACACACACCAACTCCAGACCTGCATTCACCTCTTCCCTCTGAACCCCCCATTCCTCAAACATACAACCACCACCTGACCCACCACCATTGCCTTTTCACTGACTGCCCCACTCCGACTTTCATACGAACTTGCCCACAGTCACTATGATTGTGTTGGACACTGCTGTTTTAAATAATTGTATAGTATTGTATTGTGTTGTACATAAGACTTTTATTTTATTTTATTTTCCTTTTTTATCTTTATATTTTAGTGTACACTGCTATGGAAGAATTGCAATTTAAAATTCCTGTGTATGACTGTACATATGGTCTTTGACAATAAAGCTGACTTTGACTTTGACATCATCAATAAACACTAGTGTCCCAGTGCCAAAGACATGCACGTGTTTTACAGATGATATGGTGTGCTTTGGATCATGACGTGTTCCACACCTTGTCCATGTACCCCCCCCCCTTCTCTGTCTTTAATATATATGTATATATACACAGAATAGAAATCAGTTTTTCCTTCACTTCAGGCGATATCTCTGTATGATTGCACTTTGAAACCAACAGCAGCAAAGACTTAGACTGACCTCAATGTTGACTGTCTGTGCCCAAGAAAGATGATTGTGAAACATTTCATTGACATGTTCAAGTCACGTGTCAGTCTGTTATTTACTTCTTATCTTATCAATGCATTAATAATTTCTTTGTGCTCCAGTGTATCATTGCTCATGATCAGGTTCATTGTTCTTCAGTTTTTTCACAGTCAACAAAGAGATACCGTTTAAGCTGAAAAATTTAAACTGACTTTCAAATTTAATTTAAGTTTTGCATGAACTTTTTAGACATCACACCCATTTTTTTACACCCATTTTTTATTAATTGGACAAACTCACAGCATTTTAAATATAATAGGTTTTTTAATATTTGGATGAAAACACTTTGTACTCAGTGACTGAAGTCTAGAACCCATAACCATGACCAAATTCTGTGTGTCCTCCCTTGAGGTGCTCTGCTTTGTTTTTACTGCAGCCACCTTCAGTTGCTCCTTTGTGGGTCTTTCTGCATTCAGTTTTGTTTTTAATAACCAGAAAACGTGCTGATTTAATTTAGATCAGGTGACTGACCATTGAAAAATATGGTATCATTGAGGCAATTTCTTTGCCTTGATAAACTTTCAGGTTGCTTTTGCTGTGTAGGTTGAATCATTCGTCATTTGATGCACTGTGACATGCATTCTGTTGAGTTTGGCAATCTGAGGAGGTCAGTATAGCCCCGTACACTTCAGATTTCATCCTGCTATTAGCACTCACATCAGTAAATACTAGTGCAGCCGTACATGCTCATACCATTTCCAAAACCATGTTTGACAGATGATGCAGAAGATGTGATTTGGTTTGGACCGATTCTTATATAGCACTTTTCTACTCTCACGGAGCACTCGATACAACATGCCACATTCACTTTCTTCTATGATTTCAAGTGCTTACTAACTAACAGTCACACTCCAATGAATGCATTGGAAAGCAACCTGGGGTTAGCATCTTGCCCAAGGATATTTTACATGAAGAGTGGGGGGAGCCAGGGGTCAAACCACCAACCTTCCGACCTGCTCTACCTCCTGGGCTACAGCCAGCCCAACTGTAAAACCCCTTGAGTTAAAGCTAAAAAGCAGTACTTCAATCATATATTAACAGCTAGATTTAAAATCCATTGTGGTAGTGTACAGATGTGAAACTACAAAAAACTGTGTCTTTGTCCAGTACATTACATTCCTAAGTGTCAGAACTTTCTCCTCACATACTGTACAAAGTCGTGACTGATTAGACCCCACCATATCTTAAAGACCTCACTGTACCATATTGTCCCGATAGAGGACTTTGCTCTCAGACTGCAGGCTGAGTGGCTTGGTTGTTTCCTTGAGTTGCCAGTGGTAGAACGGGAGGCAAAGCTTTTAGTTTGTGTCCTTCTATTTTGGGTTCAGGAGACACACACCGTCTGTACTTTTAAGATTAAGCTTAAAACTTGATAAAGGCTATAGTCCGGCCTGGATCAGGTGACCTTTGACCATCTCTTAGTTTTACTGCTATATTCTAAGGTTCCTGCACTTCCCATGATACGATAAGCATTTCTTCTCCACTTCCCTCTCTTCAGTTGCCATCTGTCTATATGCAACAACTGCATGTCATTAATTTTTGTCTTCACTTGTAGATTGTGTTTTGTCCTGTTTGCAGTCTGTGGTCTTTTTACATTCTACTTATTCATCACCCCCCAGTGGTCACAGCAGTTTTTAAAAGAGAGGTCTTCTTCTTTACTTCTACCAGAATCCTCTGAACATTGGGCTATTCTCTCGATTGTTGCTGTGAACTTGCACAATGTATGTAATGCTAGTTATGCATTTTTTTTCTATGCTGTAAAATCGAATATTGTGTTTAATTAAAAATATTAAGTAGGCTGAACTCAATTTTTATCAATTTGTTATTAGAACTCAATTTAAGTAAGTTACCAGTACTTTTTATGCAAAAACGCTGATCAACTCAACTTATTTGAGTTGTCTTAACTTAGAAAAACTAAGCTGGAAGTTTTGCTTCTCAGTGCGGAAGGATGAAACGATGTGGTTTGAAAATGCCACGTCACTACCGTCCTCCTCCCCCGGGGATCAGTCCGCATGTTCATGGCGCATTTTTTATGGAAAATGTTGAGCAAACCTGGAGAAGCTTCAGCTCAAGATATTATTGTTGTCATTGCTGTGGATCTTTACCTGATACACTGACTTGGTGAGTAAATCTTTACTCTTATTCAAACTGATTTTGTGGCTTCTCTTAGTTTAGCACCAGGTTTATAATCTTGCTAGCTAGTTAGTGTTAGCCTAGCGTTGCTGCTGCCGCTGGGCTCATGTTACTTAAAAATTAACACCACAGCCTTAAAAACCTTATATAAAAATATGTCTGTGAAATTTTCTGTTGATTGTTTGAAATAAAAAAGTGAGATAAGAGCCCAGACAAAATTCTTCGGGAGGTGCAGCCGTTAGGCTTGGGGTGGGGTGTGGGGGATATTTTCAATCCATAGCCATAACTAACTAACTAACTAACTAACTAACTAACTAACTAACTATATATATCATGTTTAACCTGAGTAGCAAAAGACCGCAGGGGGGTTGAAAACAATATGCCAGGAGTTAGCTGTGCTCGCGGACTCTATCAAGCCTTGACCTCCCGGTCAGCTATCGCGCTGGTGGATAACAGAGCTCTCCGAAAACGTGGAAGCACTTTTGCAAATATGTGATATTTTGATAAATTAAGTAGATATTTGCGCATTACACAGCTACATTCTCGCCTGAAAATATCTTAAAAGGTTATTTTGTGACCCAGAAAGGGTAGTCTGGGGAAAAGGAGGATCGCATTTGTCGGCCGGTTGTCGGAGCCTGTGTGTACTTGTAAGCGTGGCAATGGCGGAGGAGCGCGGCTAAAAAACTTTTGAAGATTACTTTTTCTGGGTCACAAAATAAACTTTTAAGATATTTTCAGGCGAGAATGTAGCTGTGTAAAGTTCAAATATCTGCTCGATTTATCAAGACATCACATATTTGCAAAAATGCTCCGACGTTTTCGGAGACGTCCATTTGCTGTTCATGCTTTGTGGCAGCTTTTGAACATCTGTGGCATCTATTAATGTCAAATCTAGCCTTTATTTAACAAAATAAGCAAACTGCTTTTATATTTAACCACTTCTCTGTTTAATTACATTTTAAATAATAATAATAACAATAGTATTTATTTTGTTAAAAAATGTGTTTAAAAACAAGTTTTGTTGTGAAAGCTATAATCCAGATTAGTGGCCTATTAAATGGTTAAAGTCTAGGTTGGTTTTATACTTGAGAATAAAGTAATATAGCTTGTCCTTCTAAAGAATTAAGTTAAATTCCACAGTTGAATCATAAGAAACATTATGTTACATATAAACCCTGCCATATGTTAGATCTGGTCATTTTGCTTATTAGAAACTTTATATATTGGAAGCTAACTTTTTAACAAGCATGTAATGATTATATTTAAATTAGGTGGTCTTTTTTAAAACACATATCTCTTTAGGCCTAAACTGACAGTGCCAATACCACACATTCAGACACAGTAGTAGATGGTGTTTTTAATACTATACGTGTTTGTCTAATTTGGTTGTATGGGGTCTACATTGACCTTCTGTGTTGTAAGTTATAATGATTGCACAGCCATTAAGGATCAAATCAGTTTCTGAAATATGTTCTGCTTTTTCTCCCTCTGCTTGCTTCTTACTGTCTTTGAGGCCGATCGGGACCAGCACTCCTGTTGTTGGACAGAAAGACATCAACTCAGTGGTAAGTATTTTGGTTTTCCAATATATTAGCAACTGTCAGTAACATTTATATTAATCAGGCTGAACTTTCATCATACTTTAGATCAGCTGGTTTTACTTATTGTTTTATTTGTGCTTTGGTTTGGGGAAGTTGTTTCTTTACTGATCTTTTCCTGTCTTCTGTTATTAGACTTGAGATATGACTGCACTATGCTGTTGCTGATGACCACAGTTAATTCTACAGGACATGCTGTGTAAGTAAACAAACAACAACAGTTTGGTCTGCATTTCTTGAAAGATCACATCCCAAACTTAGTTTAGAGGATCTACACTGTATATAGTGAAGTCTGCAGGTTTTCTAACAGCAAAATTTGTTTTGTGCCCAAATCATTTTGCACATCATTAGAATGAAAGTTATTGGCCATGTTTGCATAGCCCTTTTTAAAATGATGCTTTCATGACATTATTGTGTGTCGGGTGGTGGTCAGGGCTATCCAGACTGACAATTGGGACACTGAATGTCACCTCTCCGGTGGGGAGGGAGCCTGAGATTGTCTAAATTGGAGTCTGTTTTATACCAAAAGCAGAAAAAAATGTTTTAAGAAGGCAATGAAGTTCGTGTTCCAAAAATTATGATTGTTTGCTTGCAGGACAGCAGGAGAGATGAGTCCTCCGTCAGTGAAGGTCAGTGAAGATGGTCGCCTGCAGGTTCAAGCTCATTGCATCTCCAACCCACATCCACTGCCACTGTACTTAAGGGAAGTTAAAGACTTTCTTCTGCACCTACATTTGGATCACTTCGATCCATGACAGTCATTCAGGCAGTAATGCCTGGACTGGAAACAAGACATCCTTAAAATAATACAACATTCCAGCTCCTGTGTTGGAATGTAAAACAAATGTGTTGTTTAAATCAGAGACTGCACTTGTGAAAGAACAATAAATATTTTATTTTGATTATATAAGTAATGTAAGTACAAAACAAACTTGTGGTAGGCCTAAACTTATTTTCTTAATCATTACATCTGAGACTTTGTTTCATTGTAAGATTATAACAGTGATGGCAACATAATTGTTTGTTGTTCAGCAGAACAGTGTCCAGTATGTTGGCTGTTATACTTTGTTGTGTTTGAAAATAAAAGTTGGGCTGATTTTAACATCATTACAAAAAGTGTTGTTAATTATTTTTAATCATATTCAGGTTACCACAAATTGTTTTTTCATTTAGTTGAACTTGAAATGTTTGTCAGTAGGTAAAAAATTAGTATTGTACAGTCAGAAATATCAAGTTATTCTTAATACTGCAGACTTGCAATGTATAAGTTGTCCTAACAGTCATCTTAAGTAAGCTTTACTTAGTTTTTTTGAGGCAACGAGTTTGCATATTTTTTTTGAGTTCTGGAAACTAAATAGGTTTTTACTCTGTACTCAAAGTGAATAAGTTGCCTTAACTTAGTCATCTTGAGTAAACTTTACTCAATTTCTTTGAGGCAACGAGTTTGCATAGACTTTGAGTTCTGGGAACTAATGAGGTTGTACAGTGTATAGCAAAAAGAGAGAAGATCATTTTCAGTTTGACTAAATCAAAATGATCTTGATCTTTATGTGTTTATAAAATGTTTTTAATTTTGAATTCGTTTTACATTGAAGCATTGCTTTATGTAATATGGTGTTTTGTATGCATACCTTTTTGCCTTCTGTTACCAGTAATAGTGCCATTTATATAGCATTTAATAACTGGGTGATAATGATTCTGTTCAAGAGATCTACAAAACACAGTGCTGGAAGAGTGACACGTTCAGGTGTTGCAATCACTTCCATGGCCACAGGTGAATGAAGGCATGCAGACTGGCTCTACATACATTTTTGAAATAATGGGTCTTTCTCAGAGACTCCAGTGTGTTAGGATGTCACCTGTGCAGCAGGGTCCAGACATAAAAAAAATGCTAAATATCCCACAATTTACTGTTAGTTGTATTATATCAAAGTGGAAGTGTTTTGGAATGACAGTAACTCAGCTTTGAAGTGGTAGGCAAGCCTAAATCCTTTTCTGTCTGGCAATCCAATGGACAAGTCTAGGTTTGGCGATTGCTAGGAGAATGGTAATTGTCTGACCGCATTGTACCAAGTATAAAGTTTGGCAGAGGGGGAACTGTGATGTGGGGTTGTTTACTAGGAATCTGTCTCGGCCCCGTAGTTCCAGTGAAAGAAACTGTTAATGCTCTGGCATACCTACACATGTAGGACAATTTCAAACTCCCAAATTTGTGGAACCAGTTTGGGGATGGCCCATTCCTGTCCCAACATGACTGCACACTAGTACACAAAGCAAGGTCCATAAAGACATGGACGAATGAGTTTGGAGTGGAAAAACTCCACAGAGTCCTGACGTCGTTCCAATAGCATACCTTTGGGATGAATTAGAGTGGAGACTGTGAGCCAAGGTCTTCTTGTCCAACATCAGTGCCTCACCTCACCTTCCAGAAGTGTGCTTCTGGAAGAATGGTCAAAAATTCCTATAAACACACTCCTAACATTGTGGAAAGCATTACCAAAAAAACTGAGGCTGATGTAGATGTAAAGGGTGGCCTGACATTATAATGAGCCCTATGGATTAAGAATGGGATGCCATTTAAATTTATATGCATGCAAAGGCAGATGAGCGAATATTTTTGGTAGTATAATCTAAGTTGCAGGTTTATCGGTCAAGCAATCATAAATGGAACAAACAGAACAGAACATGTATCATATGTTCTGTTTGTGTTTTGCATTTTATTTTATTTTTTGAAGATTAATTTTTAAGCACCTTTTTAATTTTAATTTGCACACTTTATTTCACACCCTAAAAACTACATGTAGCATTGAGGTAAACTGCAGAAATTCTAGGGTTTGTAAGGGAAAGCACAGGGGATATTGTGTCATCTAAAAAAATAATGTTTAGATAGATGGCCTCACGTTATCTTACAGTGATAAGTGATAAGATAATGTGAAGGAGTGAGCACTAACTGATTGCACAAGCAAGGAAAATCTCTTTTTGTTTTTTTGAAAATAAAGGGTATATTTTGTTGTTTCAAAACACTTTATGAAATAAAAATGAAATCTGAAAACAGTAAAGAATGATTTGTTGACAATGAAAATTCATGCAGCAGGTGGGGGTCCAGAATCACCTGTATTTTTTGGCCAAGATTCTCAGAAGTTCCTTTCCACTCATTGAAAGTTTGTTAGTGGTTTATCACTTGTTCCAGCACACGCAAACGTCATACCATTGTAAATCTGTTTATTGCACAGGATACTGTGTATTCATTCACGCCTATTTCCAAATCACCTAAATGTTAATTATGGCACTAACTGTGAAACATTTTCATGATGAAAGGTCATGGCCAGTCTTCAACAAAGGAGAGATGTAAAATAATCAACGCGGTTAATCTTAGAAGATGGGCACTTCTATATTGTTATTTCATGATGTTTCTCAGTTTATGATCATCTTTTTTATTATTGTCCCATAGCTGACAAACATTGAGTGATTATTATTTTTCATACTTCATCTATTATGTTTAGGTATCAGTCATTGGAGTCATTCACTTCATCACAAAATGCACCCATATGATCGATGTACTTTATATTATGATATAATTGTGCTTTATTTGCTTTAATTTTTTAATTTATCGGTTACAACTGAAAACTAATGATTTTCCATGACAACTGACATGTAATTTTCATCTTATTATTATAATAAAGACACAAAGCTGACATACAGATGTTGAATACTTGGGTCTACGAAACTTCACACATTAAAAAAAAGAAGGCTTCTTTTCAGGAATCAAACCACCAACCATCAACCAGACTTTATTATTGAAACAATTATAAGGTCATCCACTTTAACAACCTCCAACCCAACTAAAAGAAGAGGGGTTAAGTAAAAACAAGAGTTTTTTGAGAATAAATTCAAACCTTTATTATTAGTATAGTCATAAACCAGGAAGAAATTATTTTCTATATTGTATTATGAGAATAAAATGTTGAAATGAATGAATAGAAAAAACATAAAGGAATAAATACTTCCTCCAATGATTCATTTTAAGACTGACTTTAATCTGGAACATGACAGCAACAATATGATATGTATCCAAAACAAAAATTCTATCAGGTATCATATCATCCTATATTTAATTAATGAATAACCATGAAACCAATTGAGCGTTTCCTTGGCTGTGTGTGGGATCACTGTCTTGCTGAAACGTCCACCCTCATTTCATCTTCATTATCCTGGTAGATGGAAGCAAATTTTTATCAAAAATGTTTCAATACACTTTTCCATTCACCCTTTCTTCAGTTTAAGTGTCCCACTGCCGTGTGCTGAAAAACAGCCCCACACCACGATGTTCCCACCTCCAAATTTCACTGTTCTTATGGAGTTTCTGGGGTGATATGCAGTGTTTTTTGACACCCAAACATCGTGTGTATTATGGCATTCAAAAGGTTGTTCAGCAAAGTTTAAATGTACTTCAACATGCTTTTTCTTCAACACTGGAGTCTTACGCAGTGAGCATACCAGCCATGGCGGTGGAGTGAGTAACTTATTGTTTTCTTTGGAACAATTGTACCTGCTGATTCAGTGTCTTTCTATAGCTTTCCACAAGTGGTCCTTGGCTCTTGGAAAACTCTTCTAATATTTCTTTTCATTCCTCTGTCTGAAATCTTGCATGGAGCAGGTGGTCATAACCCTAATCCACTTTACAGTAAAATGATGTTCTTTCCACTTCTGGATTATGGCCCCAACAGTGCTCACTGGAACCTTCAGTAGCCTAGAAATTCTTCTGTAACCAGTGCTATCAGTATGTCCTCAGAGAGCTCATTGGTTTTATCTATCATGAGGTGTTTCTTATAGGTTATAGGCCATCAGTTGGGACTGAACCAGCTAATTACTAATTCTTGACAGAATTGCTTTCTAGTTACAGATAGATTTCTGCGAGTGTCATGACTGTTTTCTTGCAACTTCCTTTCTGTGTGTGTTCAATACTTTTTCCCCTGTATTATTTCTTATTATTTTGCATAATTTACGGACATCTATGGTTTGATTTCTTTGCGTATGTGGATTGGATGGGTTGTTAGCGAATGAATTCTGATAAGAATTTCATGTCAGTAGCACCTTTAGAAATATATTTATTTAGAAAATTGGTGACATGTTCTATACTTACTTTACCCCCTGTATGTAATATACTATATAATGATATGATATGTGACCGGTGGCCCAAGGTACACCAGGGTCATATACGTGCCACATTGAGTAAATTATTGCCTACATATAGCTAAGACTAAGCAATCTCTTATCAGAGCATGTCCTAATAATCAGTACACTTATGACCTGGATTTACGAAAGACTGCTATATTGTCTTTGTGTTCGTAGAACAATCAGGTGTATAAAAGGCCAAACTTTGTTGCAGCTGTTTGGGTCTTTCTTCTGGTTTGATGGTAAATGAACAAGGGACACAGCCCCTAGGAATTATTCTCTCTTAATCGCGGTTTCTTTTTATTGGTGGTATGTAGGTAGGTGGGAGATTGTAGATTTTATAGAGTTGCTTGATTTGTAGAACTGACATCATTTTTTTCTCTTAGAGTCATCAAGTGAAATATTAAGAAGTGACTCTAAGATGGCCAGGCTCACAGTTGCAGCAGGTATTTTGGGAACTTATTGCATGCATGCAATATAAATGTAAACACTGACATTTATTTTATCATGCTTTTGCCTACATTCTAATGTTTCTTAGGTTTGTGTCTGGTGATGAGCCAGCTGGGTAAGTTATGGGGGTTTTTTTGCTTTTTTTTTTAAAGAAAATAAATTTTGATCATTACTTGTGTATCGCTACTGGGACCTGTGATTCTTTTATATTTCTATGCTCCAACACAGGAGCTACCAGCAGGATGGAGTGCTACTTCACCAACTGATCCCAGTACAGGCCTGGAGATGGAAAGTTCCTGCCACAAAATGTGGACCCTTTCCTATGCACCACCCTCATCTATGCATTCTCCATCATCAACTACAACAATGAGCTGGTTACCTACGAGTGGAATGACGACGTCCTCTACAAGTCTTTCAATGATCTGAAGACCAAGTAAGTGGATATTATCCTATAGGTCAGAGGTAAAGCAAAACACAATACCTCTTGAGCGTATCGTGTCTTTAAGAGTTGTCCACTAAGATATTACAGTTTCTTTAATGATATTACAAGTTTTCTGCTGTTTCCAGGAATCCTCACCTGAAGACTCTCTTGGCCGTTGGTGGATGGAACTTTGGGTCAACACAGTAAGAAATACTTTAACCTCCTAAGACCCGAACTCTTCCACAGCATGCATTTTTAATTTCTCTTTGATATTTGGGCTGATTGGGGCCCAATGAACGTAAAAACAAAGAATTACCAGATTTTTTTTTACCCTATTTTTGTTTTTAAGAAAAATAAGAGCCAGGATATTCGTTTAAAATTTTGATAGAACAGTAGCAGTATAATGTCCTCGTAAGTGGATATCAGGCCCTTGTAAAGCAAATTGAGTATTTTGGTCTAAATAACCCAAAATGTGATGTCTACATATCCTAGGAGGTTAAAGAAAGAATATTATTTTACATTAGGACAATGGTAGGTAGCTAACCAAATATTGTGTGTAAACCATCAGTCTGAATCAAATCAAAATCAAAAAGAAGTTTCCATTATTAAACACAGCAAACATTAATCACAATTCTCCTGTTAAATACATAAAGCAGTAAGCAGATTTTACTATAAAGATCAAATATTAACTTGGTTTTTTATTTATTTATTTATTTGCAGGTTCTCCATCATGGTTTCTACTGCAGCTAATCGTCAGAAGTTCATCCAGTCTACTATCAGATTTCTGAGGACTCATGGATTTGACGGTCTGGATTTGGACTGGGAGTACCCTGGATCCCGTGGAAGCCCTCCTGAGGACAAACAGAGGTTTACTCTGCTCTGCAGGGTGGGTATAGATCTCCATTTTTTAAAATCTACATCTCATTGATGTTGTTTCGTTTGCATCATACTTGAATGGTAAATGGTAAATGGACTGATTCCACTAACCTTCCAATCAGTAGATGATCTGCTATACCTCCTAAACTACAGCCACCCCATGGACTCCATTCTTACACTGTTATGTGGTGCACTTTTATAGGAACTTGTTGCTGCCTATGCAGCTGAAGCCCAAGCTACCGGCAATCCCCAGCTCATGCTAACTGCTGCCGTTGCTGCTGGAAAAGGAACCATTGATGCTGGATATGAGATCGCTGAGATAGCCAAGTGAGGGTCCTGCTTTGTAAGATGGAAGTAACCATCTTACTTCCACTACTACTTTTAGAAATCTGACAGTTGTGCAATGTAAGCATGCAAATCACTGTTTATGTTTATTTCCTTATTGCAGAGAATTAGATTTCATCAATGTGATGACCTACGACTTCCATGGAACTTGGGAGCAATTCACTGGACACAACAGCCCTCTGTACCGTGGATCTCAGGATTTTGGTGACCTTATCTATTTCAACATTGTAAGTAAACAGTTAAAACTGAAATAAGATTAATTTAAGAGGTAACTGTAACTTTAACAGGTAACTTCTTATGAACACAAACTTCAAATTTTTTAACTTTTATAGGACTTTGCCATGAAATATTGGAGAGACAATGGCACCCCACTGGAGAAGCTGAGGATGGGATTTGCATCGTATGGTCGTACCTTCCCGTCTGACATCATCAAACACTGGTGTTGGTGCTCCAGCTAGTGGCCCAGCATCAGCTGGTCCATACACCCGTGAAGCTGGATTCTGGTCTTATTATGAGGTACATTTCTTAAGGCTGGAATTTAATCATTACCTCATGATGTGTACTATCAGTTGCTTTGATATCTAATGATATTTGTAAAACGACAGATGTTAACCATGTAGTCTGTGCTGTAGATCTGTACCTTCGTGAAAGGCACCACCATTAACTGGATTGAAGACCAGAAAGTCCCCTATGCTTTCAAAAACAATGAGTGGGTAGGATTTGACAACAAGGAGAGCTATGAAACCAAGGTAAGTGCGAAAGCTTGTATCATTTCTTTATGTTTAACACATTTATGTATGTACAAGGTAGTGATATCAATGTCTGTTTAATTTTTCCCCAATAGGTACGTTACCTGAAAGATCAGCAGTTTGGCGGGGCCTTTGTGTGGGCTCTTGATTTGGATGACTTTGCAGGAAAATTCTGTGGGGAGGGTCCCCATCCTCTGCTCTCCCATCTGCACAACCTTCTTGAAATTGGTATGCCCAAAGCAGATTTATATAGATGAATTCTTTTAGTCTTTATATATTCAATAAATTAGTGTGGAACTGTTATCATATGAACCTCTGTAATGTAGATAAGATGTTACTACAACAGTCAATAAAAATACAAATATGTTCGATACAGTTTTAGTAAATGTAAATGTTCTTCATGTAGCGATTGGAGTAATGAAGAATTCATGTTAATAGGTCAAAGGTGGGTAGGGTTAGGGTGACGTTGTGTTTTAGCCAGTTACGCATTAAGGGATTCATGCTTATTGATACACATGAATGAAAAACCACCAGTAACATTTATTTCCTTTGATCTGTACTGTCAAGAGCTTCCCCCACTACCCTCAACCACCACCCCAAAACCTGAAGCGAGCACCGCTTCTCCACCCAGCACCACCACCACTACTACCCATGCCCCAGGAACTGGATTCTGCAATGGGAAACCTGATGGTTTATATCCCCACCCAGATGACAAAGCCAGCTTCTACATGTGTTCTGGTGGCAACACCTACGTGAGGCAGTGTGGAGCTGGATCTGTCTTTGATGACAATTGCAAATGCTGTAACTGGCCTTGAGCCAGGAGCAGAGGCATTGTGTATTACATCTGGTGCAAACATCATCTATTAAAGGGACTAAAGTGTATCAGTGTATCCTCTATGTACACATTCATTCACCTATATAACTCGGGTCCTTGGATAGATAGATAGAGTTGCCATAAACAGGGTATAACTCGCGTCATCAAAAATGAAGGTCTCAGTTCAGACATCATCAGCCTAATAGTGATTTTGTCTCGTACAAAAAGCAAATAAAACAAAAATAATGTCACAGTAGTCACCTCAGCTTTGAATAAAGTGTTAATTACTGCTTGGAGTTTCTAACCTTGCAAAATACACTATATTGCCAAAATTCTTTTCTTTTCTGCTTTCACATGCATAGAGGTTTAATACAATGTTGACCCACCCTTTGCAGCTATAAAATCTTCAACCCTTCTGGGAGTGTTAGTAGTGTATTTATGGTAACTTTTCACTATTTCTCTCGAAGCACATTTGTGAGGTCAGACACTGTGGGATAAGAAGCTCTGCTCTAATTCAACCGAAAACTGTTCTATCGGGTTGTGGTCAGGACTCTTTGTAGTTCAGTAGGATTCTTCCACACGAAATGTGCTCATCCATGTCTTTATGAACCTTACTTGGTTCACTGGTGCAAAGTCATGTTGAAACAGGAAGGTACGGTGGCCATGAGAGGCCAAATGGACTGCAACTTTAGAAAACACCAGCAAATAGAAAAACGCTGGAAAAGGACACATAAACACCAAAACATGCTAAGCATTGCTCCGGGAGACACTTAAAAGAAGTGGAGAATTTTTCAGATTTGTGAGGAATGAAAATACTATAGATATAGGTTTGCTATTAGATGTTAACTATTAGCCTGAAAATCTGTCATCTGTTGAAACACACATGAGGGTTTGTTTGACTGCTGTTTTGCTTTAGGTAAAATAAACAACTAAACTCAGACAACTTGAGTTTTTCAGAGCAAGATGTATTGTCCATTCTGTGGGTTTAAGTTTGAAAACAAATTTCACTGTTCATGTGGAAAAAACAGCTTTGTACTGGCTAAAGCTGCTGCCACAGCAGCAGACCTCAAATACTCAAGAGGTAATACTTTCTGCACCGGCTGTTATCTTTTAAGTCCAACTAGTTTTGTAAGAAAATAAAATGAAGAGGGCAAGACTTGTTCACATGTTTGGTGTTTGAACTTTTCAGATCTGTATTCATGTATAACCAAATAGTGTCATAAATGAAAGAATTTGTTTGTAGTTGGGAAATTATAGACATCCGGTGTGATATGACTGATAAATATACATTTCTGAAAGCAAAAACATGTTTGTGGTGGATCTGACTGGGAAGAGGTGGTGTTTTATGTATACTATATTCATATGTTTTTCCAGTATTAACTTTATCATGTTTGCTTTTGAGTTATATACAAAGATAAACTAATGAAGAGCCTCTTACTATCTCCCTCTCATTCCCTCCTTTCAGCCAAAGTCATTTGTTCAGCTACCCTGAAGGTAAAGAGCCTGAAAGGAGGATGCTCTCAAAATCCAAAAAAGAAATCAAAAGAAAAACAGTGAAGGTATTATTAAAAAAGATTTGATATTAAAAAAGATTTGAAAACTTTTATTTTGTTGTCTGACAACAGGTTTTCAACCTGTGACCACCATCTTTTTTCTAATATGTAATCTATATTTTTGCTGGGATGATGAACAAAACAAAGACTGACATGAGACCCATAAGAGGGAAAGCACTACCATTAAATGTTGAACCAAGCTGGTCATCTGAGAAGCTCTTGGGTGCTGCCATTAAAAAACTGAAAGACTCAACCATAAAATCAACCATGATATGGATATGGAAGATGTAGAATACATCCTGCTCTATCCTGTTCTAAAAAAAATCCAGGATCACCCTATATGACTGAACTCTACATAGAGGCCATTGGAAAGACTTACCAAAGAATTACAGTATTTGTTTGCATCCTAGAGGATTTCTTGTCAGAAAGGGAGTATTAAATAGACTTGACATTAGGCTTTGTTTTTTGTTTTTATTGTTAAAGATTTTTGTGATTAGTACCTTGAAGATTTAACTAAAGTTTGCTTTCACCAAGTGTGTTGAACAATATACAGTTACACTTAACTTTAAAGCATGAGGCAACTGTGTTGAATATGTGCAAGATGCTTACATAAATTCAAGAGATAGCCAATCCTTTTTTTTCAGTGCACAGTCCAGGATGAGAATATCGATGAATACATCAAGAAGATGGCCCCAACTGACTGTGTGCTCAGTGAATAACTCAGGTAGCAGAAACCCAAGAAAAAGAAGGAAGAGGAGGAACCATCATGGAAGGACAGGCCCCTGCACGGCATGTACCACCGGCAGATAGAGGAGGTGGCTGACATGCAGAAGTCCTACCAGTGGCTGGACAAAGCTGGACTGAAAGAAAGCACAGAGGCACTAATCATGGCAGCACAAGAACAAGCTCTGAGTACAAGATCCATAGAGGCTGGGGTCTATCACACCAGGCAAGACACCGGGCTGTGTAAAGATGCCCCTGAGACAATCCAGCACATAACAGCAGGGTGCAAGATGCTAGCAGGCAGGGCATACATGGAACGCCATAGTGTACAGGAACATATGTGCGGTGTAGTCCCGAGGTCAAAATGGAAGCGCCCCCCAAGGGTGATGGAGAATAGCCAAGCTATGATCCTGTAGGACTTCCAGATACAGACGGACAAAATGGTGATGGCTAACCAACCAGACATAGTAATGGTGGACAAGCTGAGGAAAACGGCCGTAGCAATACCAAATGACAGCAACATCAGGAAGAAGGAACACGAGGGTTCTCTCAGAAAAACACTATAGCATGCTCCAAACACCAGGCTACTATTCATAAGGACACTAGAGGATAAGAAAAGTTGTAACTGATTACATTCAGTGGTACTTTATCTAGCGAAACCATCTTCCCATCCAAAGGTATAAAATTCAAACTATTCTTTGCCCATTTGATAAAATCTTTTTATAAGATTATATGGTTATTCTTTTATTCTAATGAACTTTCTATTTTGTTCAAGATCTACTCCACTTCCAATAAAGAAGGAAAACAAATATTATAAATGCAAAAACTTTTTCAGGGGGACTTTTTGTATCAGGATGAGTGTCTTAGGTAGATAACAATGGTGCTTAATTTCTTAACAGAGTGTTTTGCCATTGTCACTTGCTTGCTTGTTGAGAGGCAGATTAAGCTGTAGGGTAAGGCAACACAACCTTGAGCAATAACAACTAATCAGTTTTTTTAATGACACTGTTTCATAGGTTCAGAGAAGGTCTAGCAACACTGGATTTTGTTAACGCCCTGCAACATCATCCCTCACTCTTCTTCTCATTCATGTGCTATACTGAGACCAGGCTGACAGCTGATGCTCTGCAGAACATCTTCCATGTGCAATTCCGTCCACTTGGCAGCAGCAGGTGTCAAGAGGAGCCAAGAGTACAAAGCTACTGGCAAGACTATCTGCTTTCTGTAGAAGGTATTAAATTTGATGGAAGTGCAAAACTAAGTATATTTATCTTGTGAACAAAGTGTAATTGCACACTTTTGTCAGTTTATTCTGATTATAAATAACTCTTTCCACCCCTTTTTAGATCCTCAGAGAGAAATATGTCTCTAGAAGGCATCCTTATGTTTGCAACTGGACTGAGGGAAATTCCTCCAGCAGCAATTCAGCTGAAGCCACAGCTTCTTTATCAGACCATCTCACACTTGACTGTAGCAGAAGTTTGTGCAAATACAGTTCCAATCAAAAGTTTAAGACCACTTGAAAAAAGGGCAGGTTCAACATGCAACAAGAAGAAATGGGAGTGCGACAATTTTTTGAGCATGCACTTTATTGAAAACAACGCTTAAACTGAAACATGGTGTTTTACAGCTGATCAAAAGTTTAGGACCACACCTCCAAAAAAACTGTAACCCCCTAAGACAGAAATCAAAGTTCCAGACATGAACTCAGTAATGAGTAGCTCCGCCATCATTGTTGATCACTTCAAAACCGTTTCCATGAGGTGAGTGGGAACATTTCTCCAAGTGGTGAAGACGGCCACACGAAGGGCGTCTACTGTCCGGATCTGCTGTCCATTTTTGTAAACTTTCCTTGCCATCCATTGCCAAAGGTTCTCAATTGGACTTAGGTCAGGGGAACACGCAGGATGGTCTAAAAGAGTGATTATTCTCCTGGAAGAAGTCCCTTGTCCTGCGGGCATTGTGTGCTGTAGCGCTGTCCTGTTGATAAACCCAGTTGTTACCATACAGAAGTGGGCCCTCAGTCATGAGGGACGCTCTCTGCAACATGTGGATATAGCCAGTAGCTGTTTGACACAGCTGCACCTCCTGAAGCTCCATTGCTCCACTGAAGGAAAAAGCACCCCAGACCATCATGCGCCCCCTCCACTGTGGTGTGTAGAAAACATATCAGGTGGAATCTGCTTGTCATGCCAGTAACGTTGGAAACCATCAGGACCATTAAGGTTACATTTTTTCTCAGAGAATAAAACTTTCTTCCACCTTTCAATTTTCTGTGCTTGGTGCTCTCTTGCAAAGTCCAAATGGTCAGTTATGTGGAGTTCAAGGAGACGAAAGAGATGAAGATTGTTTTTGTTTTAGAACACCTTCAGTCTTAGATGCCGTCTGATGGGTATGGGGCTTCAGTCGGCACCACCAAAATGCTAAAGAGGATCAAGGACAAAGGAGGACTAGATCTGCCTAACTTTCAACACTACTTCTTAGCAACTATGCTACAATTCATCTCAGGATGTTTAAAACACGGTCTCTTAGATGAACCTTGGCTAGATGCAGAACAGGCACAATGCAATAATCTAGAGATTTCAGACCATTTATAAGCTCAAACATCAAACAACATGAATGCTTTAAAAGCATCAACATCAGCTGTTCTCTGACAGCACGGTGGGAGTTTCTAAAAATGTCTTCATTAATCCCATGCAAATGTACACCTATCTGGACTAACCCTGACATACTACAGAACAATGATATGATTAACTTCCCAGATTGGGGTTGAAAAGGAATTAAATACTTTGAATATATATTAGAAAGAACAGACTTTATTCCGTTTGACAGACTAGTTATACAGCAAAACTTCTGGTCTCAGAAATGCTCAAAAACCTTTAAATTGATTAGATAGCCCAGCCTACAATTAATACACTAAAAATACTACATAGAGTGCACTATACAGATCAATGGATGTTCAAGATGGGTGATGTTCGTCTTCTAACAACTGCTCACACTTTGGTTCTGTCCACCAGAGCTGGACTGGGACAAAAAATCAGCCTGGGCATTTTGACTAGAGACTGGCGCGACATCCGCTGGTTTCCTCTTTCTGGTGCAAAGTGTGCGATAAACAAACAAGAGAGAAAAACCGATCAGCTGATCATTGATCACTTTCATGATTGAAGTAGCAACAGGACAGGGAGGGGGAGAGAATGAGAGGAGAAGAGGCAGCTGCAGCGTAACAACACAGAATAACTCCAGCTTTGTGTCTTTTTCCATTCTATAGCTGAAGTACGGGACAAACTGTGCTCCTTTTCAGCTCAATACGAAAGGCGTAATATTTTCTCTGACTACGTCTCTGAATTCCGTTTTTTACGGGACGGTTGGCAACTCTACTAACTAACCTTATGAATAAAATAAAGGTCACTATCAGTAACATCATAGCACCCACCCAGCTGTATAGAAACTCCATCATGCTAGCTAGTACGCAGTACGAGTTATTGTAACTGACTGTAAAAAGTCAGCATAACGAAAATAAACTACACCTTGATTATATCTGACCCAGATAGACTGCAGGTCATAACTTCTTACCTGAAGTTCAGTTCACCTGACACTTGGACCTGCGGCCGCCTCGAGTCTCTGCTCCTCCTGCCTCCCCTTTCCGTCATCCACCTGCTGGCCTCTGTGGAAGCTCCGCCATAGCCACCACCAAACAGCTGAGTTATTTTTACACATCGGCCAGCATCTGGCCAATCCATCACCTTTCATTGTTTATACTGTTACAAAAGACCCCCAAAAAAACTGGCCCATAAAAACGAAAAATCACCATCGGCCCACCAGGCAAATGCCCAGTATGCCCAATGGCCAGTCCAGCTATGCTGTCCAGCAGTTCAGAGGTTTTTCCCCTGGATATGTTAAGACTTCTCAAAGTGTATGAAATGTAACGTTTCAGCCTCCACGTCAGTTTGCTTGTTGGGCAACTTGGATGACATCACTATAGAGACGAACGCAGCCCACATGGTTCTCACTGCCCTATGCATTGCCAAGAAAACTGTTCTTACCAATTTAGAGACCGTCTGATAGAACATATTAGTCTTGATACAACCTCTGCTGCCATGTTAGATCAAGCCCTCTAGGCTCCGTTGATCAGCTCCATCACCTAGTCGGGGTGGGAGGTCGAGGTTTTGTCCCACCTTCGTCAGTGTAGTTGGGAGGGCCTCTAGTCTCGTCAATGCCTGCTTCATGTCCCGGGGGACAGGGCTATGGCTCCCTATACCCTACCCTACCTACTATTAGACAGTTAAATGGAGAAACCTTGTGAATACAAGTGCACACACCTGTGTACAAACAGGTACTCACAGACACACACGTTCTTGGTTGGCTGTTGCCTCTAAACACATCGCGTGTTGACGGTCAATATTTATTCTTTACTTATGCTTATGTTGGTTGTTGTTGTTGCTGTGGTTTCCCTGCTGTGTTGCTCTGTTATTGCTTTTCTTTCCCCAGCAGGTGATTAAACAGATTTTTAGGTTGTTTTTTTTTCTTTTTCTCTCTTCTCCTCTAATCCCCTCTAATTCCCTCTCTTTCTGTTGAGCCTCCAAAAGTTGATTCTGTTCATCTGGACGTAGTGTTTTGTGGGAGAAACGTTTCGTCACTCATCAAAGTGACTTCTTCAGTCTCAGCTGACTGCAGGTTTCAATCTTATAAACAGTACATTTGCATAATGACTGAAACCAGCCCACTGAAGGAACAATGGGCTGGGAGGTCAGTTCCTTAATCTTAATTATGCAAATTCTCATGACCATTGATCAACAACCACTGATCAAAGCCCACTGATCAAAACCCACTGATCAATGGCCATGAGTCCCATTCACAGAGAGTTGGGGAATGGCTGCACAGCATTGTAAGATGGTGACAGATGTACCCTTAGGCCCCCTCCTCAATTCAGAGATGGTCTTTCCCTTTTCACGTAAATGGCCTCCTTGACTCCGCCCTCAAACCAGCGTTCCTCCCTGTCCAAGATGTGTACATCCTCATCCTTGAAAGAGTGTCCACTGGCCTGTAGGTGTAAATAGACTGCAGAGTCCTGGCCTGACAAGGTAGCTCTTCTGTGTTGTGCCATCCTCTTAGCCAGAGGTTGTTTCGTTTCCCCGATGTATAAATCCTGGCAATCCTCCTGCACTTAACAGCGTACACTATGTTACTCTGTTTGTGTCGGGGGACCCGATCCTTGGGGTGGACCAGTTTTTGGCGCAGCGTGTTTTGGGGTTTAAAAGCCACAGAGACCCGGTGTTTAGAGAAAATGCGTCTCAACTGCTCCGATACTCCTGACACATATGGGATCACTACAGGTTTTCGCTTGGGCAGCGGTTGTCCTTCTCTCCTGGATCGGCTGGAGCTTTCTTTTGGCGCCTTCCCAGCTTTGACAAAAGTCCAGCTGGGATAACCACATTTACTCAGGGCCTTCTTGATGTGCTGTTCTTCTGCCTCCCTGGCTGCTGTGTCTGTGGGGACGGTGTTCGCTCTGTGTTGTAGCGTCCTGATGACACCCAGTTTGTGCTCCAGTGGATGATGAGAGTCAAACCTTAGATACTGATCCGTATGTGAAGGTTTACGGTACACGTCAGCTTTTAGATGTCCCCCATTACTGATGGAAATCTCACAGTCTAAGAAGGCTAACCTGCCACTTTTCATATCCTCCCTGGTGAATTTGATGTGTCGGTCCACCGAGTTAATGTGATCCGTGAAATGTAGTACATCCTGAGATTTGATTTTCACCCAGGTGTCATCCACATACCTGAACCAATGGCTTGGTAGTGTTCCAGGGTAGGATAGCAAAGCCCTCTTTTCCACTTCTTCCATGTACAAATTGGCCACGATGGGTGAAACTGGGGAGCCCATGGCACACCCATGTTTCTGCCTGTAGAACTGACCCTTGTATGTGAAGTAGGTGGAATGAAGACACAGTTCCAAAAGCAAACACACTTGGTCGATGCTGAGAGTGGTCCTGTTGCTGAGGTTGGGGTCATCCTGTAATCTCTTACGGACGACCTCCAACGCTTCCGTGACTGGGATGCAAGTGAAGTGAAGCCCAGATGAACAGAATCAACTTTTGGAGATTTACTTACCTGGATGATTGAGCATGCATCAAGACGTTTCTGTTGAGCCATTTCCCAACGTAACTTGTCTTTGTCTTTTTCTTTCCCCCAATCCTGTACATTTTAATCATAATATCTTAAAAATTAAAAAGTAAATAAATAATAAACATTGAATAAACTATGAGAATCAAGTGGATCAGTATGGCAAAAGCTGTAATGATGCACTTGGGAAAGTAAATGTGTTGGGCACTCTATATAAGTAAAATTGAATTGAAGTGAATCAAATTTATTTGAATGGATTGTAAGAACTGCCATAGATGACAGCCATTAAAAACAAAAAGACTTGTTTGTATTTTGATCAGCTGATCAGCTTTGTACATATTTTTGCACCATGACTTTATGTGTTTAGCACTTATTAACATGTAATTTACTTATTTACTTATTATGTAGGTATATTATGTTATACCTATGCACCTATCCACACACACACACACACACACACACATACACACACACACACACACACACACACACACACATATGTGTATATATATATGAAGGAATTACTTTGTTGCTGCTTTGCTTTATGGTTGATGATCAAAGGTCATGGCTAGTCTTCAACAAAAGATATAAATGCCATAATATGATATAAAGAAATAAATGTCATATGTCATAATATGGCTCAGTTTACAAGCTTCTCTTTTGATTATTGCCACCTTTCTAACCAAAGCATACTTAGAGATAAGTATGCTTTGGTTAGATATTTAGTTTGATTCCTGAATTAATTTATTTATTTTCCCTTTTTAAAGAAATTAGTTATCGTGGAAAACAAATACATCTTTTGCTGTTGTTCAGGTCTGCCTTGTTATCTATATGTCATAATAGAGACACAAAGTTGGCATATAGAGCTTTGGGATGAACAGATAGGTCTGTGAAACTTCCAATAATAAAAAAGGGACTTCTTTTCTAGTTTCCAGTTTCAGAGCAATGCCATAAGTTTCAAAGTCGATGCCATAAGCTTGTTTTATTATCAAATGGCCATCTATTTTAAATAACAATCTGAAACTCAATAAAAACAGACAATTTTAAAGGAAAAACAAACAGATTTTGAGAAATTCAAACCTTCACCATTAGTTCCAGGCATTATTCAAGATTCAAGGTCTTTATTGTCAGTACAATAATATACACAGTATACAGCGTACCGAAATGCCGTTTCGCCCCAAGCCCCCCATGGTGCATTTATAAGAATATAAACAAATTAATCTCAGAGAGATATAAAACTAGGAATTACAAATAAATAATAACTTGCTAAATTTGGGCAAAATTAAGAGCTAAAAAGGTACTATTACTAACTACATCTATGCACAATAAACAAAGACAGGACAGAAACAATACGAAGTGGTCATGTGTAATTACAGTAAAGTGAGATGATTGTGCAGTAGGTATTGAATACCAGGTTCAAGTTATGGTCAGGATATTGAAGACAAGACAGGATGAAGATGTGCAAGATGCAAAGTGTGCAAATATAGCATAATGTAGATCAGTAGATCATTAATCAGTAAGAAAGGATTTTCTTTCTTGTATTGTCAGAATAAACTTGAAATGTGCAGAATATTGTTAAATAAACACTTCACTGTATTTTGAAGATTGACTTTAATCTTGAAATATTAAAGTTTACATTTTCATTTTGTGCATTTCAATGTGTATTATTGTTTTATAATCCGTTTAGTTATTTTCTTTGTTTTTTTATCAAAAATAATCAAAAAATAAAATTGCATACCTATATTTCCCCAGGTAAGGTTACCATGACAGCATAACAATATGTTCTGTATCCAAAACAAGGCTATATCAGGAGATTATTGTGTCCTAAGATCGGTTTAACTGAATACTGATGATAATATGATATGTCTAGTGACCTAAGGTACACCAGGGTCATATACATAAAAAGAATACCACATAGAGTAAATTATTGTCTACTTATGGCTAAGACTGAGCACTCTCTTATCAAAGCACATCCTAATAAAGAAACCATTTATGACCTGGATTTACGAAAGAGTGCTATACCTTCCTTGTTTTCATAATACAATCAGGTGTATAAAAGACCCACCTTTGCTGCAGCTTTTTTGGGTATTTCTTCTGGTCTCAAGGTGAGTGAACAAGGGGAACAGTCTCTCGAAGTTATTCTCTCTTAATTGTGATTATTTATTTATATATACTTTTATACGTCTTACAGTGTTGCTTGATTTGTAGAACCAACTTCATTTTCATTAAGTGAACTCTTAAGAAGTGAATCTGAGATGGCCAGGCTCACAATTCTAGCAGGTATTTTAAGAATTTACTGGATGTATGCAATATAAGTATATCATGCAAGTGTGTTTTTATTTTGCTTACCCTTATATTAAAATTTCCGTAGGTTTGTGCCTGGTGATAAGCCAGCTGGGTAAGTTGGGTTTACTTTGGTAAACAACTGACATTTTGATCATTACTTGTGTATCGCTACTGGGACCTGTGATTCTTTTATATTTCTATGCTCCAACACAGGAGCTACCAGCAGGATGGAGTGCTACTTCACCAACTGGTCCCAGTACAGGCCTGGAGATGGAAAGTTCCTGCCACAAAATGTGGACCCTTTCCTATGCACCACCCTCATCTATGCATTCTCCATCATCAACTACAACAATGAGCTGGTTACCTACGAGTGGAATGACGACGTCCTCTACAAGTCTTTCAATGATCTGAAGACCAAGTAAGTGGATATTATCCTATAGGTCAGAGGTAAAGCAAAACACAATACCTCTTGAGCGTATCGTGTCTTTAAGAGTTGTCCACTAAGATATTACAGTTTCTTTAATATTACAAGTTTTCTGCTGTTTCCAGGAATCCTCACCTGAAGACTCTCTTGGCCGTTGGTGGATGGAACTTTGGGTCAACACAGTAAGAAATACTTTAAAGAAAGAATATTATTTTACATTAGGACAATGGTAGGTAGCTAACCAAATATTGTGTGTAAACCATCAGTCTGAATCAAATCAAAATCAAAAAGAAGTTTCCATTATTAAACACAGCAAACATTAATCACAATTCTCCTGTTAAATACATAAAGCAGTAAGCAGATTTTACTATAAAGATCAAATATTAACTTGGTTTTTTATTTATTTATTTATTTGCAGGTTCTCCATCATGGTTTCTACTGCAGCTAATCGTCAGAAGTTCATCCAGTCTACTATCAGATTTCTGAGGACTCATGGATTTGACGGTCTGGATTTGGACTGGGAGTACCCTGGATCCCGTGGAAGCCCTCCTGAGGACAAACAGAGGTTTACTCTGCTCTGCAGGGTGGGTATAGATCTCCATTTTTTAAAATCTACATCTCATTGATGTTGTTTCGTTTGCATCATACTTGAATGGTAAATGGTAAATGGACTGATTCCACTAACCTTCCAATCAGTAGATGATCTGCTATACCTCCTAAACTACAGCCACCCCATGGACTCCATTCTTACACTGTTATGTGGTGCACTTTTATAGGAACTTGTTGCTGCCTATGCAGCTGAAGCCCAAGCTACCGGCAATCCCCAGCTCATGCTAACTGCTGCCGTTGCTGCTGGAAAAGGAACCATTGATGCTGGATATGAGATCGCTGAGATAGCCAAGTGAGGGTCCTGCTTTGTAAGATGGAAGTAACCATCTTACTTCCACTACTACTTTTAGAAATCTGACAGTTGTGCAATGTAAGCATGCAAATCACTGTTTATGTTTATTTCCTTATTGCAGAGAATTAGATTTCATCAATGTGATGACCTACGACTTCCATGGAACTTGGGAGCAATTCACTGGACACAACAGCCCTCTGTACCGTGGATCATTTGACGCTGGTGACCTTATCTATTTCAATATTGTACGTAAACAGTTAAAACTGAAATAAAAAGAATTTGAGACATACCTTCTTATGAACTCAAACTTCACCTTTTGTTTGACTTCTATAGGACTTTGCCATGAAATATTGGAGAGACAATGGCACCCCACTGGAGAAGCTGAGGATGGGATTTGCATCGTATGGTCGTACCTTCCGTCTGACATCATCAAACACTGGTGTTGGTGCTCCAGCTAGCGGCCCAGCATCAGCTGGTCCATACACCCGTGAAGCTGGATTCTGGTCTTATTATGAGGTACATTTCTTAAGGCTGGAATTTAATCATTACCTCATGATGTATACTATCAGTTGCTTTGATATCTACTGAATGAAACTTTGATATGATAGGAAGGAAGTTTTTTAAGTTTCACACATCTCTTCACGTTGTCTGTGCTGTAGATCTGTACCTTCGTGAAAGGCACCACCATTAACTGGATTGAAGACCAGAAAGTCCCCTATGCTTTCAAAAACAATGAGTGGGTAGGATTTGACAACAAGGAGAGCTATGAAACCAAGGTAAGTGAGAAAGCTTGTATCATTTCTTTATGTTTAACACATTTATGTATGTACAAGGTAGTGATATCAATTTCTGTTTAATTTTTCCCCAATAGGTACGTTACCTGAAAGATCAGCAGTTTGGTGGTGCCTTTGTGTGGGCTCTTGATTTGGATGACTTTGCAGGAAAATTCTGTGGGGAGGGTCCCCATCCTCTGCTCTCCCATCTTCGCAACCTTCTTGAAATTGGTATGCCCAAAGCAGATTTACGCAAAAGATTTCTTGTAGTCTTTCTATGTTTAAAAAAATCAGTGTGGAACTGGTATCATAACAACCTCTGAAATTTAGATATGAAGACGTAATATTTTCTAAGCAAGCATATTTTCAGAAGGTAGAATCGATTTTAAGCAGTGACTTATATAAACGTGAATTTAATCGTTGTATTTTCCAGAGCTTCCCCCACTACCCTCAACCACCACCCCAAAACCTGGAGCAAGCACCACCACTCCAACCACCACCACCACCACCACAACCACTACCACCCATGCCCCGGGACCGGGATTCTGCAATGGGAAACCAGATGGCCTTTACCCTAACCCAGATGACAAAACCACCTTCTACAACTGTGCTGGTGGTGTGACCCATGTTTCCCAGTGTGGAGCTGGATCTGTCTTTCATGACAGTTGCAAGTGTTGTGGCTGGCCATGAGCCAAGAGTGAAGGCAGTGTGTATTAAATCTGATGCAAACATCATTCATTAAACATCATCATTAAACTCATCTTGTATATGTACAATCATTTACGTAAATGATTTTTTTTGTTTAAATGTCTCATACAGATTGCAAATTTCAAAACAAAATCTTCAAAGTACCTTATTACAAATTGGCTTATTATTTTGCTATATTTATTAATCATAAAATACAATATTTTTTCTGAAAGGTTTTATCTAAAAAAGTTGCCTCTTACAACCATTGTTAATGCTCTATGCAACAATAATATAATATATAATATAATGGATTTTATCAACTACATATACACTCATGGGATTTCATTTCAGTCACAGAAACTGAGTGTACATAATAGTAATATAATAGACATTGTATCATAATCGTATCATAATCGATTTGAACTGCCAGATTAATGTTTATGGAAGTAGTTCACTCTGTTATATAAAAACTATTATCAATAACCTCGTGAGCAGTGAATGGTAATTGTTTTCAGTTAGCCTGGAACAACTGTGCTGTAAAGTCACAACATCAAAGGGGCAAGTCTCAGTCCAGACTTTATGAGTCTGATAGTGATTTAGCAGTCCAGAAAAAAAGTCATTTATGATTCATTACAGGAATCACATCTCCAATAACAGGTGAATCCCTGTTTGTGTTAGTGATCTAACTAGGAAAAAATGTAACAATATGTTGAGTGACCCTGCAGGGATGAAACACCTTCAAAACAGAGAACATATCACATAAATAATAAATATAAAAAAGAAAACACAAAAGAAAAAAGCAGGGTATGATGAAGCAGTTTTAGTTTTTTGGCATTTCTTTCAAGTTTAGGGTTTAAGATATTTTATTCAATGGTTGGTATTATCAAACTTTCATTGTCAAACTTTATTAGTTTAATAATAATAATAATAATAATAATAATAATAATAATAATATATGTCACTGAATGAAAAACTACATTTTGTTATTTGAGTGCACTATTTATCTGTTTGGTATGCAGCTGTGGAAAACTATGGTTCTTGTAGTCCTGCAGAGAGAAAAAGCTATAAAGGATAAATTATTGTGAGCATTTTGAAGACAAATCCTAAGCCAGTACTTCACTATGCAGTTCAATTTAATTCTGTTTTATTTATATAGCACAATACAACCATATTGTAAGGTAATAACCTGGAATAATACAGAGAAAACAGAAAACCCCAACAATCAGATCACCCTCCATGAGTAAGCAATCGTGGCAAGAAAGAACTCCCTTCTAACAGAAAAAACAAACAAAAACCCTTAATTAAGGTGAAGGAAGAACTCCCCCTTGAATTGATGACTAGATAAATGAGATTGCTAGAATACTGCAAAATATTACAGAGGCTATCTTAGAGGCAAAAACTGCAATCAAACATTTGTGATAACTGGCAATCACGGTGGAGGAAATTTGGTTCAATTTTCAATGCAGAAAATATAACCAACTCCAAAAAAACAAGACATGTAACAAAAACATCTAAGGTATGTTTTCATTTCAGAAACTTTGCATTACGAATTATCTGAAACGTGGGTCCTGTTTATAAATTGATATTACTACTGTTTATTCTGGACAATTTCTCTACTGGATGGCAATGTTTTCAAGGGTATTTTAGAATCTAATGTTCACTGTGATGCTTGCCAACAGGGTCTAGACCAGTGGTTCCCAAACTTTTTTTGCTAGGCCCCCCTTTGTTTTACAAGAAAAATGTTTGCGCCCCCCCCCGCGCATGCACACGCACACACACATCCTCCAACCACACACACCCATATTTTGCTCCATTGCGGTTTATTTCACACCTCAAACATTTAGTGAACAATTAAGCAAATACAAGTAATCTGCAATAAAGGTAGTAAGAAAATAAACTACTAACTCTTTTACACTACGTCCACACCTACACGGGTATTTTTGAAAACGCAGCTGTTTCGTCCACACGTAAACGGCGTTTCGAATCACCGAAAACGGAGATTTTTAAAACTCCTTTTTTGCGTTTACATGTGGACGAGGAATACAGAGTTCGTCACGCAACGTCAAAGGTATGTGCCTTTTTTCACGTCACGCTGTGCGCCACGTTATTGTTTACATGAGATGAATTGCAGAATGGCAGATAGAGACAAAATACTGTTTCTGTTAATCTGACTATCTGCAGGTTTTACACACTTACATATACACACGCAGTTACTGTCCCTCCATTTAGAAAGGCAGAGGCGTCACGGTGTGATTATTTTACGTGTAGTTGTTTTTTTTCCCCTGTGTTATAATATTCAACATTGCTATCAATACATTTGTCAAAAAATGCCTCTATGTACAAAATGGGTTTAAAAACATAAACAGCTGTGGGATACTGTTTGTCCGTGATTTGAACTGGGGGACAAATCATGGCAGGATCAGCCTGATGTTATTTGTATCCCACTTAGGGATGGGTATCGTTTAGGTTTTTTCCGATACCAGTACCAAACCGGTACTTTTGAAACGGTGCCGGTGCTTAAACGGTGCTCAAACCGGTGCTTAAAGAATGGAGAACACAAAATTGGTCCTAAAACCTCTCATGTTCAGCTGTTTTTTTGTAAAAAGATAACAATGTTATCCTTTTCTGCAGCTATAGGGCATATATGGTATCACTCTTGGCTGGAAGCAGTGCTTAAACAATGGAAAAAACACAAACTTTGTCCAAAAACTTCTTATGTTTAACTTTTTACCACTTTTTCTTTGGTCATTTTAGCCTTTTTGGCCAGGGTGAAGGGAGTATCTGCCATCAAACAAGAAGACCGCTGCATGTAATTACGACGGGGTTTGCTAGTTCACCTTGCATGCATTAATTTAATAACGTGGTTAGCCTACTCAACGTAAATTACACACGAACAACATTAAGCTACTCACCCAGAGAAGAACGGCTGCTGCTGCCATCATCATCCGTCATCATTTCTGCTACACTGGCAGGGCTAGGGGCCAGGACTCTCCTTCGAGTTTTTGGGGGATGTTGCTAACTCCGGTTCCGATAACAGGCACCACACCCGCAGTAGATGTGCTCGGTGTGAGGTCTTGCAACAAGCTATCAAATACGGTGCATTTCTCGGCTTTTAAAAAAACGCTATGTGTCGCCAGGTTTCATCAGATTCAAGGAGTTACCTCCTTTGCACAGTATCACAGTATCACCTTAAAGCACTTGTTGCAGGCTGCTGAGTTTGCATCTTTTGCTGTGAAGTACAGCCAGACTTTGACCGCTTCGCCTTGGGCATTTTTAATCTGTAGCTCTGCTCTAACAGAACGTACGTACCTGGGCCCGCCTACTATCCTCGAAAACGTAAATGATTGGCTAGAATTCAAAGTGTATGGCATCTCAGGAAAAATAGCACCGAAATAAAGCACCGAAATGTGCGCTGCTTTTCGGTCTGGTTACTACTGTTTATGTCAGAACCGGTGCCATCATGGCACCGGATACCGGTACCCATCCCTAATCCCACTGTAACTTTACTGTATAAAGAGCTAACATCTCCAAAATGTCAGGAGTAGTTAGTCATTACAAGAAGTGTTTTTGAACTAAAAATCAAGAATGTGGGATACTGTTTGTGCGTGATTTGAACAGCCCAGCGCGTGCTCCCGACTAAGGGAAAACCAATTCTGCAGGGGAGACCTACCTTGGCACTTGTGCAGGTGAAACCAAAGGGAAGATATGCTTCACCATATTTTCTAGTCTTTGGCTTAGAATGAAGTTGGTTTGGAAACATATTCAGCGATGCTTCATCTCCTGCTTTGCGTTTCTGTAGGCGCCCCGTGCTAGCAGTGTCAAAGAGTTTTGTTTTTTTTCCCCCCCTTTTCATACGCCCCCCCCCCTCCCCCGCCATGGCTCTGCGCCCCCCTAGGGGGCGGGCCCCACACTTTGGGAAGGTCTGGTCTAGACAATTAATTTACGGCATAGGGTTAGTCATCCAAGTCATTCAGGTAATCTAAGAAATTTGATCAAAGGTAAAAAGTTTTCAAAAAACATAAAGAAATCCATTTGCTTTCTTTTCAAAGAGGCTTCTTCAGTTCTAAAATCAAAAGATCGAGTGTTCTGTCTTTATTGTGCGTCCCTTTGCCCAACTTGACAGAGAGCTAACGGCTTCAATGAACATTGGAGGCGGAAGTAAGTTTAAGGCTTTTTACTTCATCAATAGTTCAATGATTGACATCCTTTTCTTCCCGTAAAACTAAAAACAAACACAAAGTTAAATGTTACAAGATGTCTTTTCCTTTTAACTTACACTTCTAGGATATAAACGATACTGTTATATAGTATGCGTAATCAGCAGCAACTCAGTACTGATCACAATACAACTTAGCGAGTTTAGCTTCCTCAAAGATAAACATAACAGATGAAATAACTGGTTTCTAAACAAATCTCTGTAATAGAAATGCACCAAATAAACTTGTAAACATGTTGTACATTAATACTCACAAGCAATAACTCTCCAAGGCAGAAATGTTTTAAATGTTTTAAGGCGACAAACAGCATATTCTGCAGGCCAACAAGCGACCAGCTTCCTGTTTCCTCTATCCACAGGAACACGGAAAACTCCACCAAAATATAAGCTAGTGAGTATTCTCACTATGACCAGGGTGCTAAAGAGAAAGAACCTATGCATGCCATAACATAGAGACTACCAGGTATTTAAACACTAGGGACAACTCTAACCGTGGTTTGTTTATTTAAGGAGTAGGGGTGGCTGTAGTTCAGGAGGTACAGCAGGTTCTAGTGGTGGACTGGTTGTTTGATCCCTGGCTGCTCCAGTTTGCATGCCAAATATCCTTGGGCAAGATACTAACCCCAAGTTGTTCTTTGATGCAGCCATCAGAGTGTGCATGTTAGATAGAAAGCACTTAAGCATTGAAAAAAAAAGCGCTTGCATGAATGGGTAAATGAGGCATGTTGTATAAAGCACTTTGGGTGCTCAGGTAGAGTAGAAAAGCACCATATACGAATCAGTCCATTTACCATGAAGAGGACATTTCTCTTTCCTCAAGAAGACAGATGGTTGTGAATATAGTATTTCTATTTCACAGACAAATGTCCCTTTCAAATAAAATGGGCATAAGCCTATATAATGCAAAACAATTCGACTTATTTATATATTCTATTGTCTGAATTACTGTGACTCTCAGAATGTTATCTGTTCCTGGATAATATTAACTGTTGTAAGACAGTTTAAGAGCTCTGGAACCATAAATTGAGTGTCTGAACTTTGATACTTCAACATAGACTATATGTTTTAATGTTTTAATATTTTAATATTTTTCTCTAATTGTTGTGTTGACTGACTTTTGTCTAAACCCTTTCTTTCGCTTAGTGTCCTGAGGTACCAGGACACTCTTTGTTTGTTTTTGTTTTTCTATGAATCAAGATGTCTTCTCAAGATGTTGCAGTTCTCTGCAGGTTTTGTCAGTCCCAAGTTGGCTTCATGTTTTAAAACTTGTTTTGTGTTGACTTGTCTGAAACGAGTAAGAGTGAAACTAGAAAAATGTCTTACTAGCTTTCACTGGCCTTTGACGCAGTGTTTCAGTTGTTTGTGACTCGTGTTTTAAGAAAGAGTTTTTGTTCTGACCGCATAGTATTCTGTTAGAAGTCTGATCATTTATTTCTTTGTGCTTTATTTAACGCCTAGCTTTTGAGTCTATATTTGCTGTTTAGCTTTTGCTAGCTTTTGATTGCTGTCAGCTGTGTTCCCAGCCAGTTCCTATCTTCTCATTATCCTTTAATTTCTCACTCTCTGGTCCCTTTTCACATCCTCCCTTAAAAAGCTGTGTTCCTTGTTCTTTCCTTGAGTCCTAGATTACTCAGTTCCCAACTCTTGCTTTACCTGAGTTATTGTGTTGTAACGTTTTTAGAGAGACTACAGAATTAAAGGAGCTTTTTAATTTCAGTTCTTATCTTGAGAGTCCTTCTCACCACTCACCTGAACACTAGCTCCGTTGCTTCCTCCAAGAGCTCCTTGCTGCTTTTTAGGTAAGGTTTAGCTCTATCAGGATTTACTTACTGCCCATGTTCTCTGCCTGGCAACAACCCTTCTTTCCCTCTGACCCACATGAGACTCTTGCTTCTGCCATGTTTTCATTGTTGAAACTCCTAAGTTAAATAAATTATTGTGAACCAGCCTGTCAACCAGGGGCGATTCTAGGATCAGAGCTTTGGGGGTGCTGAGCACCCAGAGAGCTGCCCATCCAAGCAAGATAAACTTTACTCATCACGATGAGACTTCTTCCCTGGCTCTGTCAGTCCCTGCATCCTTAAATGTCTCCAGTTGTCCCGAGTTACCTCTGACTGTCTCCTTGGTGCATTTAAACCCCTGTTCCTCCCTGTCCTCGTCATCTGTTGTCTTCATCTTCATTATCAGTCATCATAATTTTACCCTCTCTGTGCAAGTCTGCAAATTTCTTTATTAAATCATAAGATCCTTAAATTCATCAAGTCTCTCTGTGCCTGGGTCCTCGTCACAAAACATGACATCACTGTTTTGTACATTTTAACACAATTTAATCCCCACATTTGTGAAAGAAACGCAAAACACTTTTTTGAAAAGTCTGTAACAAAACCATCAAATCTGATAAAGGTTATTTAAAGTCGACTACTGCCAAAGAAGAATGGATTGGAATTTAAAAAGAAAAAAAAATATCCTAACCTTAATTACTGGGGGAGAATAATGAATGATGCTCATAGTGAGTAAAAAGTAAACTGAGTGCATTTTTTGGACAGAGATTCACTTTTAAAGTGTATGTATAATATAATACAGATACATAAAAAATACACTCTAAAAATAGAAGAGTCCTTGAAATGTACAAAATATTATTAAAAAATTAGAAAACTGAGACACCTTGGCCTATGGTACAATGTATACAATGTATGAAAAGATCTTTACTCCAGATACTACTATGGCTCTGCAGATTTTTTCTTTTCTTTTAACCTATGTCGCCTCACCTTGAGTTGGTAAATCTGTCTATCACATTTTGGTGGTCAAGTCTCTCAAGCATCTCTTTCTCAACTGACATCACAGCCAGGTGCTGGAGTCTGCTTTGACCCATGGTCCTTCTCAGCCAGGTATGGAGCTGACTCAAGACACTAAAAGACCTTTCACAGCTACAGCTGCTAACTGGGTTTGTTAGGGCAACCTGAATAACAGTTTTCAGTGTGGGGAAGATCTGATTATCCAGAAGATTGTACAATGTTAACATATCTGGAATGGCACCAGCCTCACTCTTGAGCTTCAAGCTGTCTGTTTTCTTACCTGGTTCTTCTTGACCTTGTACTTTCTCCTCATGTTCCCCTCTTTCCTCTCTCCCTCTTTGGACTGACAATCATCCACAAATAGATTGTATTCAATTAGATTAAAAAAATACTATTAAGATCACTAATAAAAAGGTCCTCTCTCAGTGTACTTTAAACCAAAGGGCAAATAACCAAACCACATGTACATAAAGGATATAAATATTGAAACACTGATCCAACATTATCCTTTATTGATGGATCATTTGATCTTACACTTTTACCTGAATGTGGCTCCTTTTTTTGAAAAAACTTCCTTATATCCATTATGAACCTCGCTGTCTCTCTGTACACACACACACACACACACACACACACACACACACACACACACACACACACACACAACAGGAGTTATAAGGTTAATGGGCATCCAGTCAGTTAGCTAGTGAGTACCTTGGGTTCAATATCGGTACATGCACATATGACAAAATAACCAGTTTCTCTCATTCTATTTCAAACAGGACAGTGGTAACAACAGCAGGCTACGGACAATGTTAAGTTTTAGATTTTAAATAGGCTGTATAAATTTCAATGGGAGCAACAGGACGGTCAAATATCGCTGATTTTACTACAGAGCAGGACGGATTGTAGGGTAGCAAACATCGTCGGAAAACACGTTTTCAACCCAGCAGGTTACCTGGGTGTAATGTTTTTCAGCTAAAAAGAAACATGGCCTGACTCCTACCTAACTACATAAAGAGTAACTGAAGCACCCCCAAAAATGGGCTAAAATCGCCCCTGCTGTCAACTGAGCCTGCTTTTGGGCCCACTCCACATACTGTCCTTTGACAGACATCTTAAAGACCTCATAGTACCATATCACCCCATTAGAGCACATAGCTTTCAGACTGCTGGCTTACTTGTGGTTATTAGGATATTTAAAAGTAGTATGGAAAGCAGAGCCTTCGGCCCCTTCAACATTAGGCTTAAGACTTTCTTTTTGACAAAGCTTATAGTTAAGGCTGGATCAGGTGACCTTAAATCACGTCACCTCTACTTGCATAATGATGTGAAGAAATATTTTTTAAAATTATTATTCAAAAATTGATTTAATATAAAGGCAATATGAGCTGAGTGTTACAGGCATGGCCCTTTAAGACTGTAGCCTCATGGGCAGTGTAGTCCGTGCTGCAGGGAGAACGTGTGGGACTGCCCCTCCCACTGTGTGTGTGTGAGTGCGAGGGAGGGAGAAAAATATGGGCTCAAATTGTGGTCATAAATATTTTGTACTTGTAAATCAGGATTTGTATGTGTAAAAAGAATTTGTGTGTGCGTAAAAAAGAATTGTGTGTGGACTTAGCCAAAAAATACGTGGGAAACTCTGCACTCAAGTTTCAAGTTACAAGTATAAATTTTGACCCTGTTTTTCTTCCTTTCATCTGATTGGCCAATGTCATGTCAATCACAAATTTAACTATGCAATCAGAGAACAGATGGGTTTGGCTGTCGGGGGGGCAATCATGGCTCAAGAGTTGGCAGTTCGTCTTGTAATCGGAAGGTTGCCGGTTTGAGCCCCGGCTCGGACAGTCTCGGTCGTTGTGTCCTTGGGCAAGACACTTCACCTACCGCCTAGTGGTGATGGCCAGAGGAGCCGATGGCGCGATATGGCAGCCTCGCTTCTGTCAGTCTGTCCCAAGGCAGCTGTGGCTGTAGCTTGCCTCCACCAGTGTGTGAATGTGAGAGTAAATGAATAGTGGAATTGTAAAGCATTTTGAGGGTCTCGAAAAGCACCATATAAATGCAATCCATTATTATTATTATTAAAACCTTCAGTTTTGACAAATAATACAGTTAGAGTGGATAAGGTGACCCTGAATCTTCCCTTATTTGTACTGCAATAAACCTAAGCTCTTGCGCGCTTCCTATGATGTATGAATTTTTTTTTCTTCGCTCGTTCTGTGTTTATACACCTCTCTGCATTTAATCATTAGTTAGTATGTATCTATTGTGCTCTTGCACAGTGTATATGTTGTCCTGTCTCCTTTTCATCAACCTCAGCCAGTCACAGTAGATGGCTATTTCTCCTTGAGCCTGTTTCTGCCAGATGTTTCTACCTCTTCAAATGGAGTTTTTTCTTCCCACTCTCACTAAATGTTAGCTCATATGGGGTCATTAAATTGTTGGGGTTTTCTTTTTATTATTGTTGTGTTTTTACCCAGCAACATAAAGTGTCTTTAGGCGACTGCTGTTGTGATTTGGTGCTATATACATAACATTTAAATGCTCACACCGGAATGAATTGTATAAATTCAAATTATATATTCATTGTGATATACTCCTTGTCTTTTGAAATACTTTATTTTCTGTTTTTGGACACCTTTTAAAACAAAATTCAATATTACAGGAACAGAAGCTCTTCTATTCATGAACTACCAAACTTACTGGTAGTAACACACACTGCAACTGGTAGACACCAGGGAACACTTGATTAAGGCACACTGCACCCAGGAAACACAATATATATAAGTGAACTGATTTTGCCTCTTCACCACATATGACACTGGATACTGTAGCTCATGTGAAAACTAAGGCCTCAAATCAGAAGTACCTGACTCCGTGGTATAATTCTCAAACACGTAGCCTAAAGCAGATAACTCGTAAGCTGGAGAGGAAATGGCGTGTCACAAATTTAGAAGATCATCATTTAGACTGGAGAAATAGTTTGTTGCTTTATAAGAAAGCCCTCTGCAAAGCCAGAATAGACTCTTTTTCTCCAATTGAACTTTCTGAGTTAACTTCAATAATTACTTCCTCCAAACCATCAACATGTCTTTTAGACCCCATTCCTACAAAACTGCTCAAAGAAGTCCTGCCATTAATTAATGCTTCAATCTTAAATATGATCAACCTATCTCTAATAATCAGCTATGTACCACAGGCCTTCAAGCTGGGTGTAGTTAAACCTTTACTCAAAAAGCATCTCTAGACCCAGCTGTCTTAGCTAATTATAGGCCAATCTCCAACCTTCCTTTCATATCAAACATCCTTGAAAGAGTAGTTGTCAAACAGCTAACAGATCATCTGCAGACGAATGGCTTTTTTGAAGAGTTTCAGTCAGGTTTCAGAGCTCATCACAGCACAGAAACAGCTTTAGTGAAGGTTACAAATGATCTTCTTATGGCCTCTGACAGTGGACTCATCTCTGTGCTTGTCCTGCTAGACCTTAGTGCAGCGTTCGATACTGTCGACCATAATATCCTATTAGAGCGATTAGAACATGCTGTAGGTATTACAGGTACTGCACTGCAGTGGTTTGTATCGTATCTATCTAATAGACTCCAATTTGTGCATGTAAATGGAGAGTCCTCTTCACACACTGAGGTTAATTATGGTGTTCCACAGGGTTCGGTGCTAGGACCAATTCTGTTTACATTATACATGCTTCCCTTAGGCAGTATCATTAGAAGACATAGCATACATTGTCACTGCTATGCTGATGACACCCAGCTCTATCTATCCATGAAGCCAGATAACACACACCAATGAGTTAAACTGCAGGAATGTCTTAAAGACATAAAGACCTGGATGGCCGCTAACTTTCTGCTTCTTAATTCAGATCAAACTGAGGTTATTGTACTCGGCCCTGAAAATCTTAGAAATATGGTATCTAAGCAGATTCTTACTCTGGATGGCATTACCTTGGCCTCCAGTAACACTGTGAGGAACCTTGGAGTCATTTTTGACCAGGACATGTCCTTCAATGCACATATTAAACAAATATGTAAGACTGCTTTCTTCCATTTGTGCAACATCTCTAAAATTAGAAATATCCTGTCTCAGAGTGATGCTGAAAAACTAGTTCATGCATTTATTACTTCCAGGCTGGACTACTGTAATTCATTATTATCAGGATGTCCTAAAAACTCCCTGAAAAGCCTTCAGTTAATCCAAAATGCTGCAGCAAGAGTCCTGACAGGGACTAGAAAGAGAGAGCAGATTTCTCCTGTTTTGGCTTCCCTTCATTGGCTTCCTGTTAAATCCAGAATTCAAAATCCTGCTGCTCACATACAAGGTCTTAAATAATCAGGCCCCATCTTATCTTAATGCCCTTGTAGTACCATATCACCCTATTAGAGCACTTCGCTCTCACACTGCAGGCCTACTTGTTGTTCCTAGAGTATTTAAAAGTAGAATGGGAGGCAGAGCCTTCAGTTTTCAGGCCCCTCTTCTGTGGAACCAGCTTCCAGTTTGGATTCGGGAGACAGACACTATCTCTACTTTCAAGATTAGGCTTCAAACTTTCCTTTTTGCTAAAGCATATAGTTAGGGCTGGACCAGGTGACCCTGAATCCTCCCTTAGTTATGCTGCAATAGACGTAGGCTGCTGGGGATCACCCATGAGTTTTTCCTTTTCAGTCACCTTTCTCACTCACTATGTGTTAATAGACCTCTCTGCATTGAATCATACTCGTTATTAATCTCTGTCTCTCTTCCACAGCATGTCTTTATCCTGTCTTCCTTCTCTCACCCCAACCAATCACAGCACATGGCCCCGCCCCTCCCTGAGCCTGGTTCTGCTGGAGGTTTCTTCCTGTTAAAAGGGAGTTTTTCCTTCCCACTGTCGCCAAAGTGCTTGCTCATAGGGAGTCATATGATTGTTGGGTTTTTCTCTGTATGTATTATTGTAGGGTCTACCTTACAATATAAAGTCTTGAGGTGACTGTTGTTGTGATTTGCACTGTATAAATAGAATAGAATAGAATAGAATAGAATAGAATAGAATAATGTGCTTCAGACTGGGAGATTGGCAAAATGTATAAATAGGATAGAGATTAGGGGAAGTGGAGACAGCTGCGTAACACAGCAGGGATACATTGGGAATAAGAAGACAGTGGAAATAAGACTCAACACAAGAAAGAAACAAGAGGCCACCAAAATAAAACCCAGACTAAGACACATGAGTTTGACACTGATAAAACCATAAACAGACATGAAGACAAGACTGACGTTAACAGTAGAGTGTTTTCACAAGTGTTCCATCCACTTGTGGAACACTGAAGAAGAACTAAAAAGCAACATGGAACTGAAAACAAAAGAATATGTAACCCAGTGTTAAAAATAGGATTAAAAGCATAAATATTAATACTCTTTTGATTAAAATACTCATTTCACAATGGGAATAAATATTGATAAAAAGCAATTAAATATAATAAATACTGATAACAAGCATGTAAGCATAAGTTTAACTAATATGTGGATAAATGGTGTGGAGGCAGGACTTTGTCCTTTAGAGTATCTTTGTTAGATCCACTGAGCAACCAATCATTGGCTGGTCTGACCCTCCCCCAATCTGTGTGCGCTGCTCAGACACCTGTTTATGCCTTTGTGTACCAGATACGCCAGAGACACAGACGGTGAAAGATCTGTTTACCCGTGCGGTGAAGAAGCTAACTGGATAGTAAAAGTCCTTTTTCGGTGAAAATAATAAGAGTGATAGTGTATTCCAGAGGCCGTGAGCCAACGTGAGCATTGTGAAGTCCCATGTAGCATTTGTTGCTTCACATGGTCAGGTTTTTTTCCTTTTGCTTATTTGGATTGGATTGGTTTTGAGGACCTGAGAAGAATCGAGGATCCCTTTTCCAGTACTGGATGGCGAGCCCAGCCCAAAGAGCCGGATGAACTGGTAGATTGTAACCCAACTGGTTACAAACAAACTGAGTGACTATTGAACATTGACAGACTGCAACTGACTTTTAAAAAAGGACACAAAAGACAATAAATCCTTGGGTCAACTATTTGTGGGGTTTATTTTATTTTGTTTTCAAGAAGCGCACTCTACTTTTGTTAGATGTGCACAACCTGCTAAACTTTAATAATTGTCAATAAATGCAATTGTGTTTTCTACACCTACTGCGTACAAGTCCTCTGTTGTCATACACCCTTGGCTCCTACGAATCTAGAACCTGTCTGATCTGGCCCATATTTCCCTTCTGTCCTCGTACTGTGGTTAAAGGTAACTATACTGCCTGTACTACATGCAAAGAAGGCTAGAAGTAGGACTACCAGGTCTTACATGCCCACTACTAGTATTGCACCAGCAGTGCTACAAATGCATAATGTAAACATATCATCAAATAATCCAGGACTCACAAACATTGATATGATGAACAGAACTATAAAGAACAAAACTGAGAAATGCTTGGTAAACTGACCAAGGACTATGTCAGCATGTAATTTTTTAATATCACAGTTGATGTGTCCTGATCAGTAGATAGTGCCATCTTACACATACCAGGAAATCCAACTGGATCACAAGCCAGAGTTGTCTGCCCACACACCCACTGACTACAAAAAGGGTCTAGGAGTCTTCAAGCTGGGATACAGGCATCAAAGAAAAAGATATAAACAGACTGAAAGTCATAAGGAAGGCATTAGTGATGGGATTTCCGGCTCTTTTTAGAGAACCGGCTCTTTCGGCTCCGAACCGGCTCTTCAGGTTGTTTTGTTGCTTTAATTAATTAATTATCAACAACAATATAAAATTATGCACAAAAGGAATTAGTAATGTAAAAAAACATGGTTTTCTTTATGTATGTTTATATATAAATATTTATGGGGGCCCCTAGAGACGAAACACGTACAAACTCCAAAACACACTTCTAGCGTTAACTGAACTTCCAAAACAGAGCTACCTTGATCACTTAAATTACACAATCGAATTCATATGTCTATTGTTTTTGTATTAATACACAAACACTCATATATATATATTCAAATAATTAAAAAAAAAACTTCATTTACCTGTTACTACCACACACCCAATCCGATTGTTGGTACTTCCTGGCTTGTGTAGCCACTAGGTAACAAAAGCTCAACACGGCCCCTAGCATCCTGGAGCACTTCCGTTGTGTTTTGGAGTTTGTACGTGTTTTGGAGTGTGTACGTGCTTTGTCTCTATTTATTCACTCCACATAAAATGTAATAAATAAATTATAAAATACAGAAACCACCTATTTACATTTCATACATTTCAACTTTTAACTACTTAAATTTTCAGCTTTTTCCTTTTAAACAAATTTAAAGTGAAACAACACAAAACACTGCAAACCACAACACAATAAAATATAAATTAAAATATGGAAAAAAAGGGGGGAAAAAAAGAACGCCCAGATCTTTAATTAAGGGAAAGGTTGGCATTTAGAAATATTAATATCACACTCAACTGACTGCGTTTTATCTTCCCATTGCACTGATGGGTGGACAGTTCTTAGGTGCCTGTGCATGTTGTTTGTGGAGCCGGCTCTATATGATATCCTTTTCTTGTAGACTCTACACTCTGCCTTTGTTTTGTCAATAAGATTGAAATGGTTCCAGACTTTGCTTCTTTTCTTGATGTCACTCATTTTCTTTACTGTACCTTTCCAATGTGACGGTGTTGTTTCTTGTTGTTGCTCCCGGCTCTCTTTCTTTCCCTCTCCCTCCTGCTCTTGTTGTGTGCTACTGCTGTTGCGAGTGTAACTACCGCCCCGCCCCCTCAGCTCAGCGCTGAGCAGAGGGGGAAGGGGCGCAAACGCAAGGCCCTGTTTGCCGTCTCTGCTCAGCGCAAACACAGGGGTGACTTGCAGCGTGAAGCGAAAAAAAGTGAAAGAGAGGGCAGGAGAAAGAAAAAAAAAACCCACGGCTCCCAATAAGGAGCCGGCTCACATCGTTCACTTCAAAGATCCGGCTCTAAGAGCCATTTCGTTCGCGAACGACCCATCACTAGAAGGCATAGTCTGTTGTTTATGTTATGCTTGCCACCCTGGAGGAGGTAGTCAGTGACAGACTGCTAGCAATCAAGGACAATAACTCTCATCCCCTCCATAACACACTTGACAAAGTGAAGAGCATTTTCAGCAACAAATTCCTTCAACCCTGCTCTCTGAGGGAATGACACACTAGGTTTTTCCTTCCTGCTGCTATCAGACTTTTTAATTCATCCACTTGTGTCAGACACATATTGAACAGGAATAAACATGACTCACTGCACTCTCTCACTTTGTATGCCACAATGTTTGCTTGCACACCTGTTTGCTTATACTGCTTATTATATCCCAGAAACAGTACCGTTAATACTTGTGTTCCTATGTCTATATTTAAGTTTATTTTCATATCTCTATATTAATCTATTTATAGCTCCATTCCCTCACTTCATTTTATACAATTGCTTTGTTCCTACATGAGAGCTATTTAAAGTGGTTTCACACACAGTGCCTCCAGATGAATACAGAGCAGTTTTGGATAGCAGAGGCTAGAGAATGGTATTGCTCTCTGTGTGAAAAATAACTACTTATTTGAAATGAAGACAGATGTATGCTGTTTTTTCTATTAAACAATACATTGCATAATGACTGAAACTGCAATGTACTGTTTATAAGATTGGGGAAACCTGCAGTCAGCTGAGACTGAAGAAGTCACTTGGATGAGTGACGAAACTTTTCTCCCATTGAAAACACTATGTCCAGATGAACAGAATCAAACTTTGGGGATTTAATTACCTGGATGATTGAGCATGCATCAAAACATTCTCCGAGTTGTTTTTGAATTCTCCTTATGAATAATGTATATAATGTTGAATAATTTCATGTAAATTTAAGTCTTATTAATAGAAACTGAGGAAAGAATATAAATTGTTTTTACACTTTTTGATACTTGGATATGGGGATTAATAGATAGTTATTTATATATTTTCATTATGTTTTGTATTTCAAACTGTAAATTAAGCTTGTTTGGTTATATTTTTTACTGCATTCTTGTACTTTTTCATGCTTGTACTTTTAATCCATTTTTGATAACATAAAAAATTTTCCAATACACAATTCACAGATATTTTCAAAATTGATTTGGCATGCAGTGTTACATTGGCAAAGGATAATATATTGCATTAGAAACTTTCACAGGATCATTACTGGACGATATCATGTTCTGTATTGCAAATGTGACTGTGGACGAAAGCATTCGGGTTTTCCCAAACCAAAACCCTGGATGACCAGCCAGGTCTGCGCCCTCCTCAAAGCCCACGATGCCGCCTTCAGGTCAGGTGACAGAGCTCTGTACTGGGCTGCTCGAGCTGACCTGAAAAGGGGAATTAAAAAAGCCAAGACAGACCACAAAAGAAACATCGAGTCCCAGCTGTCCAGCAACAGAACACGGGTGGTGTGGCAGGGTATACAAGACATCATAAACCACAGAAGCAGCACTGTGAAAACAGAAAACCTGAGTGTGCAGCTGGCAGAGGAAATAAACAGCTTCTTCGCCCACTTTGGAACACCACAACAGCAGCACTCATCTGCTCCAGCCCAGCTTCCATCCTCATCCTCACCTGGCTCCTGCACCGCTCCACTCACTGTAACAGAGCACGATGTCAGACGTGTGTTCCTAGCAGTGAACCCCAGGAAGGCTGCCGGTCCAGATGGAGTACCTGGAAAGGTGCTAAGAGCATGTGCCCACCAGCTCACCCTCATCTTCACCAGAAACGTCAACCTCTCACTGGATCAGGCAGCCATCCCATCCTGTCTAAAATCAGCCACAATCATCCCAGTGCCAAAGAAGTCTCCCATCACCAGCCTGAATGATAATTGCCCTGTGGCCCTCACGCCGGTAACCATGAAATGCTTTGAGAGACTAGTCCTTCAGCACATCAAGGATTACCTCCCCCCAAGAATTCGACCCCACCAGTTTGCATACCGCGCAAACAGATTCACAGAAGACGTCATCACCATCGCCCTCCACTCTGTGCTGAGGCACATAGAACAGCAGCAGAGCTACGTCCAAATGCTCTTTGTGGACTACAGCTCAGCCTTCAATACAGTCATCCTGGACACCCTCATCACCTAACTGGTAACTCTTGGCCTCTCCCCTCTCACATGTGTCTGGATAAAGGACTTTCTCACGAACCGGCCTCAGACTGTAAGACTCGGCCCTCATCTCTCCTTCACTCGCACACTGAGCACCAGCTCCCCACAGGGCTGTGGGCTGAGCCCCCACCTGTATTCTCTCTATACCCACGACTGCAGTTCGACCCACAACAACAATCTCATCGTCAAGTTTGAGATAAGTCCGACTACCGTGGTGTCATCAGCAAACCGAGACGAGGCAGCCTACAGAGAGGAAGTCCTGAAGTTGGCAGCTTCAGGAAACAAGCTGGCACTGAACACTAAAAAAACCAAAGAGGTCATTGTCGACTTCAGGAGGCACAGCACTGACTTAGCCCCCCTTTACATCAACGGGGAGTGTGTGGAGAGGGTCCACATCTTCCAGTTCCTTGCTGTACTCATCTCTGCTGACATCTCCTGGACAGACAACATCTCAGCGGTTGTCAAGGAGCGAATATTCAAAAATGGCGAATATTTTTTTTCAAATGACTATTTTTAGTGGATTTTTGATGTAGAAGCAGAATGACAAAGTGTTAAAAGAAGTTACTTTTAGTCGCTCTAAGCTGGGCATTGTGTTCTCTGGCTGCTTAAAGCCATGGAACTTAAGACTTTTCAAGCAAATGATGGCCATACTGATGTTCTTTTCAGTACATTTTACTTTATGTTCATTTTCAGTTTTATGATGTTTCCATTTTTACATAATTCATCCCACACAGCGAAATTGGTATGGCCCAGATCTGTCCATTATATATATATATATATATATATATATATATGTATTCGATACTTTGGTGTCACGGTTCGATATTTTTTCGATACAAAAAAATGTTCATGCCTTTTTAATTTGTCATTTATTAAAATTATAAATATATATTTTAACTCAAAAGTACAGTTTTTAAATTTAATGTTGCTGAAACAACAAAATAATAAAAAATAAATAAATCTATCTGATTGAGAAATCACTCATCTTTGGAAAAGAGAGTTTATTACAGAGAAATGTCTCTTTCCAAAATAAAAGCTACACTATACGCTTCTTCTGGTGTATATTCTCAGCAGCATATTAAACATATCTGGTCCCCATAAGGAAAATCGTGTGCTAACGGCTGTCTAAGTGACTCGGGTAAAGTTTGTAGCATGCGTGCTTGTTGTTTTTGTCTGCTTCCACTTGTCTTTGCACTAGGATGATGTCGGCGTAAATGTGCAGTCATATTCGTTGTGTTCGCACTAGTGCTGTCAGCGTTAATCTTGTTAAAATGACGTTAACGCCATAACGCGGCAAATCTCCGTTAACGAGTTACCGCGGATCGCCCCGTGCGTGGGGCTGGACGGCGTCAACATGTTAACTAGCTAACTGCGCTAACGCACTAGTTCCCACCAATGTAATTGAGCATTGTGTGGCACATCCGACATACTGTTTTACTTTTGTCCATCAGGGTCATACTTCACAACAAAATAGTTCCAAACGCCAGATCTGAATGGCTCAGTTCCCCAGGCTCAGTTTCGGGTAGCGTTGAGGCAGTTGCCATGTTGCAATGAGCTTAGCTTCTGTCTTGCTAGCTTGCACTGCGCTCAGTGGATCTGCGCTCGACAGTGCAGCCTAGGCGGAGTAGTCGAACACAGATCCACTGAGCGCTCAACACAGACAGCAACGTCAGAAGAAAAGTTGATAAAATAAATTAAAAATTTTGTATTGTTGAATACATATGCGTACCGAACCGAAAGCACTGTATCGAACAGTTCAATACTGATACATGTATTGTTGCACCCCTAATATATATATATATACAATTATAATCAAACAATGTCTTTACACATGGCCCGCATACTGCAAAGAACGACGGCCCTCTGGTGGCCAAGATCTGGTTTACCAGAGGTGGCCAACACATGGGCCAGCACAAGACCACTTTTCTACTCTCCTGGATTACTCAAAGTGCTCTATACAACATGCCACATTCACACACTTTCTCTAAACTGTCTACTTCCTAACTAAATTCATACTCTTGACATGCAGACTGGAGAAGCCAGGGATCGAACCACTAACCTTCCGACCAATAGATGACCTGCTCTACCTCCTGAGCTACAGCCACCCAGTGGTAACCATGAGTAAACCCTCACTAGGTTTTGGATAAAGTGTACACTCACAAACCTGTCAAACCTGCATTTGAAACATTGGCTACCATAGCAGTATAGTATTGCAACATGGCATTTGGGTCTTCTAAATAAAATAGGAAAATAGGAACATAAATAGTGCATCATTGCCGAACCTGGCCCACATCTGGTTGACATACACCCTGCCATGACACCAGTCAGTCAGAAGTGCTGACTTGATGCCGGATCCAGGCCAGACCTGTTTTTTTGGTGTATGGGCCACATACACCAAACCACAATCAGGCCAGATATGGCATGCCATAGCATAAACGGTGGTGTCATTGGCAGACCTGGCACACATCTGGTTGACGTACACGCTGCTGGCAGGCTGGTACACTCATCAAAGTCTGATATCTTCTCCGTGCTTCTCGTGGAACTACTGGACCAGCAGAGTGCATCTTTAGATGGATCCTGCCTGTTGTCCCTGGAGCTCCCATGACACTTGATCCCCCGCTCTCAGCATTCTATTTAAGGCTCTGATATCTATTCTGTATGACTTAAAGCAGTTATGACATGGTCTGATTTTCTCAACCAATAAAGGAATATTTAATATATCAGTCTACTCTTTATTCTATCAGAAACAGTTATCACAGCTCGTACATTTTCTTTTTACACATATATGTAAGCATTGAGCCAAATGTAATAATGCCAACATACTGAACGAACAATATTTGTCTCTTATATATAATACACCTATATATACACTGTCAAAGATACTTGTCTTTGAGTGAAGATTTAAGGTGATAGGACATATAAATAACTGCAACTTGAATCTTTACTGAAGCTCAGTATTAGACACAGAGTTAAAACTCACTGCTGTAATAACAAATAATGATTAATATAATAATAACTTTACTGTTGACCATATTATATTTACATTACCACAGTGAGATGATTTTAGTCTCATGAACAACATTAGCTAATTGATATTTACTAGCTAATCTTAAAATGACTGCTCAGTACAGAAATGAAGCCCAACAATCATGTTTTTACAGTCCCGTGGTCTCAGCCTCAGATACTCAACTAATAAAACAAAGCACATGTAAAAACAAACAGATGAATAAAAGAAATTTCTCCTTCATTTCTTCAAACAGCTGTGCTGCTCAGGTTGCTTGGCAAGCTGAGCAGTGTGGTGGAGGCTAGACTGTCCCATTTCACAAGCCTCACACTTCCGGCCTTCTTGGTCTTCCAAGGACCCGGCCCACGTAGACCACAAAGGCCGGGTCCTCCGAATGATGCAGCCCCTGAATTGGAAAACAGCCCATATCTCTTGGCTGGCCTGGGAACGCCTTGGAGCAGGAGGAGGTGGCTAGGGAGAGGGAGATGTAGGCTTCTCTGGTTAGCCTGGTGCCCCCGTGACCTGGGTCCAGATTAGCAGAAGAAAGTGGAAAGATGGATAAAATATTTAACTTGATATTATATTATATATATATCGTATTATTTGAATATATGGTATCACCCAATGTAAACTGTAGGTTGTAAATAATTTACAATGTATTTTAATAAAGGAAATGTTCAAATCGTCATTCAGCCTATTCCACTTTCAACTCAGCAGCATCCATAAACAGTAGGGGATATAATTATTTGTTCCACTGCTGAATTTTAAGCCTGTTTATTTATAATAAAAAAAAAAACCAAGTCTCTAATTTTTATGGTAACATGGTCATTTTATTTTAACAGAGAGAGATGGAAAATTCCCCACCCCCTGAAAGACAAAAGAAAAGAAAAAGAAGTCCATGATTTGCATGTCATTAAATGAAATAAGTATTTAAGCCCTAAGCAAAACATAACTTAGTGCTTGGTGAAGGAATGAAGTCAGGGTTTTAATATAAGTTATTTGACGCTGTAATAGAGAATGTGAATTCCATCGAACACAAATATTGCTCACCTGTCTTTGCAGGTTCTCAGTTCTGAATGGCTGAGAGATGAAACGTCATTAAAAACAAACAGTTGTTAAGACTGTCAGCACTCACTTAATAACGCTCTGGTTCTGAACTTTCTACAGCTACTGGAACAAATCAATTCATTCTATATTTGTTGCGTTTTTCTTTAAAATGATGTAACACGCTTTCGAACTTCCTCCTGGGAAACGAAGTTTTATATCTAAAACACTGTCACCTAACGTAATGTGGTAGAATCCATATGTACTTCAGTTCCCATAATTCATACAGTGGCACTTCCTGGATACGTTACACGTAGAGACAGGATTGTGTTCAGACTTTCATAGTAGAAGTGTACTTTTAAACGACGGCTTTTCTGACTTGTTTTATGTGTGCATACATGTTATTCACCCGTATTCGCACACAGGCATGTTTAGTGGGAGTATAATGAAGCCACAGTGGCGCGTGTTGCTTGTTTAGCCTCATAGCTAAGCTAAGCTACCTAGCCAACATTAGGACTAGCGAACACGGACGCGTTTTTGTTTATGTTTACTTTTTTTCAAGATGTACACTTTATTATCTGGATTATATAAGTACATGTTCCAGAAGGATGAATACTGCGTTTTGATCCTGGGACTGGATAACGCCGGAAAAACGGTATCAAAGTGATGTTGTCTTATATAATTGGTTAACTGGGTTATGCACATAGCACTGAAAGCGGTGTTATGTTCTCTTGTTTAAATTAGCTTTGTGGTCTGTCACTCTCTTTGTCTCAAGAAATCATGAACAGTAAATAGGACAAAACCTAAGTTACAGAACGGATTAACTTACCTGGATGATTGAGCTAAATAAGTGGGTAAAAAAATTAAAGTAAATGACAGATATCAATCTGGCCATTAATGGAGCATAAACAATAAGAAATCACTTGTGAATGTGCCCCTCTAAAGGGGTTAGACTGCCTGAATGAACTGCATGTCCCACTTGATCCTATCAAAGACAAGGATACTAGCAAAAGCGAAAAAATCAGGCAGCAGAAAGAGAGAGCGTGATCGTCTGTGGCCACCACCTGCAAATGAGCTGCCTGAAGTTTAGCTAATTTTGTTTTACACATGCACAGATACTTACACAGTGCTCTTCAACTGAGTAATTCACCAGTCTAATGGTTGCTCGCATTTTCTCTGTCTGTAGACTTTCCTGGAACAGACCAAAACAAAGTTTAGTAAGAATTACAAGGGGATGACTTTATCCAAGATCACAACTACAGTTGGCTTGAACAGTAAGTGAATGTAACAGTGTTAGTGTCGTGCTACGCTTGCATCATCATGAACTCCTTCACAATATTCTACTGCCTTGTCAGGTAACAGGAATCACTTGCTTTTTGAGTGTGTAATTACTGCTTAACAACGAAAAATGATTATTAGTTCTTTTTTGATGAGTAACTGCAGGAATTAATTGTAATTTCATATTTTAACCGTTATGGTATAGAAAAACCTAATATGGTGTAGCTGAAGGACAAATCAATGCAATTATGTAATCTTTCATGTTCTAATGCTACCTTCTTTCTAGTTCACAGAACGTTCTTGATTTAATCTGCTGATCTATAACATTTTTGGGAATCTCTTACTTTCCTTTACAGTTGGCACAATTGATGTTGGCAAGGCTCGTCTAATGTTCTGGGATTTGGGAGGTCAGGAGGAGCTGCAGTCTCTGTGGGACAAAGTGAGTTAAAAAAGAGGAATTTTTCACATCCTCTACACTAACATAGATAGTATTTCTATTTTGAAGATGTAATGTTTTCACTGTGTTTAGCATGCATAGACTGCACCTGGACAGGCCACACAGATATATTTGGCAACACCTTTTACCACCTGCAGAGGGCAGTTGTTTTTGTCTACATTTTCCAAGTTGTCCAAGGGATTTTCAACAGAGCCTTTTTAAACATGCTAATACTTTCAAAAGCATATTGTTTTTCTGTTTACACACAATAACAGAATAACAGATTTCTTAGAAAAATATTTCCAGGTTCGATATTATTAGCACCCTAAAATCTGACTTTTTGTTTGAGCCAAAACACAAATCACTAGTGTCCAATGATGTGTTTTAACTTTGTTATTTTGAAAGCTTGTAAAATCCAACTAAAACATAGGGTTATTTTCTAATTTACTCAGAGTATTAAAATATCAGGCAAGGGTTGGAGCTGTCACTTGAGAAAGCATCATGCCAGAAACAAAAGAAATCAGTTTAGACTTGAGAAAAAAAGTTGTTGTGCTCACAAAGCAGGAGATGGGTATACACAATGACCATAGCATTTCCACGTTTCAAGAACTGGAGCCAGAACTATCACAGAAAAATTCAAAGAGAGCTTAACAGTACAGAACAAGCCTTGCAGAAGTAGGAAGCAAAAGATTTCAAACTCTGGAAGTAAAACTAATGAGAGATGTGCCAAAGACCCTTGAACAACTGTCAAGACACTAAATGACTTAGCAAAGTCACGAATTGTAGTCTCAAAGAAGACAATCACTGGGACCCTGCGCAGGAATGCAGTGTGAAGTTGCACACCAAGAAAAGTCCACTTCCGCAGAAGAGACACCTTGAAGCCAGACAGTATGCTAAGGATAACATGGAGAAACATTATGCATACTGGAAGCATGACCTGTGGTCAGGTGAGACGAAACTACAGCTCTTAGGCCCTAGAGATGCTGCTTATGTTTGGAGGAAGAAGGTAGAGGTATACAACCCACAGAACACCACAGTTAAACACAGTGGTGGGAGTATTAAGGTGTGGGGATGCTTCAGAGTGTCTAGAACTGGAAATCTCATCAAGGTGAAAGGGATCATGAAGAAAGGAGGAAGATTTTGAAAGTAAACTTAAAGCAGTCGGCAGCAACATTCGGTTGTTGATTTATCTTCCAACATGACAATTAGCCGAAACATACATTGAAGAACTACTTCCAGAAAACCAAAGTAAACACTGGTCCTCTGGATGCAGTTCTCCTCCCTTTGTATCTGTGATCTTAATCTTTCACCCACAGCACAGAAGAGTGGGGATATTGGTCAACAGCTAAATTGACAGCTCCACCTTCAAACTTTCAGGTGTAGTGGAAACGGTCAGAATTTAAAATTGTTTTGGTCATGGATGTTGTTATCTGCAGACTAGAGAGGAGGGGAACCATTGTTATCATAGTAAACTGTGTTGCATCTTGAACATGGGATGGCTAACCTACACATCAGTGAAGGCCCTATTAATGCTGATGGATATATACCAGGGGTGGGCAATCTCAGTCCACGAGGGCCGGTGTTCCTGCAGGTTTTAGATGTGTCCTCGAACCAACACAGCTGATTTAAATGGCTAAATTAGCTCCTTAACATGTCCTGAAGTTCTCCAGAGGCCTGGTAACAAACTAATCATGTGATTCAGGTGTGTTGACCCAAGGTGAGATCTAAAACCTGCAGGGACGCCGGCCCTCGTGGACTGAGATTGCCCACCCCTGATATATACAGATGTGAAGGCCCACACTGTTGAGCAGGGGAAATCCTTTTCTTTTAAAGGTGTAGCAGTGAGTCTCCACACGTCCCAAACACAGAGCTGGAAGTGTACAAACTTGTTACATTTTGATGAAATTCTTAATTTCAGAATTTGACATGTTGTTTTTGTCCTGTTGTGTAAAATAAATATGGTCTTTAAATTACTTGCCAATTACTGCAGTGAATTGCTTTTCTGAAATGGGGTTTTACTAACCGCAGTATAGCAGTACTTTCAGGAATACAACCACCAACCCAAATATATATATGTGTATACATATATATATATATGTATATATATATATACATATATATATATATATATATATATATATACAGAACTGAGGGGATTGAACTACCAGAAGGCAACATTGCAGACATAGAGGACAGTTACAAGTACCTGGGGATCCCGCAGGCAAATGGGAACCATGAAGAGGCCGCTAGGAAAGCTGCAACCACCAAGTACCTGCAGAGGGTCAGGCAAGTCCTGAGGAGTCAGCTGAACGGTAAGAACAAGATCCGGGCCATCAACACCTACGCCCTGCCCGTGATCAGGTACCCTGCTGGGGTAATAGGCTGGCCAAAGGAGGAGATAGAAGCCACTGACATAAAGACAAGAAAGCTCCTGACCATGCATGGAGGGTTTCACCCCAAGTCCAGCACCCTGAGGCTGTACGCTAAGCGGAAGGAAGGAGGCCGGGGACTGGTGAGTGTCAGCACCACAGTCCCTGGACTGAGACAAGAAACATCCACGAATACATCACGAAGATGGCCCCAACTGACAGCGTGCTCAGTGAATACCTCAGGCAGCAGAAACCCAAGAAAGAGGAGGAAGGCGAGGAACCATCATGGAAGGACAGGCCCCTGCACGGTATGTACCACCGGCAGATAGAGGAGGTGGCTGATATCCAGAAATCCTACCAGTGGCTGGACAAAGCTGGACTGAAAGACAGCACAGAGGCACTAATCATGGCAGCACAAGAACAAGCTCTGAGTACAAGATCCATAGAGGCTGGGGTCTATCACACCAGGCAAGACCCCAGGTGCAGGCTGTGTAAAGATGCCCCAGAGACAATCCAGCACATAACAGCAGGGTGCAAGATGCTAGCAGGCAAGGCATACATGGAACGCCATAACCAAGTGGCCGGCATAGTGTACAGGAACATCTGTGCCGAGTATAACCTGGAAGTCCCGAGGTCAAAATGGGAGATGCCCCCAAGGGTGATGGAGAATGACCGAGCTAAGATCCTGTGGGACTTCCAGATACAGACGGACAAAATGGTGGTGGCTAACCAACCGGACATAGTGGTGGTAGACAAACAGAAGAAGACGGCCGTAGTGATCGATGTAGCGGTTGACAGCAATATCAGGAAGAAGGAACACGAGAAGCTGGAGAAATACCAAGGGCTCAGAGAAGAGCTCAAGAGGATGTGGAGGGTGAAGGTAACGGTGGTCCCCGTGGTAATCGGAGCACTAGGTGCGGTGACTCCCAAGCTAGGCGAGTGGCTCCAGCAGATCCCGGGAACAACATCGGAGATCTCTGTCCAGAAGAGCGCAGTCCTGGGAACAGCTAAGATACTGCGCAGGACCCTCAAGCTCCCAGGCCTCTGGTAGAGGACCCGAGCTTGAAGGATAAACCGCCCGCAGAGGCGAGATGGGTGTTTTTTATATATATATATATATATATATATATATATATGTTGTGACGTGTTTTCTTCTTCATGGTTGTATGTAGTACTACGCTGAATCCCATGGAGTCATCTATGTGATAGATTCAACTGATGAAGAGCGTCTGTCAGAATCAAAGGAGGCCTTTGGTGAGTAACCTTCTCTCTGTGTTATTTACTGAACAAATGGAAACATTGATATTTGTTCTGACATTCATGGTGCTGTGACAAAGCACTTGCCCACTTCCTTAATCCCTCCGCCAAGGAGGTCGTGTGTTTGCTAGTGTTTGTGCGCTCCTTCGACCTTCTGTCTGTCTTCATGATAGTTTGAAAACGTTTGTATGAATTCTGATAAAAACTGTGGGGTCATGTTAACGATCCATAAAAATTTGGCTTACATGCACCGATATCTTTTAAGGTAAACTTCATGATTTATTGTTCAAGAAGTGACAAAAAGCCTTAGAACATATAAACTGTGATTCTCACAAGTGGAAAATATAACACATAGAAAGTCCTGCATAAGTATTTAAAATATTGATCTCTGACCTCGTCTTCAAGATCAATAGATTAATCTGAAAGTCAAAATGACAAAACTATGCTGCTTGCTACAGTTGTTTGTATTGTCAACATATAGGTAATTATATTTGAGGTTTTTGGATCTCAGAACTCTTCTTCAGGGCCAAATAAGGTCAAAGTTTTTTAAAATGTCTGTGCTTCTATTTCCTTTGTTTGTATTGGCAACATTTAGGAAGTGACACTGGTGTATGGTGATTCTAAACATCATAGTTTGTATCCAAATATGTCACATTTGACCTCTGATCTCACTTTTACATTTCACATCTGCCTTTCTTTCACGTTGACCCCAAAATGTCTTATTTTTACTGTAATACAAACTTGTTAAAGTAAGAATATATACAAAGTAAATAAATAAATGGTAAATGGCCTGCATTTGTATAGCGCTTTACTTAGTCCCTAAGGACCCCAAAGCGCTTCACACTACATTCAGTCATTCACCCATTCACACACTGGTGATGGTAAGCTACATTGTAGCCACAGCTGCCCTGGGGCGCACTGACAGAAGCAAGGCTGCCGGACACTGGCGCCACCGGGCCCTCTGACCACCACCAGTAGGCAAACATGGGGTTAGTATCTTGCCCAAGGATATTTGGCATGCAGCCAGGAGGCAGCCTGGGATCGAACCACCAACCTTCTGGTTAGTGGCTGACCTGCCACCTGAGCTACAGCCACCCCACAGTACAGTACTATTCCTTTAAAATGCCGTGGTGGAGGTTTCTTGTTTCTTTGTCATATCTACATGTCAGATCATCAAACACATTTTAATATTAACCCAAGGAAATAAGAAATGAAGTTTTTGAATGATGATTTTGTTTATTAAGGTAAAAAAGGTATTCAGATCGACCCTGTGTGAAGAGATCATTTCCGCCTAAACCTTATAACTAGAAATGCAGTCATAACGGTTACTATAAACATCTCAATATATATAAGCCCTATTATGGAAGTCTGTAATATATGGCCTTACACACACACACACACACACACACACACACACACACACACACACACCCTCAGGTTGTCTTTGTTAGGCCTTAATTGTCCTTTGCAGGGGCGTAAACAACAAAGCAGAGTGCAACAGCAGTCTGCATGTCTTTTGGCAAAGAAGAATAACAAGCATAAAATCATTTTAGGTTATTTCCCCACCATTGTCACAAAATACCATCAGAGCATTCTGTGCAAAGGATAAACTGTATAATTATTTGGAGACAAAACATGTTATGGAGCCTTCAGTTCGTCCAGACCAGCAGTCTGACAAGAGCAGTCTGAACTTTAAGCCTATCCCAGCTACTATAGGGCGAAACACCGTGGACAGAGTGCCAGCAGCAGAGACAAACAACCATTCACACTCATATTTACACCTATGGACACCAGTTAACCTAACTCCACTAAGTGAATGTCTCTGGACTGTGGGAGGAAGCCACACAGACGCAGGGACAATATGTCTGATATTACGATCAGTTTGAAGATCTGAAATGTGTGACAAATATGAGATGAGAAATTAAGGAATCAGAAAAGCTGCAGGTACTTTCTCAAAGTGCTGTATTATTGAATCAGTGATTGATCTCTCTTCTGTTCCAGAGAAAATGATCAGCAGTGAGGCACTGGAAGGCGTTCCACTCCTCGTGCTGGCTAATAAGCAAGATGTACCGGTACCTGGACTTTTCATTCACACCAAGCCAGTCATTCATTCATTACATGTGCACTTTAATGTGCACGTGCACTGGTATTCAATACCTACTGCACAATCCACTTCGTATTGTCTCTGTCCTATCTTTGTGTATTGGACATAGATATAGTTAGTAATAGTATCTTTTTATCTCTTAATTTTACCCAAATTTAGCGAGTTACTATTTATTTGTAATTTCTAGTTTTATATCTCTTGGAGATGTATTTTTATATTCTTATAGATACACCATGGGGGTGCTTGGGGTGAAACAGCATTTCAGGACGCTGTACACTGCGTGTGTGTCTTGAACTTGGTCACTGCCTTCAGTCTTGTGTATGTTCTTTTTCTCAGAACTGTTTGTCAGTGCCCGACATTAAAACAACCTTCAGTGATTGTGCTCCAAAGATTGGCAAGAGAGACTGTTTAGTCCAGCCTTGCACTGCTCTCACAGGGTAAGACTACAACAGTTTTAAATGATGACTTTGTTTGCAACAGCTTGCTGTCACACATAATGCAATGTAGCGTGTGTTCAACAGAAGCTAAGCTATGAAAGTAATTGTTGTGTTTTTATTTGATTCAATTACACTGAATGCAAATTTGCATCAATTTAAGTTTATGATCACATCTGTTAATAGACAAGGACTGCCTTTAAACAATTCAAATAATCACATTGCATCAAACGTTTTCTCACATTTAATTACAGTCCCTTCACTTAAAATGCTAAAACAACCACAATGTGGTGATTTCCAAATATCAAAATCCTAAATTTAATTGGAAATAGTCAAAAGACCTTTTTGTAATGTTTTCATTTCATTTTCAAAGTGTGCCAGAGGTTTTTAATGGTTGACAGGTTTGCACTTCCAGCAGCATTAATGAGGTCTGCACAGATGCGCAAGTTCCCCATGCCAGGATCAATAGCAGAAAACTATACCATCACAGATTCTACTGAACTGTAAGATGGATGGTCATCCTTTTTTAACAAGGGTGGATGTTTCAGAATGTGCTTGCACAGCCCACAGGACAGTCTTCTCCTTTTCCTCAACCCAACTTAAATGAGCTTGAGGCTCAGAGAAGACATTAGCATTTGTTTTTGTTTTTTTAGTTGTAGAGTTTAAAGTCACATTAGTGGATGCAGTGGATTTCACAAGTAATTCTCAGCAAATGCAGTGATTTCCACTTTGTCTGTCATGTCTGTTTTTAAAGTAACGTAGCCAGAGAGCCTGAAAATCCTAGCAGTTTAAAGTGCTTTCAGCCTTGTCCTTTCTGTAAAGAAATATTTTGCACCGTTTTGAATTCAGTCCTCGTTGTTTACTGTTGTCTGCTTGCAGACTGGTGAACTGGCCCATCTTCATTTTTCAAAGACTCACCTTTTTCCAGCCAGTCATGTTATTAGATCATTGCTAAGTAGCTGCTGTTGGTCCGGGCAGCAGCTACAGCAGTATTAAATTCAAAATGAGCATATATTAGGAAATGCCTTAGTTTTAACGTTTCATGTGTTTTTGTATTGCTTTCAATGAAATGTTAGTCTTAAATAATTTCACACTCTATAGATGTTAAAAGAAATATGAAACGATCTGCTTGTTCCATACAGGGACGGCGTGAACGAAGGCATTGAGTGGATGGTGAAGTGTGTGGTCAGAAACATTCACCGGCCACCGAGACAGAAGGACATCACATAAGATGTTTGTCATCTCTCCACTGTGATTTTGGACGAGTTTCTCCTTGAGGACATTCCATGTGTTAAGCCCTGGAGCTGATAACTCTCACCTTGTGTTTCCTGTGACTCTTTGGATTTCTGCTTTTTGGACTTCATTATAGTATTTTTATCAACAAACATAGATTCAGATGTACTGTGAGCAGACGTCTGCCTGTTTGTGCCTACACTTTTTGAAGGTGTGTCGTTTACTTTTACTGGGATCAGTGCTGCAGCATCTATATGGAGCACTTTGAGTGCACAGAAACACTGACACATTAAATATACAAAGCATTGATGGGCACTTATCTATTTTTTCACACTATCAGATTCAATAAACAATGATCCATGGTTTTTTGATGAACTTAATGATACTGCAGTATTCCATCATTAGAACCTTTAACATATAAACAGTTTACATTTAGCTAGGCTGGTCTCTCTTTTTTGTCATTAGGCATAAGACAGGAATTATTAGTTATTGATCCGTGCTGTCCTTACACAATTTTCAACATTTGAAAACAGTGACTGTAAAGTTAGTTAGCATCCACTTCTGACATTGGGAAGTTGCTTTTTATGAACAATTCCTAATCCTCAGCTGGTTATGTGCCTGTGTCACAGTTAAAAACAGAGCTGTACTATACTAGTATTGCCCAGTTGGTTCCCACAGGTAAACTTTATTTTTTACATCAGTCTGACAGAGCAATCGGTTTACTAGTGGACAGTGCACTCACTGTTATTTTCAGGGTTCAGCTGCTGGCAACCAGCCACCAAGACCCTTTTCTCTCTGCCCCCTGGCCCACTTATCCGATTGCTGTTATGGCACTTCTGTCAGTCAGCTGCTTGTCCAGTAAGTTTCTCATCTCATATTTGGATGTACTCGATTATCTCAGACTGCATGTGGAGGCGGTAGTCCTCCTTTTGTTCTCATCTGCAAGTTGGATGGTCATCCCAGCCAGAATGTGCAGCAGGTGGAGAACGAGTTAGTGCGCTGTTAGACTGCAGATCTTACAGGAGTCCTTTTCGCTTTTACAGTAACAAGTCAGAAAACATTTTTTCTCTTGGCACAATCCATTCATGATTTGCTAGCGGTACAGTGCACTTGAAAATGCATCTGCAGCACATTTACACAACTGTTTGTGTACAGTTTGATCCATTTTTATCTGTGCTGTCACCATCGTGAACTGTTAATTGTTGCCCTGACTTTTGCCAGAGAGCTTTATCCAGAAGTGAAATTGGGGGGGCATTGAAATTGAAACAGTTGAAATTGAACCACAGGATGAGAGACTAAGGTTACAGCTAATGATACTTCAGCGTTATTTGTCGCAACTAACTTGACCAATGGAGATAATAGTTAATAATGAGTCAAATAAGTGCACAAGCCAATCCTACCACAAATATGAATCCTTTGCAAACACTATTGCTCTTCCAGTACAAATGTGTATCAGTGTATTCAGTTTGATAAAGAGAATTACATGAATCAAACTAAGGCCTTCACAGTTACCACATCACAGCCCAATTGTCAAATGACGGGCGAGTTTGGACAGACAATTCTTTGGGAATAATGTTGTTCCTGCTGAAAGACTTTCAAAGACTTCGAGAAGCTGACCACATACTTCTCTGTGCTGTTTGTTCTTCTGGTCCCTGCTTGATGTGTTGATTTCATACCATAACTATCATTTATTTAAGTTAGACAAACATGTTCAAATTGTTCAGGTGCCACTTTAACTGTGATCATGGGATTTTTAAATCTTTGCATGCAATATTTTTTCATCACTATGCATTTAGATTGCCATTACTATAAAAAGAAGAATTCTTGATGAATAAATGGGGACAAAGAACTTTTGATTTTTCCAGTCTGTAAATTTAAAATCCCAGTATTGCGTGCATAAAATTCATTTGGTCTAACTCTTGAAAGAAGAAAAAATACTTTTCTAATAGTTTCTTATACATGGATGTGGTTTAGCTCTAGCACCAAAAGGATCAAACATCAATTTGCAGGAATACTATAAATGATTCAATAAATCGATATGAAATTTATAAAGTCTGTATACAGGACACAGAAGTCTTACTAATCTCTGCTGAATCAATGTCAAAGCAGATATTTGTCATTCACTTTTTCTGCCAGTCGCTTATACTTTATGATAGATGATTCTACTAAATTTCTCATTTTAATAAAATATAATGTGTCATTTGGGATAGTTTAACATTCAGCTTCCTATCAGTCCTCATACTGACCTTCACAGCTGTGAAGGTAAATCTGTTTGTCACTAGCTCAAGAACCACAGCTATTCCTGTCATAATTGTTGATTCTCATTGCTGATGATCGCAAGGTTCAACACCATCAGAATCAATATCATCTATCTCAATATCACCTTTCTTTGCTTTTTGTTTTACAGGGTTTTTACATTACAGCTTAAAAAAAATCAAAAATACTTCTATCAACCCGATTCTTTTAGTCCTCAGGCTGGACAGAGAAGACGCTGACTCAGTGTATTCAAAATATATTCAATCACTTTATTCAGTAAAACCTTCCGGAAAGGAGATGTGCACAGCGCGAAGCCTCCTGCAAATCTAAAGCTTTACCGACAAGATGTGTGATATAATCTACACCCCCACTCCTGTCTGGCTTTCATGACCCGAAGGTCGTCTCCTGTTGTTATCATCTAGCAGCAGAAATATGAGCTACATTCTCTGAAAAGTCTGCACTAAAGACCCTGTTCATCACAGTCTCATGTCGCCAAGCATTCGAATAGAATAGAATTCAACTTCATTGTCATTGTGTTAGTAGACCTCTCTGCATTGAATCATACCTGTTATTAATCTCTGTCTCTCTTCCACAGCATGTCTATATCCTGTTTTCCTTCTCTCACCCCAACCAATCACAGCAGATGGCCCCGCCCCTCCCTGAGCCTGGTTCTGCCGGAGGTTTCTTCCTGTTAAAAGGGAGTTTTTTCTTCCCACTGTCACCAAAGTGCTTGCTCATGGGGGCTCATATGATTGTTGTGTTTTTCTCTGTATCTATTATTGTACGATCTGCTGTACAATATAAAGCGCCTCGAGGCGACTGTTGTTGTGATTTGGCGCTATATAAATAAAATTGAATTGAATTGAATCATTGCACATGTCACAAGTACAAGGCAACGAAATGCAGTTTGCATCCACCCAGAAAAGTGCTTTAGCCATAATATAAATATATTACAAAATATATATGTTAGCAATAATATAGATATATAGATATATTACAGAGATGGGTCTGTTATAGGTATGAGGGTACAAAATATGGGTCTATTATGGGTATGTTACAATGTACACGGTATGAAGGTATGTTATGAATATGCTATAACTATATGTACAGGCTATGAACAGGATATAAATATGAAAACTACAGAAATATGAACTATGCAAGTTATAAACAGTTGTAGAATTATAATTATCGTATTGTACAGAATGATTGTCTATACAGCATTTACAGCAGTGCAGTTAAGATAAGTGTAATATGTGGCTCCTGTAGCGCCTCCCAGAGGGCAGGAGGGTGAAGAGTCCATGTGCTGGGTGACTGGGGTCTTTGATGATTTTCCCAGCCCTTTTCAGACACCGCTTTCTGAAGATATCTTGTATGGCAGGAAGTGGTGCTCCGGCGATGCGCTGGGTAGTTTTCACGACCCTCTGCAACGCCTTCCGGTCCGAGGCAGAGCAGTTCCCATACTAGTTTGTTACACAGTTGGTCAGGATGCTCTCGATGGTGCAGCGGTAGAAGTTCACCACGAGAACAGGTGGTTCTTCCTCAGAGTCCTCAGGAAGAAGAGGCGCTGGTGAGCCGTCTTGACCAGCTTGGAGCAGTTGGTCGTCCATGTGAGATCCTCGGAGATGTGGACTCCCACGAACTTGAAGCTGCTCACACGATCCACAGCCGTCCCCTTTAATGTAAATGAGTGGATGTGGGTCAGCATTCCTCCTGTAGTCCATGATGAGCTCCTTGGTCTTCTCGGTGTTGAGCAGCAGGTTGTTTGTGTCGCACCACTCAGACAGACGATCCACCTCCTCCCTGTAGGCGGCCACCAATCACCGTGGTGTCATCCGCAAACTTAATGATGGTGTTGGAACCATCGGTAGGTCTGCAGTCATGGGTGAAGAGGGAGTAGAGGAAAGGGCTCATCACACAGCCTTGTGGTACACCGGTGTTCATTGTGATTGTAGATGAGCAGTGGTTATCCAGCCGGACATGTTGGGGCTGGTTGATCAGGAAGTCCAGTAACCATTTACACATGAGGGAACTGATGCCCAGGTCTGTCAGTTCCCTGATGAGTTGTGAGGGGAGGATTGTATTGAATGCTGAACTGAAGTCTATAAACAGCATTCTGGCATAGGTGTTGTTATTGTCCAAGTGTGAGAGGACAGAGGGCAGCGCGATAAAGACTGCATCCTCTGTGCTCCTGTTCTGACGGTAATGCGAATTGGTGGGGGTCCAGGGTGGGGGGGGAGACAGGATTTGAAGTGTGCTAGGACCAGCTGCTCTAAGCACTTCGTAATGATGGGGGTGAGGGCTACTGGGCGGTAGTCGTTGAGGCTTGATGGGTTGGAGTTTTTGGGTATTGGGACGATGGAGGTGGACTTAAAGCAGGCCGGTATCACAGCGTGGGCCAAGGACAAGTTGAATATGTCTGTCAATTCAATTTTATTTATATAGCGCCAAATCACAACAAAAGTCGCCTCAAGGCGCTTTATATTGTACAGTAGATAGCACAATAATAAATACAGAGAAAAACCCAACAATCATATCATATGACCCCCTATGAGCAAGCACTTTGGCGACAGTGGGAAGGAAAAACTCCCTTTTAACAGGAAGAAACCTCCGGCAGAACCAGGCTCAGGGAGGGGCGGCCATCTGCTGCGACCGGTTGGGGTGAAAGAAGGAAAACAGGATAAAGACATGCTGTGGACGAGAGACAGAGATTAATAACAGATATGATTCGATGCAGAGAGGTCTATTAACACATAGTGAGTGAGAAGGTGACTGGAAAGGAAAAACTCAATGCATCATGGGAATCCCCGGCAGCCTACGTCTATTGCAGCATAACTAAGGGAGGATTCAGGGTCACCTGGTCCAGCCCTAACTATATGCTTTAGCAAAAAGGAAAGTTTTAAGCCTAACCTTGAAAGTAGAGATAGTGTCTGTCTCCCGAATCCAAACTGGAAGCTGGTTCCACAGAAGAGGGGCCTGAAAACTGAAGGCTCTCCCTCCCATTCTACTTTTAAATACTCTAGGAACAACAAGTAAGCCTGCAGAGCGAGAGCGAAGTGCTCTAATAGGGTGATATGGTACTACAAGGTCATTAAGATAAGATGGGGCCTGATTATTTAAGACCTTGTATGTGAGGAGCAGGATTTTGAATTCAATTCTGGATTTAACAGGAAGCCAATGAAGGGAAGCCAAAACAGGAGAAATATGCTCTCTCTTTCTAGTCCCTGTCAGTACTCTTGCTGCAGCATTTTGGATTAACTGAAGACTTTTCAGGGAGTTTTTAGGACATCCTGATAATAATGAGTTACAGTAGTCCAGCCTGGAAGTAATGAAGGCATGAACTAGTTTTTCAGCATCACTCTGAGACAGGATATTTCTAATTTTAGAGATGTTGCGCAAATGGAAGAAAGCAGTCTTACATATTTGTTTAATATGTGCCTTGAAGGACATGTCCTGGTCAAAAATGACTCCAAGGTTCCTCACAGCATTACTGGAGGCCAAGGTAATGCCATCCTACTGTCAGCCAGTGTTGGTCAAGTTACTTGAAAAAAGTAATCAGTAACTAATTACTGATTACTTACCCCAAAAAGTAACCCTGTTACTTTACTGATTACTTATTTTCAAAAGTAATTAGTTACTTAGTTACTTTTTAAAAACATGATTTACAACCTGAATAGGTAATAAAGCGATAGATCTTTCAGCCCAATTCTACTTTTTCTGCATAATCAATCATATAAAATGTAATCAAATGAAAAAGTCTCTTTTTAAAATTTGTTTTATTAGTTTTAATCTTTTAACTTTATGCATCAAGCAAAAATTAAATTATATGCAACATTCTCTGACTGGAAGAAATTTGTTTAACATTTAAACCTATTTTCTGCACATTCCAGCACATAAAATAAAATAGGTTTTTGTGTTTACACTCAGTCTTTCAAATAAATGCAAGTGAAACACAGCAGAAAATAAATAAAATCAAAGACTCAGCGGTCCTGTTGCTCTATTTTCACCTGTATAGCAGGAGTGGGACAGGCCGGGGTTTGCCCTGGTGCAGGCATGCCGCAGTGGTCAGTGGAAGGATACGGCAGTTTCTCTGTGAATTTCCCATTCCGTGGTAGCGTACTCGGTGCTTGCTCAGAAGTTAAGGGTTTTTTTCGCTGTAAAAAGAAGTTTTCTTCCCACCTTTTACGGAATCAAACTCAAAGTGAGGTCAGTACTTCCACACTTTAAACGCTGCACGGTCATACTCTCTCCCGCACTCGATATATTATCCATTCTTGATCTGCACACAGCTGTTGCCACGAACGTCGCACTCGCTTACGTCATTGTCATGAGACACTCACAAAAAAATCACGGTTTTAGTAACGCAGTAATGCAGCGTGCTTACGGGAAAGTAACGGTAATCTAATTACCTTTTTTGCAATAGTTACTCGTTACTTGAAAAAAGTAATCGGATTACAGTTACTGCCCATCTCTGCTGTCAGCACTCCTGCCAGCTCCCCAGAAGACACTCTGAGAACACGCCCGGGGATGCCATCAGGACCTGCAGCCTTGTGGACATTAATCCTGCTCAGCACCGCTCCTACATCGGTGGGGGAGAGAGTCAGTGGGTGGTGGTCCGGCGTCACGTCTGCTTTGGTTGTAGTTGTTGGGTTCCCTCACTCAAAACGAGCATAAAATTTGTTGAGCTCGTTGAGGAAGGAGACATCAGAGGATGCGGGGGAGGGTTTGGTGTTCCTGTAGTCTGTAATGGTCTGGAATCCTTGCCACATGCGTCAGGGGTTGGAGTTGGAGAAGTGTTCTTCTACCTTCGTTTTGTAATGGTGTTTGGCTTTTTTGATGCCCCCCTTTAGCTTAGCCCTGGCTGTACTGTAGGCGTGTGCATCTCTTGACCTGAAGGCAGTGTTGTGGGCCTTCAGGAGGAGACGAACATCCCGGTTCATCCAAGGCTTCTGGTTTGTGTACATGGTGATCCGTTTCTGGGTGGTGACACTGTCTGTAGTTTTGGAGATGTCATCCAGTACAGATGAGGCATACGGGTCCAAGTCTGTGAGTACCGAGGTGTAAGGAAAAGCGAGAGATGGTCCGATTGTCCAATGTGGGGGAGGGGTGTTGCTAGTGGTGCAACGGATCAAAAATCTCACGGTTCGGATCGGATCACGGTTTTAAGTCACGGATTGGATCAATTTTCGGATCAGCAAAAAAAGAAAAAAGACAAAAATTTAACATTTACTTATTTACTTATTGAAGTATTTTTTGCCTGTTAAAAACATTTAACTCAAGACTCATTCCACGCAATTATTAAAAAAAAATTATGGTACAATATAGGGCAGTACAGTCTTTGTATCTACCATTCAATTCAATTCAATTTTATTTATAAAGCGCCAAATCACAACAGTCGCCTCAAGGCGCTTTATATTGTAAGGTAGACCCTACAATGATACATACCGCTCATTATATCACACTCTGCTGTGATATAATGAGCCGTCACGGTCACGTAGCTTTCTGTTGCCCTGGAGGTCCACCCATTTGTAGTAGTTAGGGCAACAGAAGATGCCTGGGACAGTTCAGCCACAACTTAAATCTTTTCCTGCTCATACATGCTTGGAACAATCTTGCCACTAAAGTGGACGCGAACGGGATATCATAGCGTGGCTCAAGCACGTTCGTCATAGTTTAAACCCCTTGTTTTGCACAACGGAATACGGCCTCCCGTCTGCACACTAAACACCCCAATAGCTTTTGTAATAGCTTTAGCCCGGTCGGATTGGGCAGCAAAGGGCTGCTTAAATACCGCTCCTCCTCTGCTCCTCCACTTGGACCGCTAGCACTGGCCATAACTATCGCTTGACAAACCCACCACGCTCACCATACACATACTTTTTTTTCTTTTTTTTCGAATCTTCAGATCACGTGCGTGCCGAACCGTGGAGTGGGATCGGTTCGGATTACGGATCAACCGTGATCCGTTGCACCACTAGGTGTTGCTTTGTAGGCTCCAGCCAGGTTGGAATAAAGTCGTGTCCCCTCTGGTGTGGCAGGAGACATGTTGGTGGAATCTGGGGAGGACTGTCTTTAAGTTGGTGTGGTTGAAGTCGCCAGAAACAATAAAAGCAGCCTTGGGGTGTTTAGTCTGGTGTTTGTTAATGGCTGCATAAAGTTTTTTCATGGCCAACCTAGCATTAGCATCAGGGGGGATATACACTGCAGTGAGTATGATAGAAGTGAGTTCTCTGGGGAGATAATAAGGTCTGCATTTGACCATTAAAATGACCTAAAGCACAGTGTATTAACCCTCAAAGGTGGCCTTTAATATACTGGCCTGTTAGTAAATGCATAAAACAGAGCACTTAACAAATAGGCACTTGGATTATATTTTATAACACTTCCCACTTAGCAAGTTAAGCAGAAAAGGGAAAAAGTCAGTAGGTGAGCCATTACACCATGAGATTCATTCAGGTTTGGTGTTCAGTACGAACGGTAAAAGCTGTCTCTCACATTTCCTGGTCAAAACTGACTTCCATTGGGTAACAGGTTAAGTGTAGTGGTAAAAAAAATCAGTTCAGCAGTCCCTGTTTCAATTATACTGAGGGGTGTGGGGAGGCCAATCCATGATTAATATTCTTCCATTGTGTCTTTTTCTATCCAGGTATGCTTTGACTGCACAACCAGTGTATTTGGGATCTTTGACATGGGGAAAAATGAATCAGATACTATCCAGATGATATTGTATGCTGGATCAACATTTAATTATACTTTTCTGTATTCATAATTCCATAAAATTTGCAGAGACAGCCAACACCATTAGCTGGTGTGTGGATGAAGTGTGGGTTTGTCACTCCATAATACCTGTTGCCACTAATTTTTAGTCAAGCTGTATGTTATTTTTAAGACTGGTGCAAACATTTCTCTAAAACTGGTCAGGGACAAGAACTGTAGTGAAAGGAGAGAAAAAGCAGCCAGTGTCCAAAGAAAATTCTTGAAAGACATTCAGAAAACCTGGGGAACTTTTGATTAAGGTCACTTTGAAAATTGCAATAAAGTCTGGTTCTTTAGAAACAAAATATGTAGAAAAGAGGTGTGCCTCGTGACTTTTGTATAGTTCTGTATAGAAGGATGAAAATTAGTATGACAGACAGTGAAAGATGCCCTCTTCCCAGCCACCTCCTCTAGTTATCTGAGGATACATCAAGGCATTTTCATGTCTCTCCGGTAGGTCCTGGTTCTGCCTCAAGGCTTCTTCACAGCAGGATTTGCATCACCGTAGGAAGTATGCATGTCCCTTAGGGGAGAAAGTCCTTCACTTTTTAGTTTATACTTCTTGTGTAGTCGAGAAGTTTTTATCCGTGTTTGGACACGAAACTCCGTGTAAAACTACTGAGATGACCGCGACGCCACGCTGCCCCTTTGTCTATAGCCGGGACCAGCTGCTGGGGCTAAGACAGCACAGCCATGAGATCCCTGCGGTGATCAAGAGGAACTACCGCGGCTGCAGAGCCGGGAAAACACGAAGACTGAGGAGGAAAAGATTCCGTCCTGCTCTCCCGTCTGTAGTGACTGGCAATGTCAGATCGCTGGTTAATAAGATGGAGGAGATCGCGACGCTAACAAGGACAGAGAAAGTTTTCCGAGAATGCAGTGTTATGTGTTTCACGGAGACATGGCTGCACAAAAACATCCCGGACCAGGTGGTGGATATAAACGGATTTACGTGTGTGAGAGCGGACAGGGATCCAGGCAGCAGCGAGAAGAAGAGGGGAGGAGGACTCGCTCTCTATGTTAACAACCGCTGGTGTTCCCCGAGTCACGTTAAGGTGAGGATGGCTGTGTGTAACAAACACATCGAACTGTTAGCAGTCGGTCTTCGACCATATTATTTACCGCGTGAGTTTTCCCTCGGCATTATCGTCATTGTTTACATCGCCCCTGATGCCAGCGCGGCGCAGGCGTATGACGTCATCAGCTCTGCGACAGCGGACCTACTAAATCGTAGTCCCTCTGCGTTTGTGGCTATAACGGGCGATTTTAACCACACGAACCTCTCCACTGTTCTACCTACATTCAAGCAGTATGTGGACTGCAAAACAAGAGACAATAAAACACTGGCCTTTTTTTATGCCAATGCCACTGAGGCATACACCTCCAGCCCTCTCCCTCCTCTGGGCAGGGCTGATCACAACCTGGTCTACCTCCAGCCCCTTTACAGACCTGCCGTTCAGAGACAACCTGCAGCCACAAAAACGGTTACAACATGGACAAGGGAGTCGGAAGAGACTCTGCAGGGATGCTTTGAGTCAACTGACTGGGATGTTCTTTGTGATTCCAATCAGGACAATATTGACAATCTGACAGGCTGTGTAACAGATTATATCAACTTCTGTGTGGCTACTGTGGTCCCCAAAAAAACCATTCTGTGCTTCCCCAACAATAAGCCCTGGGTTACCAAAGACATCAAAGCAACCATGAACAAGAAAAAAAGAGCTTTCAGAAATGATAAGATAAGATAACCTTTATTAGTCCCACACGTGGGAAATTTGTTTTGTCACAGCAGGAAGTGGACAGTGCAAAAGTTATGAAGCAAAATTAGAATAAAATAAGAATAAATACAGTACACAACTGTACAGAATAGAATAAAATAAAATACTATATACAGTAGAATAAAATAGAATAAAATATACAATAAGATAAAAATAGAATACAAATGCTATATACAACTGAGTAAAAATACAGCGATGCCAGAAAAGATTATTGCACATTAGTCTTATTGCACATGTGTGGATGTGTGTGTTTGATCAGTTAAAGTCTTTGTTGCGGAGTCTGACAGCAGTGGGGAGGAAAGACCTGCGAAATCTCTCCGTCCCACACCGTGGGTGCCGCAGTCTCCCACTGAAGGAGCTGCTCATTGCTGTCAGAGTCTCCTGCATGGGGTGGGAGATGTTGTCCAACAGGGATGACAGCTTAGCCGCCATTCTCCTGTCACTCACCACCTCCACTGGGTCCAGAGGGCATCCTAGAACAGAGCTGGCCCTTCGGATCAGCCTGTTCAGTCTCTTCCTGTCCCCAGCAGAGATGGTGCTGCCCCAGCAGACCACACCATAGAAGATGGCTGAGGCCACCACAGAGTCATAGAAGGTCTTCAGGAGTGGGCCCTCCACTCCAAACGACCTGAGTCTCCGCAGCAGGTACAGCCTGCTCTGCCCTTTCCTGTAGAGGGCGTCTGAATTATGAGTCCAGTCCAGTTTGTTGTTCAGATGAACACCAAGGTACCTGTAGCTGTCCACAGTCTCAATGTCCATACCTTGGATGTTCAGTGGTTGCAGTGGAGGATGTTTGTGCCTGCGGAAGTCTACCACCAGCTCCTTGGTTTTACTGGCATTGATCTGGAGGTAGTTCAGCTGGCACCAGTCCACAAAGTCCTGAGTCAGTCCTCTGTACTCCTTGTCGTTCCCATCAGTGATGAGGCTGACTATTGCAGAGTCATCAGAGAACTTCTGCAGGAAGCACTGGGTGGAGTTGTGGGAGAAGTCTGCAGTGTAGATGGTGAAGAGGAACGGAGCCAGAACCGTTCCCTGTGGGGCCCCCCGTACTGCAGACGACCCTGTCCGACACACAGCCCTGAGTCCTTACATACTGTGGTCGGTCGGTGAGGTAGTCCAAAATCCAGGTAGTGAGGTGATGGTCCACTCCAGAGTTCTCCAGCTTGTCCTTCAGAACCGAGGGAAGAATAGTGTTGAAGGCACTGGAGAAATCAAAGAACATGATTCTCACAGTGCTTCCAGCGGTCTCCAGGTGAGCGAGGGAACGATGTAGGAGGTGAATGACGGCATCATCCGCTCCAATGCCAGGCTGGTAGGCAAACTGAAGTGGGTCCAGTGATGAGCTTACCAGGCGCCGAAGCTGAGCCAGGACCAACCGCTCCAGGGTCTTCATCAGGTGGGATGTCAGCGCCACCGGCCTGTAGCTGTTGAGGTCCTTGGGGTGTGAAGTCTTTGGCACTGGTACAACACAGGAGGTTTTCCAGAGCTGTGGGACTCTTCCCAGCCTCAGGCTCAGGTTGAAGAGGTGCTCCATCACACCACACAGTTGGTCCGCGCAGGACCTGACGACCCTCGAGCTGATGCCATCTGGGCCCGCTGCCTTCTTGCCATTAATCCTCCTCAGTTCCCTCCTAACCTGGGTGGTTGAGAGAGACAGGCTGGAGCCTTGTGTTGAGTGTGTATTGGATGCTGTTGTTGGGGGTGGGGAGGAGTGAGCAGGGTGAATAGAGGAGGTGTGAAGTGTCTGAGGTGTCAGAGGTGGAACAGCAGCAGTGGGGGTGGGTGAGTCTGCAGCCGATGTTGGAGACTGCCTCATGGCTGAATCAAATCTGTTGAAGAAATGATTCAGTTCATTTGCCCACCTCACATCCCTCCCAGGCAGAGAGTTCTGATGTTTGTGGCCCGAGATGGTTCTGAGGCCTCTCCAGACTTCACCAACGTTGTTTTGCTGAAGTTGGTTCTCCATCTTTTGCCTGTAGCTGTCCTTCCCATTCCTTATCAGTCCCCTCAACTCTCTCTGCACCCTTTTCAACTCCTCTTTGTCTCTGGATTTGAAGGCCCTCCTCTTCTGCTTGAGGACAGCTTTAATTTCTGGGGTAATCCAAGGTTTGTTGTTGGAGAAACACCGTACAGTCCTGGTAGGTACGGTGTTATCCACACAGAAATTAATATAGTCAGTAATGCATGTAGTAAGGCTGTCAATGTCCTCTCCGTGGTCATCACAGATCACCTCCCACACAGTCGACTCAAAACAATCCTTAAGAGCCTCCTCGCTCTCCTCCGACCATCTCTGTACTGTGCGGGTGGCTGGTGGCTCCCTGCGCACTAAGGGCTCATACACAGGGACAAGGTGAACCAGGTTGTGATCAGATCTGCCCAGGGGAGGGAGAGGTGATGAGCTGTATGCCTCTTCTGCATTGGCATACAGTAAGTCCAGTGTTTTATTGTCTCTGGTTGGGCAGGTCACATACTGGGTGAAGGTGGGCAGCATGGAGTCCAGTGAGACATGATTAAAGTCCCCTGATATGATGAGAAGGGCTCTCGGAGATTACATTTGCAGTCTGCTGACCACTGACCACTGAGTGGAGAGTGTCACAGGCTGCATCCGCGTTGGCCGAAGGGGGGGACATATGCTGTTATCGCGATAACATGCGAGAATTCCCGGGGCAGGTAGTACGGACGCATGCTAACGGCTAACAGCTCAATGTCTCTGCTGCAGAGTTGTTCTTTCTTGGTGTTCTTTGTTGGTGACAGAGATCAGCTGAAACTGGTGCAGAAGGAGCTGAAAGCCAAGATTGCAGAGGGTAAAGAGTCCTACAGACGGAGGCTGGAAAACAAACTGCAGGAAAACAACACCAGGGAGGTGTGGAATGGAATGCGGGCCATCACTGGCCTGAGACAAAAGAGAGGTGTTGGGATGGATGGGGACGTCGAAAGTGCTAACAACCTTAATCTGCACTTCAATAGGTTTGACTGCCCTGCATCTCCTGTCTCCACACCCAGCTCTTCCCATCTTCTCCTTTCGCCTCCCCCCTCTCCTGCCCCCTCAGACTGTCTCACCTTGTCCCTCTCAGCAGATGACATCAAAAAAGAATTGGGCAGACTCCACTCCAGCAAAGCTGCTGGCCCTGATGGTGTCAGTCCCAGGGCCCTCAGGTGCTGTGCTTCCCAGCTGTCTGGAGTTCTACAACGGATCTTCAACATGAGCCTGGAAATGCAGAGAGTCCCATCACTCTGGAAGACATCCTGCCTGGTTCTTGTCCCTAAAAAGATCAACCCGTCGACCCTCGGTGACTACAGGCCAGTGGCTCTGACCTCACATGTCATGAAGACGCTGGAGAGACTCATCCTGAAACATCTGCGTCTGCTGGTGGAGCCTTGGCGGGACCCCCTGCAGTTTGCTTATCAACCTCGTATCGGTGTGGAGGATGCCATCATCTACCTGCTGGACCAGGCTTATTCTCATCTGGACATTGTTGGGAGCACTGTGAGGGTCATGTTCTTTGACTTCTCCAGTGCTTTTAACACGATCAGACCATCACTGCTGGGGAATAAGCTCACGGAAATGCAGGTGGACGCCCCACTGGTAGGTTGGATTACGGACTATTTAACAAGTCGACCACAGCATGTCCGACTGAAGAGCTGCAGCTCAGATAACATCCTGAGCAGCACAGGGGCGCCGCAGGGGACAGTCCTATCACCCTTCCTCTTCACTCTCTACACATCTGACTTCAGGTACAAGTCTCAGTCATGTCATCTGCAGAAATTCTCAGATGACTCTGCCATTGTGGGCTGTATCAGGGACGGACAGGAGCAGGAGTACAGGAGTGTGGTGGACAGCTTTGTCGAGTGGTGTGAGCTAAACCACCTACAACTTAACATCACAAAGACAAAGGAACTGATTATGGACTTTAGGAAGCGGGCTCCTCCTCCTACCCCTGTCACCATCAGAGGGGCTGATGTGGAGATCGTTGAGGACTACCGGTACCTGGGGGTACACTTGGACTGTAAACTGGACTGGACCAAGAACACCAGTGCTATCTTCAAAAAAGGGCAGAGTCGGCTTTTCCTACTGAGGCGGCTCAGGTCCTTCAATGTTGGTAGGAAAATGCTGACCATGTTCTATCACTCGGTGTTGGAGAGCGTCGTGTTCTTTGCAGCTGTGTGCTGGGGAAGTGGGGTGAAGACAGCTGATGCCAACAGGCTGAACAAACTGATCAGAAAGGCTGGTTCTGTCCTGGGTGTCAGACTTGAGAACCTGGAGGAGGTGTCTGAGAGGAGAATGCTAAAAAAGCTTCTTTCTATCATGGACAACCCCTCCCACCCCATGCACGCCCCCATGATGGACCATCGGAGCAAACGCAGCAAAAGACTCATTGCCCCGAAATGCAGAACTGACCACCACAGGAAATCCTTTGTACCGGTGGCAATAAGACTGTTTAACTCTTCCTCACTCTGTAGGTGATTCTCCTGAGACGATTACCAATGTTATTCTGTTCCCTCCCAGACCGTGTAATATTACCCAAGAGTACTTATTGAATATTTGTTTCATCCCCCCATCATATGCTGCTACTCCCTTTATTCTATTGCACAATACTTTGTCACTTTCTAGAATCGCCTGCACTGATAGTTAAGTTATTTATTCACCAGGATATAGTTATGTATATTACTTCGTTAGAGTTATCCGATACTATGTCTTGCACTATCCTACTGTATATTACTGTACACTACTATTCTTATTGTATATATTGTATATCTTATATCTTATTCATCTGTTCCTCTGTCTCTCCTGGTGCTTTGAGCATGTACATGACAAAAGAATTTCCCTCGGGATAAATAAAGTTGTTCTTATTCTTATTCTTAAGAGGCATCCTAGTCAAATGAAGGAGAAGCAGCTCTAGCGAATCCCAAATCATTGAACTCACCCTATCTCTAGTGCCAAGCCACCCTTCCAAGCTGCTACTAATCTCTTTGGCCTCATTCTTTCGGTCACTACCTTGAACACGTGAGGGTGGAAACGTAGCTTGACTAATAAACTTGCAGCTTCTCTTTGACACTCAGCTCTCTCTTCACCACCGTGTCCCACTACAGCATCTGCATCACTGCACAGGTTTCCCAATCCATCTCTCATTGGTCAAACTGCCTGAAGGTTGGCAACATCTTTAGACAGAGACATGGTTATAATCTTCAAACATGATTTTTGCATATCTGTTCTTTGATGGTAGCATGCATAGAATCACGCCATTTATTTCTGACATCTGCATGAGGCATAGTATGTTCATGAAGTCCACCATATTAAGCCTTATATATTTAAAAAAAAAATTTTTTATGCTGATAAAGTTCATGTCAGTGTCTAGGTGTGTACTGCTACCAGCTCTTTAATCATCTCCTTTTAAGCATCAAGACTTATTTCTTGCAGCAGATTGTTTGGTTTAAAAGCACCTCAGCCATTTTCTATTAGTGTCTGTGGCTCTTCATTGGCTATCATTGGTTAATCTCTCCTGCTGATTCTATGCCTAGTGAATTTTCACAAACCTATATAGGTTTTGTTTTGTGCAGCCACATGTGGAGTTTCTGGGCACTTTAGGCATCCTAAATAATTAAATGCTGCACATCTTTCTTTGCACGTTGTCCTTTAAACATGTGCTGCCTCACCTGCTTGGCCATCTGAAGGCCATACATGTCACTCCACAAATGTCACGCTTGTTTTCTCTTGAATATTCAATCCTAGCTTCCAGTGCCATGTCTGCTATTTGGTCACATTAGTTAAAGGTGGTCTTCACAAATTGGTAGTCATATTTGCTCAATAATTCAAACACTACGTTCATTCCTGTGTCTTCATATTCTTCCGTCTGCAGTACTTCACATACAGCATTGAACATTGACTTCAGGTTTTGTGGTGTAATAACTCTTTCCGTTCTTCACATTTCCCTAATCCAAGATGGGCTTTCAGTTACAGCTCATAAGTTTCTATATCTTCCCATAAAGTTCCATGATAAAAGCTTCACAAAGCTTTGCATCATCTCTCGTCCACAAATGGACCTCTGGCCAGCAGTGACTTACTCTTCACACACTTGATTCACTTCCTCCTTCCTAGCCTTTGACTGGCACTAAGCTTAATAACTAGCTTTCTTTTCTCTGTTCTGATTTTCAATTCTGCTTGCTCTTTCCTTTTGCTATCTGGACTCTGTAATGATAGTTGCTATTGAGGAAGCTACCTACAGGGGGCCCCCAGGAATTGATAAGACAATAGAAGAAGAGAGTGAGGGCAAGACAATAAACAGCTAGCTGTAGCTGGCACAAGGAACCATTCTTGATGTTTTATTCATAGATGAATCAGAACATTACAGACCGTTCCCCAGCTTGTCAGCCTCAGTTTCTCTTAATATGCCTTTTTTTATGTTGTATTTTCAGTATCTGTCAAGCACAGCTAACAATCATGTGTTGTCATCCCGTAGAGCCAAACTACTCTGCCATGGTAAGATTGCTCTTAATCGTCTGGGGGTCCTGTCTTAAAGCCTGTCATCGCTGGGATTCTGTTCTGCCATGATGAGTCATCAGTGTCTAATCGCTAAATATATTAATTTCTTTATCTCAATAAATCATGTTCAGTTCTAATTCAAGTAATCTCTTCTTATTGAAATTAAGCTTATACATAAGTTCAACATGGTAAATCTGTAATCACTCATCTGCCTGCTTTCTTGGGCATTCGGCTGTTTTTGTGTTCTTTAGGTGACAACTGCTTTTCCACATTGTCAGTCTCTATACTGACATCATTACCTTAGTCCAATCATCTTCTCGCCTGCCTTCCTTGAGCCAATCAGCCTCCACTTTGCATGGTTTAAATTTGTGCTCTACTTCATTTTCCCTTTCAGAGTTTAAAAAAAAAGTATTTATTTAAAGGGACAGTGCAGTTAAACATAGTCCCAGTGTAAAACATGAACCTGGTGTACTGCACATAAATATATAGCTATCGCTAATTTTCAACCATTGTCCCTTGTTGGGCTTACAATCACAATACGTGGAGTTAAGACATTCACATTTTCATAAAACTAAAATGCGTCAGAAATACAGTGAATAGACTCTCTCTCTCTCTCATCTTTGGATGTATCTATTAAGACACTCTGGGGCCAGCCTATTTATTATGGAACGCCAGGACTGACATAATGAATTAATTAAATACACCATTAAATAATTAATTAAATGTGGCAATAATTAATTAAAATTGGAAATAATTAATTAAAAAATATTTATGACACATTTAATTAATTAATTATTGGCACATTTAATTAATTATTGACATATTCAATTAATTAATAACACATTTAAATTCATTATTTAATGATGTATTTATGTAATTCATTTTGGCACTATTGTCCCCTTGATGTCTCACCTTGAAATCATTTTATCTGTCAGCCTCACCCATCAAACTAAGGGGGCGGGGTTAACTCTGCCACTGCAGCTTCTCTAACATTTGATTGGTTGAAGTGCAAAGTAAGTCAAGACAGGTCGATCCTAGATAATCGATTGCTTGTGTGGACTTGGGGCAGCCAGGTATCCCAGAATGCATTTCAAATCACAGGCAGCAATGGTGGTGGTGTAATACCCCGTTTTTCTGTCACCAGCTACACTTTTAATAGTGTTTTAGCCACAAATGTAGTGGCGTAATCTTCACATGTCTGGTCAGATTGTCAACATAGAACATGTTTACAAAAGTGCTCAGATGTTTTCACAGATGTCACTCGCTCTGCTAACAGTCAGCTGACAGAGTGTACCGAGCTCACAGCCCTGGTGTTCCAGCTTAACTGTTTTTTTTTGTTTCTTTGTTTGTTTTTGGGGGGGACGGGAGGAGTTTACGTTAACCTGTTTGTTTACATATTCCACTCTCCGTGTTCCACATGTTGCATTCGCAGATTCTCGTTTTCACCGAACGATCGTCTCTTTCCGCTTGGTCTTGTGTCTCTGTGCTTCTGTAACATAAAGAACGAGCTGACATTTTTCTCACGACACCAGCGATCAGCTCAACAGGCCCTCAGTTTACCTGCATGCATCCTCCTCCTCACCTGTCAGCTGTTTAACACCTGCTGCTTATTCAAGAAACACGCCCACGTTACCTGGTGATAGTCACAGTTTGACTGGGCAACCGGTGCTCGATATAACGCAATGTCGGCGCATTTTTCGGCACAAGATAAGTAAATATAGTATTTTTCCCCGAGCGCAGAGCTGCTGGAGCTTGTTTCCCTACAGAGCACTTCATAGGCGAACCAACTTTATCAGCGGCTGATGTCCAATCACCGGCACACAGCTTTGAAACCTCACCTGAGTTTTAGCTCTCAGTGGTTAAGCGCTGGATTTAATTCACTCAGGTTCTGTCGGCTCACGTTTACTTCGCTGTTTTATTTACAACTGAGCAAATCGGTTTGGCTGAGGTTAAAGTTACGTTTCATAACCGCATAGTTTTACTGAAGTTTAATGGTTCACGGGCACATGTGTTAGACTGAACCATTCACTTTTCTTTATCTGGTGTGTTTTGGATTTAACAGTGAATTTTGAGATTAAACTGACTTTTAAAATGTTTTATACAAAGAGGAAAGAGAAGGCGCATTTCCACTACATTTGAGTGTACATGCGTGACCATCGAATGAACTCTAGTGCAGAGTTAGAGTAACTCTTTTCTGGGAGTTGATTTTTCAACTCTTTATAGGAATTAAAACTAAACTCTCATGGAGTTAAATTTCTACTACCAAATAGAGTAAAATGTAACTCATAACTAGAGTTCATTTTGATATTAACTCTTTTATAGTGTTACTCATCAAGTGCAAAAAGCTTTTAGGTGCAAATTACTAAAAAAAACCCCAAAAAAACAAAAACAAAAAACAAACAAACAAAAAAACACCATACTGATTATTATGAATGTATGAATTTTATTTATCAAAAATATCATATTCAAAATTGAATGCTGCATGGACTAACATACATTCTGTGTAACAGCACTGTAATAGTGTAACATTCAACATTAAAACAGCAACAATTATGGCAGCTAAACAGTTGAGACATTGTGTGGTCAGATAGGCCTAACATTGGGGAAAAGAAAAAAAAACTGAATTAAAGAAAAAAAAATGACTACAGAATAAGCACTTCTTGTAATCCAGTGTTAACATGAGAAAGACTCTATAAGGTATCCATTAAGCCAACAAATTAAATAATGCAACTCTCTGACACACCATAAAATTGTGAATCACACCCATATGACATTTGGGCATCAAAACATTTGAAATGTCTTAATTTCTCCCTTTCTAGGACCAGTATCTTCTTAGGAATGGTTTCATTTACCTGAAAAGCATGAAAATGATCATGGAAACACGTTTCATGCTCAACCATAACAAAAACAGCTTTACCATCATGCAAAATGATCGAAGTTATCTTGCTAATATTTTCAGGTCCTTTACTAAGGGCTTCAGGATTTCATCAATTCCATATCTTTTTGCGTCTTGTGCATAAAATAATGATACCAGATGAATGTTCATTAAAGCCGAATTCAGACTGGGAGGAAGATTTCTGAGGATGAAGTAAAGGCAGCCAACTTTGTGTATACCCTTTTTTGAACCTGAAGGATTTGCACACTCAAATTCGTCATAGTACAATTGGACTTGGATAGCAAACTTACTACCTGAAAACAAAGGATGACTTTTGAAGTAGCTTCCATCACAGAAGTCCTGATATGTGTCAGACTGGGTGCATATTTGAATTATCTCAGAAATACTTTCATTCTTAAAAATGAACTGGAGTGTTTTCAATATGGGAATATATATGAATTTGTCATTTACTGGGACTTGCTCATAGGTTCCAGTTTTGCTACATCGTCTAGTATCGTATCTTACTCCTAGGTGCAATTCAACTGGCTGTACCATTTCCCCATTTATCTCTAAAATATTTTTTACATTTGCTTTCAGAATTCAAGTGACTAAAAGGATTGTCCAAATTTTTAAATAAATCTGCTATGGCTGATCTGGAGGGACTGTCATTCGGTAATAGGGTCAATAATTGTTCCTGAATATTAGATTGCCAATCTCTCACAAATTCCTCTAAGTTCTCAACTGTAGAAAGAACTACAGTATTTGGTACACCACTTCCTAAAAGTCTGGCAATAATGGAGGCACACATGTCCTTGCTCTGATTTGAGAATGAAGGGCCTTCTTCAGAATTTTGGCACTGAGATGATGTAGATGGTGTTTCATCATTTAAGCACTGAGAACTACTAAGCTGTTGGGTATCATGGTCAGGAGGGGTCTCATGAGGCACACATGTGTTAACAGTAGCATGTATCTTATTCAGATGTCTTCTAAATCCAGAATAACTTGAGAATTGTAAACGACATCCTATCTGACCACATTTTAGTTTCAAATTTTTGCCAGGATACATTCCATGAACAAGTTTTAAATGTCTGAACAAAAGTAAAGCTGTACCAAAGGATAAAGCACAGAGAAAACAGGTCAACATTTTGAATGCATAACCTGGTTACTACTTGTTCAACAGCCTTGCTCGCAACTCTTTGACTCTCCGCTGTTGTTCCTACATCAATATTGTACACAGTGGTCTGCAAAAATGTGTACAGGCTGGACAGAGTGTCTTCATATTTCACACTGAAAACGAAGTGACACTTGAACAGCTCATCAAATGCACCCAGTGATGTGCATGACTGACATGGAAGAAGCTTTCGATCCAAGACTATGTAGAAGCTGAAAACCTGTGCTTTTGAAGTCCCTGCGGCCAGGAGATATGGCTGAGGGTTTCCTTCATTGTTCATGAGGTGATCCTCAAGGCTCTGGCAGGACTGAAACACAATTAAAAGCATCACTTTATAAACCCTTAAGTTAAGAAAAAGTGTTCCATGAACCACAGTATCTGGAACTGGATCACATTATCTTGACAAACCTTGTGAAATTTAACCAGATGATCTATTGCCTCTCCAACACTCATCTTCTTTGGCCGTTTCCTTCCAGCTGGTTGTGGCGTAAGAAGATGCAGCAGAACAAGAAGAGAAGCCATGTCGCTGTCCCACTCTGCAGACAGTGTTAAGGAGTTAAATACTAATGCTGGAAATGGGGAGATAGAACTGAACTTCACTAACATATAACAACTGGTTGAGGGTATGAGCAGAAAAGAAGTGATCCATACACACATTATGCACACTGCTGCTTTTTTTTTATATAACTTTTAAAAATTAAAACTAAAATTACTGCACTAATAAAGTGTTACTTTAGGACACTACCTGGCTCACCAGCATCATCCATTTCTTCGTTCAAGGCAGATTTCAGCAATCTTTTCAGAAGACAAGTCTCTTTAAGGTCTCTGGCTTCCCTGGCAACCTTGTCTTTAAAACTGGTGTTCCATTTTTCCAGGAACCTGGAAGCAGTCTCTACTCCAAACATCATTGCAAAGTCCTGCAAAATCTAACAAAGGAGAAGTATGTCCATTAAAATCTATTTTTGTAAGTCAAGTATTTTTCAGATTCCCATTTGTTCACCTACCAGTCCTTTAGTGTCCAAAAAACGAGGAAACATCTGAAGAATGTTTGCTGATTCTTGTGGGTCATGGAGTATCTGCTGACGATAGTAGAATGTCTCTCTCATCTTCTGGAAGACTATATCTTGGTCAGTGGTGTGATGAAGAAGAGACATGGCTTCCATACATTGATCTCTTGTTTGCTGATCATTAGTGAAACCAAACGTCCTTCGTGATGTGGGCCCTCCTTTCAGTTCCACTCTGTTCTGTGATGCAGTGGGGGTTTTGGATTGACGTTGCAGTCTTGATACGCCACTCAAGAAAACATTTGTTGCTCTGAATGTCATAGAAATGCTCCTACAGAAAGAAAGAAATTGCATACATTGTAGAGTGTGTGTGTGTGTGTGTGTGTGTGTGTGTGTGTGTGTATTTTATATACAGTCAGGTCCATAAATATTGGGACATCGACACAATTCTAACATTTTTGGCTCTATACACCACCACAATGGATTCCAAATGAAACGAACAAGACATGCTTTAACTGCAGAGTGTCAGCTTTTATTTGAGGGTATTTACATCCAAATCAGGTGAACGGTGTAGGAATTACAACAGTTTGCAAATGTGCCTCCCACTTCTTGAGGGACCAAAAGTAATGGGACAGAATAAGAACCATAAATCAAACATTCATTTTTTAATACTTGGTTGCAAATCCTTTACAGTCAATCACAGCCTGAAGTCTGGAACACATAAACATCACCAGACGCCGGGTTTCATCCCTGGTGATGCTCTGCCAGGCCTCTACTGCAACAGTCTTCAGTTCCTGCTTGTTCTTGGGGCATTTTCCCTTCAGTTTTGTCTTCAGCAAGTGAAATACATGCTCATTCGGATTCAGGTCAGGTGATTGACTTGGCCATTGCAAAACAGTCCACTTCTTTCCCTTCAAAAACTCTTTGGTTGCTTTTGCAGTATGCTTTGGGTCGTTGTCCACCTGCACTGTGAAGCGCCGTCCAATGAGTTTTGAAGCATTTGTCTGAATATGAGCAGATAATATTGCACGAAACACTTCAGAATTCATTGTGCTGCTTTTGTCAGCAGTCACATCATCAATAAATACAAGAGAACAAGTTCCACTGGCAGCCATACATGCCCACGCCATGACACTTCCACCACAATGCTTCACTGATGAGGTGGTATGCTTAGGATCATGAGCAGTTCCTTTCCTTCTCCATACTCTTCTCTTCCCATCACTCTGGTACAAGTTGATGTTGGTCTCATCTGTCCATAGGATGTTGTTCCAGAACTGTGACGGCTTTTTCAGATGTCGTTTGGCAAACTCTAATCTGGCCTGCCTGTTTTTGGGGCTCACCAAAGGTTTACATCTTGTGGTGAACCCTCTGTATTCACACTGGTGGAGTCTTCTCTTGATTGTTGACTCTGACGCACATACACCTGCCTCCGAGAGAGTGTTCTTGATCTGGCCAACTGTTGTGAAGGGTGTTTTCTTCACCAGGGAAAGGATTCTTTGGTCATCCACCACAGTTGTGTCCCATGGTCTTCCTAGTTTTTTGGTGTTGCTGAGCTCACCAGTGTGTTCCTTCTTTTTGGGAATGTTCTAAAGAGTTGTTTTGGCCACGCCTGATGTTTTTGCTATCTCTCTGATGGGTTTGTTTTGTTTTTTCAGCCTAATGATGGCTTGCTTCACTGGTAGTGACAGCTCTTTGGATCTCATCCTGGCAGTTGACAGCAACAGGTTCAAAAAGCAAACAGCACACTTGAAATGAACTCTGGACCTTTTATTTGTTCATTGTAATTGGGGTAATGAGGGAATAACACACACCTGGCCATGGAACAGCTGAGAAGCCAATTGTCCCATTACTTTTGGTCCCTTAAGAAGTGGGAGGCACATATACAAACTGTCATAATTCCTATACTGTTCACCTGATTTGGATGTAAATACCCTCAAATAAAAGCTGACAGTCTGCAGTTAAAGCATGTCTTGTTCGTTTCATTTGGAATCCATTGTGGTTGTGTATAGAGCCAAAAATGTTAGAATTGTGTCGATGTCCCAATATTTAGGGACCTCACTGTATATATATATATATATATATATATATATATATATATATATATATATATATAAAAAACCACCCATCTCGCCCCTGCGGGCGGTTTATCCTTCAAGCTCGGGTCCTCTACCAGAGGCCTGGGAGCTTGAGGGTCCTGCGCAGTATCTTAGCTGTTCCCAGGACTGCGCTCTTCTGGACAGAGATCTCCGATGTTGTTTCCGGGATCTGCTGGAGCCACTCGCCTAGCTTGGGAGTCACCGCACCTAGTGCTCCGATTACCACGGGGACCACTGTTACCTTCACCCTCCACATCCTCTCGAGCTCTTCTCTGAGCCCTTGGTATTTCTCCAGCTTCTCGTGTTCCTTCTTCCTGATATTGCTGTCATTCGGAACCGCTACATCGATCACTGTCATTCTCCATCACCCTTGGGGGCATCTCCCATTTTGACCTCGGGACTTCCAGGTTATACTCGGCACAGATGTTCCTGTACACTATGCCGGCCACTTGGTTATGGCGTTCCATGTATGCCTTGCCTGCTAGCATCTTGCACCCTGCTGTTATGTGCTGGATTGTCTCTGGGGCATCTTTACACAGCCTGCACCTGGGGTCTTGCCTGGTGTGATAGACCCCAGCCTCTATGGATCTTGTACTAAGAGCTTGTTCTTGTGCTGCCATGATTAGTGCCTCTGTGCTGTCTTTCAGTCCAGCTTTGTCCAGCCACTGGTAGGATTTCTGGATATCAGCCACCTCCTCTATCTGCCGGTGGTACATACCGTGCAGGGGCCTGTCCTTCCATGATGGTTCCTCGCCTTCCTCCTCTTTCTTGGGTTTCTGCTGCCTGAGGTATTCACTGAGCACGCTGTCAATTGGGGCCATCTTCGTGATGTATTCGTGGATGTTTCTTGTCTCATCCTGGACTGTGGTGCTGACACTCACCAGTCCCCAGCCTCCTTCCTTCCGCTTAGCGTACAGCCTCAGGGTGCTGGACTTGGGGTGAAACCCTCCATGCATGGTCAGGAGCTTTCTTGTCTTTATGTCAGTGGCTTCTATCTCCTCCTTTGGCCAGCCTATTACCCCAGCAGGGTACCTGATCACGGGCAGGGCATAGGTGTTGATGGCCCGGATCTTGTTCTTACCGTTCAGCTGACTCCTCAGGACTTGCCTGACCCTCTGCAGGTACTTGGTGGTCGCAGCTTTCCTAGCGGCCTCTTCATGGTTCCCATTTGCCTGCGGGATCCCCAGGTACTTGTAACTGTCCTCTATGTCTGCAATGTTGCCTTCTGGTAGTTCAATCCCCTCAGTTCTGACTACCTTCCCTCTCTTTGTTACCATCCGACTACACTTCTCCAGTCCGAACGACATCCCGATGTCATTGCTGTATAGCCTGGTAGTGTGGATCAGTGAATCGATGTCTCGTTCACTCTTGGCATACAGCTTGATGTCATCCATGTACAGGAGGTGGCTTGTGCTATGGGCTTGGAGTTGGCCTCTAGTGTTGTACGCCACATCCCCATTGAGTTCCTGATGAAGGCTCTTAGGGTCCTGTTGATCTTGTACAATTCTAGGCATTCCAGTATCCAGCTGTGGGGCATTGAGTCATAGGCCTTCTTGTAATCAATCCAGGCTGTGCACAGGTTGGTCAGTCTGGTCTTGCAGTCTCGGCTGACTGTTCTGTCTACCAGTAGCTGGTGTTTTGCGCCTCTGGTATTCTTGCCAATCCCTTTCTGTGCACCGCTCATGTATTGACCCATGTGCCTGTTCATCTTAGCCGATATGATGCCTGACAGGAGCTTCCATGTAGTACTGAGGCAGGTTATTGGTCGGTAGTTGGATGGGACCGGTTCCTTCTTGGGGTCCTTGGGGATCAGGACCGTCCGACCTTCGTTTAGCCATTCCGGGTGTCTCTCGTTAACGAGCAGCTGGTTCATTTGTGCTGCCAGACGCTCGTGGAGTGCAGTCAGCTTCTTCAGCCAGTAGGCGTGAACCATGTCGGGCCCTGGTGCTGTCCAACTCTTCATACTGGAGACCCTTTCTTGGATGTCTGCCACTGTGATGGTTACTGGACCCTGTTCAGGGAGGTCGCTATGGTCTGCCCTCAGATCCACTAGCCACTGAGCATTGCCGTTATGGGTTGCATCCTTCTCCCATATGCTCTTCCAGTATTGCTCCGTCTCCAGCCTTGGTGGTGCTGTTCTCTTATTGTTCCCTTGCCACTGAGAGTACACCTTTGCTGGTTCTGTGGAGAACAGCTGGTTTATTCTCCTGCCTTCTATCTCTCTGGTGTACTTCCTCAAGCGGCTGGCCAAGGCTGTGAGTCTTTGCTTGGCAGTTTCCAAGGCCTCAGGTATGGACAGCTTGCTGTATTTCTTATGCACCGTCTTTGTCGCGCCTTTCTGCAACTCCGTTAGTTGGCTAACCTCCCTTCGTGCTACTTTGATCTTGCCCTCTAGCCTCCTTCTCCATGGAGGGTACTGCCCCTTGTGGCTGTTCAACTTGTAGCCAAGCATCTCACTGATCACTGCTGCCGTATTGTAGATCAGCTTGTTAGTGTCGGTAATCGTGGTTGTAGGTATTGTCCGTAGTGCTGCATTAACATCATCTAGCAGACCTTCTGAGGGTACTTCACGTAATCTTGGTAACCGGCTACGGGGGATCCAGGTTTCAAGCTTGGCCATGATCCTATCTTTCAGGTCAGTTCCTCTCGCACTCAACGATCCTTCTCCTATCGCACTTGGGGCTATGTACCCAATCTCGGGTGGGGGTGATGATATCTCCCCCCTGACCTGGCGTCCTGACTCCTCCTTGCCGTAGCATTTATGTTGTACCTCGTCAATCTCTAGCTGTGAGAGCAGTCCCTTCTTTCAAATGTTGGAACACTGAGCTACTAGTTGTTTCGCCGTCATTGTGGATGTTGGGTATCGAAGAATCCATAGGTCCCTCATCCTATTCATGTAACCCCTTCCGCCAGGGTTACTTGCATAGTAGCATTCCAACAATGCCCTGTTTTCGTCTCTTGCCCACCGATGCCTTCTTGTTCCAGTAGCCCACTTGTCGTCAGGGTGCCCTGGTTCCTCAACACCTGACGCGGACCTTGTTGATCCGGGCGACGTCCGAGCCGGCATGCCTTCATATTTATCTGTCTCGCTCATGTCTGCGGTAGGCTCACTTAGCATAGGGGGTCTAGCCTTAGGACCCTTACTGGATACAGACGCCCCAGGCGGGAATCGAACTTGCGATCCTCATATATATATATATATATATATATATATATATATATATATATATGGAGAGAGACAGAGCGAGAGAGAGCAAGTCTTATTACACACTACAGTTGCAGAGCAAACTCACATATCGCTTTTTGGAGTACGGATCCTTCAAAGATGGGAAGAGTGACACGATTCCAAGCGCATGAAACTCCTTTGTTGCTTTACTTACAGTTCTCCTGCAAAAGCAGAAGTGTTGTTTGTGATAAGATCCTTGCCAGTTTTAAACATGAACAGAATAAACATCATGCCTCTTACCCTTCCTTTTCACGCATGTGAGCTACAATGATGTTCACCATTAATCGCCTGGTGGAATCTTTCAAACTCCCAGTTTTTTCATACTCATGGATGACAGTCACCCCTGCTGGTTTGGAAGTCAGAATCTGCTCCACTGTCTAAACACATTTGATACAAAGAACAAAACAATTGACAAAAAATGAGACAATTTTAACCCAAACAATGATTTCAATCTGTGGATTATACATATGAACTACATGAAATACTATATCAAATTATTTTTCTCTAATCTGTTTTATCTTTGTGTTTAAGCGTTTTCAAGTAATGACAACTAAAGAGTCAAGTATAAGTCAATTAAGTACTGTATCTACATTTCTTGCATGTATGCTGTCCAATAGAGGCTGAACCATTTGAAGTCCGGCATCACTTGTGTCACTGCTCTGACTGCTGGTGGTTGAGACAGACAATGTATCTGTTAGACTTGGAGAGGAGGGCTCTTCCACATGTTGCTTCAGGACAGTCAAATTTGAGGGTGACAAACAAAAATACTAGAATATAAGGCATATTGTCACGGCTGGGGCAGCAGTCGTGTTGTGGATGAATGAGGACTCAAAATGCAAGCAAGCGACTGATGAAGAGTGTGACGTTTATTTACAAGTGGCAGTGGCAGAAACAGACAACGAAGCATGAGAAATACTAACGGAAACCTAAACTGGGAAAAACAAAATAACAAACCTGAGAGCCTACGAAAAGGGCTGCGGGGCAGAGAGACACAGAGACAGGAACTAAGCACCATGGAACGCAGAGAAACGCAGAGATACACAGACGAGCCGACAACGAGCACAGACCGACACCCACTAAATATACACACACAAGGTAATCGGGTAATCACACACAGAAGGGGAGAACAGCTGATCCTAATACACACGATGACTGGAGGACACAAGCTGAACACAATGACAACAGACACAAACCTTCAGAATAGAACAGGAAATCCAGAACATGAGCCTTCAAAGTAAAACAGGAAACACACAGGCTGATTTACAACACAACACGGGGACATGAACAGAGCACCGAGGACAGACACAGGTAGGGCTGATAAAACACTAAACTTCAGGTTCAACCCTAAACTAATACAAAATCAGAGTAAACACAAGGCACAAAATGAACTTCAAGGAAACATAAAACGCTGGGTCAAAATGACCCAGGATCATGACACATATACAATCAAAAATCAACCACAACAAAGCTACCATTTAAGCACATAGGGCCAGTAAATTGCATGCTTTGATTAAATTATACTTTCTCCCAGGAGAACAGATGGTTATTTTGTATTTTATTATGGTAATATACAATTTACATACCACAAGGTGTGAGTGTCACATACTGTGTTAGGTCTGAGCAGTCATGCAGCTTCTTGGATGATTCTGTTTCCAGGATGTCTGAAATGCATGTGATAAATCCAACTTACTGTTTAGCCATGAATGCAGCATTTTGTGATTGTTACCACAGGATATTAGACAAATTAAAAATGTTTATTTAAGAGTAACTGTACAAATCAAATCCTACAAAATCTATCAGAGCATATATTTACTTACCTTCACCTGTATAGATGACAAAACACACCTCTTTGACTCCTGCAAGTTCAGGAAAGACATCCTCATCCACCTCTATACCCTGCTCATCCGTGACTTTCAGTGCTGCATTTTCTGGTATGAGAAACTTCTGCTGCACTGAAGTAAAATCATCACTTAGTTAATAACAACATTCTCATTTCCTCTTTAATGACTTAGTACAAACCATGTATAACTTACCTGCACTCATAAAATCTGTGAAGCTGACTTCTTCCAATTTGACATATTTCTTTGTCTCTCTGTGTTTTACTTTTATCAACATCTTGGCCACCTACAGAAAAAAACCTTTACTAATATGAAACACAACATGTGGAAGAAGAAGAGGCTGTTTATGGTAACTTTATGTGAACTGTGTATAACTTAATCTATAAACACTTTCTTACATTGAGTTAGCCTGTCCACACTAGCTACTGCTTAAAATCTATTTAGCTAGGCTAGGTTTAGCAGACAATGTGACCGCATGTTTGCCGTGTCCTTGTCTTTTCAGTTCTGGCGACAGGGTTGTGTGCATATCTCTGTGAAGCAGGACTAACTAACTGATGTTAATGGTACCTTGATATCTCATCAATGCAGACTGCACCTCTTTTTGGTTAAATACGGCCATTACCATGAGTCTACACATAATATTACTGTAGTTAGCTAACGTTAAATGAAACGTTAGTGTTAAAAAAAGAAATAGAAATGAACGTTTTCATTGACAACGTGAAATGTGTCAATGAAATCTTCAAATACAGTAAGATAAGTTAGTTAGCTAACTTTTGACTAATGTTAGCCTAGCTGCTATCACCGAATCAGCATAACATGCAGAAAACACCTGTAGTACTAGTTAGTTAACTTTATATTTTACTTATGCATCCATGTAACCAAATATATACAAATAACGTGACACCACTCACAGAAAATCCAAAAGTAAATAAAGTATTTTTACCTCCTACATGTCGGAGTCCAAGAGACAAGCACAGATAGGCGCTGTAACGGTCGACAGACAAACAACACCAGCAACATGTTGAATTAGACTCCTTAGCACCCAGTGAATGAACACCTAAATATTACACCGCTTGAGAGTACTCCCCAACACTGACTGTAGTATAAGGTGAAAAATAAACTCCCGGAATGTAACTCTTGCGCACTTTTATGCCTAACTCCAGAATATTTAACTCCAGAGATTTGCTGTGTGTCAAAGGCTTGTTACAAGCTATGAAACACATGGTGCAGACTTCTGGATGTTAGAAGAAAACTAATACTGCTCATGAATGAGACTAAAGGCAGGAAGATGTCCTTTAAAACTAAACATGTTAATAGGACCTCCCTGTTTATATCATAGTTTATGATATAGCACGTGTATTTCAGTAATAGCCTACTTATTTCAGTGTAGTGGTATACAGTCACACAGCTCCGTGGGTGTTATCTGTGATACTCCTTAACTATAATTTATCCAAGTTAACTTCAGTTAACCATTCAGACAGGTTTTTTGCAATGACAAACATAAACACTCATGTCGCCGGTAGGTTTCCGCAGTGCCAGCTGTTTACATTACAGCTGCTTATTCAGTAACCATGGTAACCACGGACTCTCAGCGGGTGGATCAACGCAGGTCAGACAACATATATGATATATGATCTTAAAACAGGACACAGCCACTGTACGTCCTATGGTCCTAATCTTCGCTCTCAAACATTTAAACAGCAGCGAGTCTGCAGCTGAGGGAATACAAACTCAAATTGTCGGAACAGGTTTGCTCGTTTCTTCCGTGTATTAATTTGGTGATTTATTAAATGTATAAATGTTATTCTAATCTGCTGCTGAGTCTCTTACGCTGATGAAAATGCAGATAACACAGATCACGAACACAAACACCTGTTCAACCAATCACATTCATTCCACTTTGATCTGCGACAAACTGATGCGTTCATCTCTGTTACAGTGTTGCGTTAGACTGCTATATTTTTGTTCTTTATACTGTAGATTTTCACGTCTCTGGAATAGTTGGCAGTAATAAGGATGATTTTCTGTAAAATCATATTGATATGATCTGTGAATTATTCGTAGATGACCGTTAGATTAGTTTGATGGATTAACTCAGAGAGCTGAAGATATCGTGGAGATGCTGACCTTGCTCCGTGGTGTACAGGGCTGTTTACCCTCATGATTAATATTCACAATAAAAATATTAGCCGAACATCATGAAGTCTGTATGTGTTTCATAGTGTCGAACAACCTTTGTACAGTTAAACCTAGCACCTACTACATGACGGAAACACCAGCGTTATCTCTTATAATACAGTTTATGCATTTATACGCAGGTCACGCTGATTATTGAACAAAACCCCAAAGATCAGATGTTAATCGGATTTATTTGCTCTCTCTCCTCCTTAAACATGTTTTTAATGTTAGTTATAGTTCAGAATTGGCGACTGAAACAGGTATGACACATACAAACATCAGGAAATAAAAACCCGATAAATATAACCTCAGTAAATGATGTCCGTGTACTGGGGGGGGGGTATGGCAGCTGTGTACCGGGGCCTGCGCTTTGTCGGCGCTAATAACAGCTCGATTGCTTGCGAGGCGAGTGGGTCTATCCCACGCTTTGCCGTGAGACTGGGCTGGGCAGACATCTCCGAAATCATCGAAGCACTTTTGCAAAGAGGCTCTATCTTGACAAACCAACCAGATATCTGAAGATTAAACCACTACATTCTTGGCTAAAAAATATTAAAACGGTATTTGATGACACACAAACAGGATTTTTCAAAGTTCAATTCCGTTAGTTTCCGCATGCCGGTTGTTGTGTGCTAAAAACAATGGCCACCAGGCCAAAGCAATGGTTTTGACTCGATCAGTGTTAACCCCGCCCCCTGAGTTTGATGGGTGAGGTTGACAGATAAAATTAATTCATGGTGAGACCTGAAGGAGTCAAGTGTACCAAAATGAATTAATTAAATACACCATTAAATAATTATTTAAATGTGTCAATAATTAATTAAATGTGAAATAAATAAATAATTAATTAAATGTGTCAAAAATATTTATTTAATTCATTATTTCCCATTTTGATTAATTATTTACAATTTTAATTAATTATTGCCACATTTAATTAATTGTTTAATGGTGTAGTTAATTAATTCATTATGGCAGTCCTGGCGTTCCATAATTTATACATTTAAAGACTAATTTAAGAAAACACAAATGATTAAAACTAAGTAAATTATATTTCCTTAAAATGTGACAATGATGCCACCAAACTGTCATGGTCTGACCAGCCCTGCTGGGCGACCTGATCATTTATGTTTGTGTTTATTTTGATGGAGAAGCGCTTTCCCGGAGGCAGGTCCGCCGACCCGGAAGTAGCTCCGTTCGGAGCTTCGGCACACCGCCGATTAATTAACATTCACCAGCTGCCGTGAATTATCCACCATCAGACCCCGGTGTATTTAACGCGGTGACCAGGCTTCAGTCAGCGCTGGATCATTAGACTAAGCTCGTTAGTAGTGTTTTGATCGTGTGCTCTTTCCAACTCGCTTTCGGATTGCTGTTTACTCCTTTTTTGTCTTTCGCACCAGGAGGTGGAGAGGAGAACACGGGAGCTGGTGAATGGACCACGGGGAGCCACGGCCGAGGGATTTCACTGGACTGTTATTGTTTCACTCTGTAAATAAATTCACTGTCTCATTGCAAGGAGATCTTTGCTCGAGTCCGCTTCTTCCACACACCACGACAGAATGATCCAGCCACCCACGGACTCAGCAGACTCCGATCTTGTTAAACAGGAGGAGGCTGTCTCAGAGATTAAAGGTATGTTGCAACCTACACCTGCAGCGGCAGCCAATATTCCACCTACCTTGCCTCCGCTAAGTGTGGCAGCTGCCTGCCCGCTGCCTCCCTCTCCTCCTCCACCGGTACGTGAACACACTCTTCCTATGCCTGAAAAGTTTTCTGGGGATTTGGACAAATGTGGGGTTTTTTTGACGCAGTGTGACCTGATTTTCCGGCAGCAGACACAAGCTTATGCTACAGACTGTGCCAAGTTCACTTTAATTGTTCAGTTATTGACGGGCCGGGCTTTGAAGTGGGCTCAAGCTGTCTTAAGCACCAACCCAAATGTTTCCTACACAGATTTTTTGGCCAAGTTTAAGTGTGTTTTTGACAAGGACCCCAGCCTGGAGACGGCTGCCCACTGTATGTTCTCTCTGAAGCAGGGGAGAAGGAGCGTGGCTGATTTCTCTGTAGAGTTTTGGACCCTGGCAGAGGAGGCGGGCTGAGAGGAGAAGGCGCTTAGAGGAGCTTTTCTGAATGGCCTCAACGAAAGGATAAAACGTGAGTTGGCCACCAAAGACATGCCTACAACTTTGAGTGCCCTTGTTGATATGTGCATCAGGTTGGATGATCACATGCGGGAGTTCGGGGGGCGGTCGGAGGAGTCTCGTCGCCCCATGGGGTCCTCGAACGCATGGGGGCATCCTGTTCCCTCTGAATGGAGAAAGGCTGAACAGGAACTTGGAGATGACGAGGAACAGCCTATGCAGTTGGGGCGAGCGAGCTTCAGGACTGCTAGATGGAGGAAGAAACACCAAACGGGTGAGTGTGTTTTGTGTGAGAGAAAGGGACAGGTTGTTGATAGTTGTCCAGTCCAGTCTAAAGAACCTGGATCCTCGGTGTCAGTGAGAGTATTATCTGGTGCTACTAAAATCATGTTGCCCCATCTCAGTTGCCCCGCGAAGCTTATTTTTCTCTCGCGCACTCACCCGTGCGAAGCCATAATAGACTCTGGGGCTGAGCAAAGCTTTATTGATGAAGCACTTGCTAGGGAGTTAGAGATCCCATTAATTGCATTACGGGAACCTTTAAGAGTGTCAGCCTTGAATGGGAAATTACTTGCCAAAGTGACTCACTGTACCCAGGAGATCCAATTGGTACTCTCCAGCAACCATGTTGAGAAGATCAGTCTGTTTTTATTCAAAGCCCCTGAAACACTTATGGTATTAGGTTATCCGTGGCTACAGCAGCACAACCCCCAAATAGACTGGTCTCACAGCTGCGTGACAGGATGGAGTGTTAAATGCCACGAGCAATGTTTAAAGTTGGCAGTACCTAACATCACAGATAATATCCCAGCAGAGGTTTCTACGACCCCTGACCTCTCTAACGTTCCCGGCGATTATCACGACCTTGCCCCAGTGTTTTGTAAGGACCGAGCACTGTCGCTCCCACTCCCCCGCCCCTATGACTGCTGTATTGATCTTCTTCCTGGAGCATCCCTGCCTACCAGCCGTTTGTACAGTATTTCTAAGCCTGAACGCGAGGCCATGGAGCGTTACATCACAGATTCCCTCGCATCAGGTATTATTCGGCCCTCCACGTCTCCCCTCGGGGCGGGATTCTTCTTTGTTGAGAAGAAAGATAAGACCCTGCGCCCCTGCATTGACTTTCGGGGGTTAAATAACATAACTGTCAAGAACAAGTACCCCCTCCCGCTGCTGGCATCCGCGTTTGAGCTCCTGCAGGGTGCCGTTATTTTTTCTAAACTCGACCTCCGCAACGCCTAGGATCTGGTCCGCATTTGGGAGGGGGATGAGTGGAAGACTGCGTTTAACACTCACCTGGGGCATTTCGAGTATCTCGTCATGCTATTTGGCCTCACCAACGCTCCAGCGGTTTTCCAGGCCATGGTGAATAATATCCTTCGGGACTTCATTAATCATTTTGCTTTTGTCTATCTGGATGACATCCTCATTTTCTCCAAATCTCGTGCAGAACACATTAAACACATGCGTCTCGTGTTGCAGCGGCTACTAGCAAATCGATTGTTTGTGAAGGGCGAGAAGTGTGAGTTCCATATGCAGTCTGTCTCTTTTTTGGGCTTTATTGTGGAACAGGGGCGACTGAGGGCGGGTCCTGCGAAGGTTAAGACGTTGGTGGAGTGGCCGGAACCCAAGAACCGGAAAGCGGTCCAGAAGTTCCTGGGGTTTGCCAACTTTTACCGACGGTTTATCCGCAACTTCAGTAAAGTGGTGTCCCCTTTAAGCAGCATCCTTATCGTGTGAATATGGCAAAAAGAGAAATGATAAACAAAGAAGTGGACTACCTTCTGAAGCATGGATTGGCTATCCCAAGCTATAGTCCATGGAGCTCTCCGTGCCTGGTTACGCTAAAATCAGATGGAACACCTCGCTTTTGCACAGATTTCCGCAAGGTAAATGCAGTAACAGTACCTGATTCCTTCCCACTGCCCCGTATTGAGGACTGTATTGACAGCGTCGGATCTGCTGCTTATGTGAGTAAGCTTGACCTTCTTAAAGGTTATTGGCAAGTTCCTTTGACAAAAAGAGCATCAGAAATCTCAGCTTTCGTAACACCTGATCACTTTTTACAATATACAGTCATGGCATTTGGAATGAGAAATGCTCCTGCTACCTTCCAGAGGTTAATGTCAACTGTATTATCTGGTGTGGCAAACTGTAATGTTTATCTTGATGATGTGGTCATCTATTCTTCCAACTGGTCAGAGCATGTCGACACTTTAGCCACTGTGTTCAAGCGTTTAGCTGATGCTTCCTTGACCCTCAACTTGGCTAAATGCGAGTTTGGTAAGGCTTCAGTTACCTACCTTGGAAAGGAAGTTGGGCAGGGCAAGGTTTGCCCTATCAGTGCAAAGGTTAATGCCATCCTCAACTTTCCTGTGCCAACAACACGCCGTGAGCTGCGCAGATTTCTGGGGATGGTTGGTTACTACAGGTGTTTCTGTAGGAATTTTTCTGAAGTCGTAACACCACTGACAAACCTGTGCAGCCCAAAGGTACCATTCATTTGGAGTCCTGAGTGTCAACATGCTTTTGAATGTGCAAAAGGTCTTCTGTCAAGTTCACCTGTTCTTGTTGCTCCAGACTTTTCTAAACCGTTCAAGCTTGAAGTGGATGCCAGTGAGGTGGGGGCTGGAACTGTTCTTCTTCAAGATGATGGACAAGGAGTGAGTCATCCTGTCTGCTTCTTTGGCAAGAAGTTCGAAGCTCATCAAAGACGGTACTCGACAATTGAAAAGGAGACTCTGGCCATGCTTCTGGCTCTTCAACATTTTGACGTGTATGTGGGATCTACTTCCCAACCTGTAGAGGTCTTCACTGATCACAATCCTCTGGTGTTCCTCTCTCGTATGTATAACAACAATCAACGACTGATGAGGTGGGCTTTAATTTCACAAAACTACAACATTGAAATAAAGCATAAGAGAGGATGTGAAAATATTGTGGCAGATGCCCTTTCAAGAATGTGATGGTGTAAGGTTAACAAACTTATACGTTTGTTTTTCTGGGTGGGGGTGTTACATCCCCCAGGAGGATGTCTCTTCTCCCTACTAACTCTTTGTTTTGTCTAGGATCCACCTCCTCTGTCCTGATTGGATGCTGCTCAGAGTCCAGCTAATTGTTAATCAGCAGAGCACTACTTAAGGCCTGTGGAGCTGTGTTTCTGTGCCCTCTGGCCATTTTGGTTGCCATACCTGTACAGGCTTGCATGCCTTTGTGACTTGTATGTGCATTTTTGTTTTCATGTTCAGACTGCTTGTAGGGGAGAGCTGCCTTTTGTTTTGACACCCTGTTATCTCCTGTTTATGTGTTGTTAGGTAGGTTGTGGTTATAGGTTGTATATTTTGTTTTCTTTGGAGTTAGGTAAGTTTCTTTTATTTTCACATCAGGGATGTTTTGTTTGTTATGTTGGCCTTGGCTCTCTCTGAAGTTACACCTCAGTCTGAACCCAAATTTCATCACCAGCATTAAATAAACTTTTTAAAATTACCATCTTGGCTCCTCCTTCACTATCCAACTTTATGTTCGTCCCTTCAAAGCCCCTAGACTAGCCAGGGGACGTAACAGTGTGTGTTAGAGTACGACTGAGACTGAGTTAGTGTTAGAGTACGACTGAGACTGAGTGTGTGTCAGAGTACGACTGAGACTGAGTGTGTGTTAGAGTACGACTGAGAATGAGTGTGTGTTAGAGTACGACTGAGACTGAGTTAGTGTTAGAGTACGACTGAGACTGAGTGTGTGTTTGAGTACGACTGAGAATGAGTGTGAGTTAGAGTACGACTGAGACTGAGTTAGTGTCAGAGTACGACTGAGACTGAGTGTGTGTTTGAGTACGACTGAGAATGAGTGTGAGTTAGAGTACGACTGAGACTGAGTTAGTGTCAGAGTACGACTGAGACTGAGTGTGTGTTAGAGTACGACTGAGAATGAGTGTGAGTTAGAGTACGACTGAGACTGAGTTAGTGTTAGAGTACGACTGAGACTGAGTGTGTGTTTGAGTACGACTGAGAATGAGTGTGAGTTAGAGTACGACTGAGACTGAGTGTGTGTTTGAGTACGACTGAGAATGAGTGTGTGTTAGAGTACGACTGAGACTGAGTGTGTGTTACAGTACGACTGAGAATGAGTGTGTGTTAGAGTACGACTGAGACTGAGTGTGTGTTAGAGACTGAGTGTGTGTTTGAGTAGGACTGAGGCTGAGTGTGTGTTAGAGTACGACTGAGACTAAATGTGTGTTAGAGACTGAGTGTGTGTTTGAGTACGACTGAGACTGAGTGAGTGTTTGAGTACGACTGAGACTGAGTGTGTGTTTGAGTACGACTGAGACTGAGTGTGTGTTTGAGTACGACTGAGACTGAGTGTGTGTTTGAGTGCGACTGAGGCTGAGTGTGTGTTTGAGTGCGACTGAGGCTGAGTGTGTGTTTGAGTACGACTGAGACTGAGTGTGTGTTTGAGTGCGACTGAGGCTGAGTGTGTGTTTGAGTGCGACTGAGGCTGAGTGTGTGTTTGAGTACGACTGAGACTGAGTGTGTGTTTGAGTGCGACTGAGGCTGAGTGTGTGTTTGAGTACGACTGAGGCTGAGTGTGTGTCAGAGACTGATTGTGTGTTTGAGTACGACTGAGACTGAATGTGTGTTAGAGTACGACTGAGACTGAGTGTGTGTTTGAGTGCGACTGAGACTGAGTGTGTGTTTGAGTACGACTGAGACTGAGTGTGTGTTTGAGTGCGACTGAGGCGGAGTGTGTGTTTGAGTACGACTGAGACTGAGTGTGTGTCTGAGACTGATTGTGTGTTTGAGTACGACTGAGACTGAATGTGTGTTTGAGTACGACTGAGTCTGAGTGTGTGTTTGAGTACGACTGAGGCTGAGTGTGTGTCAGAGACTGAGTGTGTGTTTGAGTACGACTGAGACTGAGTGTGTGTTTGAGTACGACTGAGACTGAGTGTGTGTTAGAGTACGACTGAGGCTGAGTGTGTGTTTGAGTGCGACTGAGACTGAGTGTGTGTTTGAGTACGACTGAGACTGTGTGTTTGAGTGCGACTGAGGCTGAGTGTGTGTTTGAGTACGACTGAGACTGAGTGTGTGTCAGAGACTGATTGTGTGTTTGAGTACGACTGAGACTGAATGTGTGTTTGAGTACGACTGAGTCTGTGTGTGTGTTTGAGTACGACTGAGGCTGAGTGTGTGTTTGAGTACGACTGAGACTGAGTGAGTGTTTGAGTACGACTGAGACTGAGTGTGTGTTAGAGTACGACTGAGACTGAGTGTGTGTCAGAGACTGAGTTAGTGTGTTAGAGTACGACTGAGACTGAGTGTGTGTCAGAGACTGAGTGTGTGTTAGAGTACGACTGAGACTGAGTGTGTGTTTGAGTACGACTGAGACTGAGTGAGTGTTTGAGTACGACTGAGACTGAGTGTGTGTCAGAGACTGATTGTGTGTTTGAGTACGACTGAGACTGAGTGTGTGTTAGAGTACGACTGATGCTGAGTGTGTGTTTAAGTACGACTGAGACTGAGTGTGTGTCAGAGACTGATTGTGTGTTTGAGTACGACTGAGACTGAATGTGTGTTTGAGTACGACTGAGTCTGAGTGTGTGTTTGAGTACGACTGAGGCTGAGTGTGTGTCAGAGACTGAGTGTGTGTTTGAGTACGACTGAGACTGAGTGTGTGTTAGAGTACGACTGAGACTGAGTGTGTGTTAGAGTACGACTGAGAATGAGTGTGTGTTAGAGACTGAGTGTGTGTTAGAGTACGACTGAGACTGAGTTAGTGTTAGAGTACGACTGAGACTGAGTGTGTGTCAGAGTACGACTGAGACTGAGTGTGTGTTAGAGTACGACTGAGAATGAGTGTGTGTTTGAGTACGACTGAGAATGAGTGTGTGTTAGAGTACGACTGAGACTGAGTTAGTGTCAGAGTACGACTGAGACTGAGTGTGTGTTTGAGTACGACTGAGAATGAGTGTGTGTTAGAGTACGACTGAGACTGAGTTAGTGTTAGAGTACGACTGAGACTGAGTTAGTGTTAGAGTACAACTGAGACTGAGTGTGTGTTTGAGTACGACTGAGACTGAGTGTGTGTCAGAGTACGACTGAGAATGAGTGTGTGTTAGAGTACGACTGAGACTGGGTTAGTGTTAGAGTACGACTGAGACTGAGTGTGTGTCAGAGTACGACTGAGACTGAGTGTGTGTCAGAGTACGACTGAGAATGAGTTAGTGTTAGAGTACGACTGAGACTGAGTGTGTGTTAGAGTACGATTGAGACTGAGTTAGTGTTAGAGTACGACTGAGAATGAGTGTGTGTTAGAGTACGACTGAGACTGAGTTAGTGTTAGAGTACGACTGAGACTGAGTGTGTGTTAGAGTACGACTGAGACTGAGTGTGTGTTAGAGTACGACTGAGACTGAGTGTGTGTTAGAGTACGACTAAGACTGAGTGTGTGTTAGAGTACGACTGAGACTGAGTTAGTGTTAGAGTACGACTGAGAATGAGTTAGTGTTAGAGTACGACTGAGAATGAGTTAGTGTTAGAGTACGTCTGAGAATGAGTGTGTGTTAGAGTACGACTGAGACTGAGTTAGTGTTAGAGTACGACTGAGAATGAGTTAGTGTTAGAGTACGACTGAGACTGAGTGTGTGTTAGAGTACGAATGAGACTGAGTGTGTGTTAGAGACTGAGTGTGTGTTAGAGTACGACTGAGAATGAGTTAGTGTTAGAGTACGATTGAGAATGAGTTAATGTAGAGTACGACTGAGAATGAGTTAGTGTTAGAGTACGACTGAGACTGAGTTAGTGTTAGAGTACGACTGAGACTGAGTTAGTGTTAGAGTACGACTGAGAATGAGTTAGTGTTAGAGTACGACTGAGACTGAGTTAGTGTTAGAGTACGACTGAGAATGAGTTAGTGTTAGAGTACGACTGAGAATGAGTTAGTGTTAGAGTACGACTGAGACTGAGTTAGTGTTAGAGTACGACTGAGAATGAGTTAGTGTTAGAGTACGACTGAGACTGAGTTAGTGTTAGAGTACGACTGAGACTGAGTTAGTGTTAGAGTACGACTGAGAATGAGTTAGTGTTAGAGTACAACTGAGACTGAGTTAGTGTTAGAGTACGACTGAGACTGAGTGGGTGTTAGAGTACGACTGAGAATGAGTTAGTGTTAGAGTACGACTGAGACTGAGTTAGTGTTAGAGTACGACTGAGAATGAGTTAGTGTTAGAGTACGACTGAGACTGAGTTAGTGTTAGAGTACGACTGAGAATGAGTTAGTGTTAGAGTACGACTGAGAATGAGTTAGTGTTAGAGTACGACTGAGACTGAGTGGGTGTTAGAGTACGACTGAGAATGAGTTAGTGTTAGAGTACGACTGAGACTGAGTTAGTGTTAGAGTACGACTGAGAATGAGTTAGTGTTAGAGTACGACTGAGACTGAGTGTGTGTTAGAGTACGACTGAGAATGAGATAGTGTTAGAGTACGACTGAGAATGAGTTAGTGTTAGAGTACGACTGAGACTGAGTGTGTGTTAGAGTACGACTGAGACTGAGTTAGTGTTAGAGTACGACTGAGAATGAGTTAGTGTTAGAGTACGACTGAGACTGAGTTAGTGTTAGAGTACGACTGAGAATGAGTTAGTGTTAGAGTACGACTGAGAATGAGTTAGTGTTAGAGTACGACTGAGACTGAGTTAGTGTCAGAGTACGACTGAGAATGAGTTAGTGTTAGAGTACGACTGAGACTGAGTTAGTGTCAGAGTACGACTGAGACTGAGTGTGTGTTAGAGTACGACTGAGACTGAGTGTGTGTTAGAGTACGACTGAGACTGAGTTAGTGTTAGAGTACGACTGAGAATGAGTTAGTGTTAGAGTACGACTGAGACTGAGTTAGTGTTAGAGTACGACTGAGAATGAGTTAGTGTTAGAGTACGACTGAGAATGAGTTAGTGTTAGAGTACGACTGAGACTGAGTTAGTGTCAGAGTACGACTGAGACTGAGTTAGTGTTAGAGTACGACTGAGAATGAGTTAGTGGTTGAGTACGACTGAGACTGAGTGTGTGTCAGAGTCTGAGTGTGTGTTAGAGTACGACTGAGAATGAGTGTGTGTTAGAGTACGACTGAGACTGAGTTAGTGTTAGAGTATGACTGAGACTGAGTGTGTGTTACAGTACGATTGAGACTGAGTTAGTGTTAGAGTACGACTGAGAATGAGTGTGTGTTAGAGTACGACTGAGACTGAGTTAGTGTTAGAGTACGACTGAGACTGAGTGTGTGTTAGAGTACGACTGAGACTGAGTGTGTGTTAGAGTACGACTGAGACTGAGTGTGTGTTAGAGTACGATTGAGACTGAGTTAGTGTTAGAGTACGATTGAGAATGAGTTAGTGTTAGAGTACGACTGAGACTGAGTGTGTGTTAGAGTACGACTGAGACTGAGTTAGTGTTAGAGTACGACTGAGACTGAGTTAGTGTTAGAGTACAACTGAGACTGAGTGTGTGTTAGAGTACGACTGAGACTGAGTGTGTGTTAGAGTACGACTGAGACTGAGTGTGTGTTAGAGACTGAGTGTGTGTTAGAGTACGACTGAGAATGAGTTAGTGTTAGAGTACGACTGAGAATGAGTTAGTGTTAGAGTACGACTGAGAATGAGTTAGTGTTAGAGTACGACTGAGACTGAGTTAGTGTTAGAGTACGACTGAGAATCAGTTAGTGTTAGAGTACGACTGAGACTCAGTTAGTGTTAGAGTACGACTGAGAATGATTTACTGTTAGAGTACCACTGAGACTGAGTTTGTGTTGGAGTACGACTGAGACTGAGTTAGTGTTAGAGTACAACTGAGACTGAGTGTGTGTTTGAGTACAACTGAGACTGAGTGTGTGTTTGAGTACGACTGAGACTGAGTTAGTGTTAGAGTACGACTGAGACTGAGTTAGTGTTAGAGTACGACTGAGACTGAGTGTGTGTCAGAGTACGACTGAGAATGAGTGTGTGTTAGAGTACGACTGAGACTGAGTGTGTGTTTGAGTACGTCTGAGAATGATTGTGTGTTAGAGTACGACTGAGACTGAGTTAGTGTTAGAGTACGACTGAGACAGAGTGTGTGTTACAGTACGACTGAGAATGAGTGTGTGTTAGAGTACGACTGAGAATGATTTAGTGTTAGAGTACGACTGAGAATGAGTTAGTGTTAGAGTACGACTGAGAATGAGTGTGTGTTAGAGTACGACTGAGACTGAGTTAGTGTTAGAGTACGACTGAGAATGAGTTAGTGTTAGAGTACGACTGAGACTGAGTTAGTGTTAGAGTACGACTGAGAATGAGTTAGTGTTAGAGTACGACTGAGAATGAGTTAGTGTTAGAGTACGACTGAGACTGAGTTAGTGTTAGAGTACGACTGAGAATGAGTGTGTGTTAGATTACGACTGAGAATGAGTTAGTGTTAGAGTACGACTGAGAATGAGTTAGTGTTAGAGTACGACTGAGAATGAGTTAGTGTTAGAGTACGACTGAGAATGAGTTAGTGTTAGAGTACGACTGAGACTGAGTGTGTGTTGGAGTACGACTGAGACTGAGTTAGTGTTAGAGTACAACTGAGACTGAGTGTGTGTTACAGTACGACTGAGAATGAGTGTGTGTTAGAGTACAACTGAGACTGAATGTGTGTTTGAGTACAACTGAGACTGAGTGTGTGTTAGAGTACGACTGAGACTGAGTTAGTGTTAGAGTACGACTGAGAATGAGTTAGTGTTAGAGTACGACTGAGACTGAGTGTGTGTTAGAGTACGACTGAGACTGAGTGTGTGTTAGAGTACGATTGAGACTGAGTTAGTGTTAGAGTACGACTGAGAATGAGTGTGTGTTAGAGTACGACTGAGACTGAGTGTGTGTTAGAGTACGACTGAGACTGAGTGTGTGTTAGAGTACGACTGAGACTGAGTGTGTGTTAGAGTACGACTGAGACTGAGTGTGTGTTAGAGTACGACTGAGACTGAGTTAGTGTTAGAGTACGACTGAGAATGAGTTAGTGTTAGAGTACGACTGAGAATGAGTTAGTGTTAGAGTACGACTGAGAATGAGTTAGTGTTAGAGTACGACTGAGAATGAGTTAGTGTTAGAGTACGACTGAGACTGAGTTAGTGTTAGAGTACGACTGAGACTGAGTGTGTGTTAGAGTACGACTGAGACTGAGTGTGTGTTAGAGTACGACTGAGACTGAGTGTGTGTTAGAGACTGAGTGTGTGTTAGAGTACGACTGAGACTGAGTGTGTGTTAGAGTACGACTGAGACTGAGTGTGTGTTAGAGTACGACTGAGACTGAGTGTGTGTTAGAGTACGACTGAGAATGAGTTAGTGTTAGAGTACGACTGAGAATGAGTTAGTGTTAGAGTACGACTGAGAATGAGTTAGTGTTAGAGTACGACTGAGACTGAGTTAGTGTTAGAGTACGACTGAGACTGAGTGTGTGTTAGAGTACGACTGAGACTGAGTGTGTGTTAGAGTACGACTGAGACCGAGTGTGTGTTAGAGACTGAGTGTGTGTTAGAGTACGACTGAGAATGAGTTAGTGTTAGAGTACGATTGAGAATGAGTTAGTGTTAGAGTACGACTGAGACTGAGTTAGTGTTAGAGTACGACTGAGACTGAGTTAGTGTTAGAGTACGACTGAGAATGAGTTAGTGTTAGAGTACGACTGAGACTGAGTTAGTGTTAGAGTACGACTGAGACTGAGTTAGTGTTAGAGTACGACTGAGAATGAGTTAGTGTTAGAGTACGACTGAGAATGAGTTAGTGTTAGAGTACGACTGAGACTGAGTTAGTGTTAGAGTACGACTGAGACTGAGTTAGTGTTAGAGTACGACTGAGAATGAGTTAGTGTTAGAGTACGACTGAGACTGAGTTAGTGTTAGAGTACGACTGAGACTGAGTTAGTGTTAGAGTACGACTGAGAATGAGTTAGTGTTAGAGTACGACTGAGACTGAGTTAGTGTTAGAGTACGACTGAGACTGAGTTAGTGTTAGAGTACGACTGAGAATGAGTTAGTGTTAGAGTACGACTGAGACTGAGTTAGTGTTAGAGTACGACTGAGACTGAGTTAGTGTTAGAGTACGACTGAGAATGAGTTAGTGTTAGAGTACGACTGAGACTTAGTGGGTGTTAGAGTACGACTGAGAATGAGTTAGTGTTAGAGTACGACTGAGACTGAGTTAGTGTTAGAGTACGACTGAGAATGAGTTAGTGTTAGAGTACGACTGAGACTGAGTGTGTGTTAGAGTACGACTGAGAATGAGATAGTGTTAGAGTACGACTGAGAATGAGTTAGTGTTAGAGTACGACTGAGACTGAGTGTGTGTTAGAGTACGACTGAGACTGAGTTAGTGTTAGAGTACGACTGAGAATGAGTTAGTGTTAGAGTACGACTGAGACTGAGTTAGTGTCAGAGTACGACTGAGAATGAGTTAGTGTTAGAGTACGACTGAGACTGAGTTAGTGTCAGAGTACGACTGAGACTGAGTGTGTGTTAGAGTACGACTGAGACTGAGTGTGTGTTAGAGTACGACTGAGACTGAGTTAGTGTTAGAGTACGACTGAGAATGAGTTAGTGTTAGAGTACGACTGAGAATGAGTTAGTGTTAGAGTACGACTGAGACTGAGTTAGTGTTAGAGTACGACTGAGACTGAGTGTGTGTTAGAGTACGACTGAGACTGAGTGTGTGTTAGAGTACGACTGAGACTGAGTGTGTGTTAGAGACTGAGTGTGTGTTAGAGTACGACTGAGACTGAGTGTGTGTTAGAGTACGACTGAGACTGAGTGTGTGTTAGAGTACGACTGAGACTGAGTGTGTGTTAGAGTACGACTGAGAATGAGTTAGTGTTAGAGTACGACTGAGAATGAGTTAGTGTTAGAGTACGACTGAGAATGAGTTAGTGTTAGAGTACGACTGAGACTGAGTTAGTGTTAGAGTACGACTGAGACTGAGTGTGTGTTAGAGTACGACTGAGACTGAGTGTGTGTTAGAGTACGACTGAGACCGAGTGTGTGTTAGAGACTGAGTGTGTGTTAGAGTACGACTGAGAATGAGTTAGTGTTAGAGTACGATTGAGAATGAGTTAGTGTTAGAGTATGATTGAGAATGAGTTAGTGTTAGAGTACGACTGAGACTGAGTTAGTGTTAGAGTACGACTGAGACTGAGTTAGTGTTAGAGTACGACTGAGAATGAGTTAGTGTTAGAGTACGACTGAGACTGAGTTAGTGTTAGAGTACGACTGAGACTGAGTTAGTGTTAGAGTACGACTGAGAATGAGTTAGTGTTAGAGTACGACTGAGACTGAGTTGGTGTTAGAGTACGACTGAGACTGAGTTAGTGTTAGAGTACGACTGAGAATGAGTTAGTGTTAGAGTACGACTGAGACTTAGTGGGTGTTAGAGTACGACTGAGAATGAGTTAGTGTTAGAGTACGACTGAGACTGAGTTAGTGTTAGAGTACGACTGAGAATGAGTTAGTGTTAGAGTACGACTGAGACTGAGTGTGTGTTAGAGTACGACTGAGAATGAGATAGTGTTAGAGTACGACTGAGAATGAGTTAGTGTTAGAGTACGACTGAGACTGAGTGTGTGTTAGAGTACGACTGAGACTGAGTTAGTGTTAGAGTACGACTGAGAATGAGTTAGTGTTAGAGTACGACTGAGACTGAGTTAGTGTCAGAGTACGACTGAGAATGAGTTAGTGTTAGAGTACGACTGAGACTGAGTTAGTGTCAGAGTACGACTGAGACTGAGTGTGTGTTAGAGTACGACTGAGAATGAGTTAGTGTTAGAGTACGACTGAGACTGAGTTAGTGTTAGAGTACGACTGAGAATGAGTTAGTGTTAGAGTACGACTGAGAATGAGTTAGTGTTAGAGTACGACTGAGACTGAGTTAGTGTTAGAGTACGACTGAGAATGAGTTAGTGTTAGAGTACGACTGAGACTCAGTTAGTGTTAGAGTACGACTGAGAATGAGTTAGTGTTAGAGTACGACTGAGAATGAGTTAGTGTTAGAGTACGACTGAGACTGAGTGGGTGTTAGAGTACGACTGAGAATGAGTTAGTGTTAGAGTACGACTGAGACTGAGTTAGTGTTAGAGTACGACTGAGAATGAGTTAGTGTTAGAGTACGACTGAGACTGAGTGTGTGTTAGAGTACGACTGAGAATGAGATAGTGTTAGAGTACGACTGAGAATGAGTTAGTGTTAGAGTACGACTGAGACTGAGTGTGTGTTAGAGTACGACTGAGACTGAGTTAGTGTTAGAGTACGACTGAGAATGAGTTAGTGTTAGAGTACGACTGAGACTGAGTTAGTGTTAGAGTACGACTGAGAATGAGTTAGTGTTAGAGTACGACTGAGAATGAGTTAGTGTTAGAGTACGACTGAGACTGAGTGTGTGTCAGAGTACGACTGAGAATGAGTTAGTGTTAGAGTACGACTGAGACTGAGTTAGTGTCAGAGTACGACTGAGACTGAGTGTGTGTTAGAGTACGACTGAGACTGAGTGTGTGTTAGAGTACGACTGAGACTGAGTTAGTGTTAGAGTACGACTGAGAATGAGTTAGTGTTAGAGTACGACTGAGACTGAGTTAGTGTTAGAGTACGACTGAGAATGAGTTAGTGTTAGAGTACGACTGAGAATGAGTTAGTGTTAGAGTACGACTGAGACTGAGTTAGTGTCAGAGTACGACTGAGACTGAGTTAGTGTTAGAGTACGACTGAGAATGAGTTAGTGGTTGAGTACGACTGAGACTGAGTGTGTGTCAGAGTCTGAGTGTGTGTTAGAGTACGACTGAGAATGAGTGTGTGTTAGAGTACGACTGAGACTGAGTTAGTGTTAGAGTATGACTGAGACTGAGTGTGTGTTACAGTACGATTGAGACTGAGTTAGTGTTAGAGTACGACTGAGAATGAGTGTGTGTTAGAGTACGACTGAGACTGAGTTAGTGTTAGAGTACGACCGAGACTGAGTGTGTGTTAGAGTACGACTGAGACTGAGTGTGTGTTAGAGTACGACTGAGACTGAGTGTGTGTTAGAGTACGACTGAGACTGAGTGTGTGTTAGAGTACGACTGAGACTGAGTGTGTGTTAGAGTACGACTGAGACTGAGTTAGTGTTAGAGTACGACTGAGAATGAGTTAGTGTTAGAGTACGACTGAGAATGAGTTAGTGTTAGAGTACGACTGAGAATGAGTTAGTGTTAGAGTACGACTGAGAATGAGTTAGTGTTAGAGTACGACTGAGACTGAGTTAGTGTTAGAGTACGACTGAGACTGAGTGTGTGTTAGAGTACGACTGAGACTGAGTGTGTGTTAGAGTACGACTGAGACTGAGTGTGTGTTAGAGACTGAGTGTGTGTTAGAGTACGACTGAGACAGAGTGTGTTTTAGAGTACGACTGAGACTGAGTGTGTGTTAGAGTACGACTGAGACTGAGTGTGTGTTAGAGTACGACTGAGAATGAGTGTGTGTTAGAGTACGACTGAGACTGAGTTAGTGTTAGAGTACGACTGAGAATGAGTTAGTGTTAGAGTACGACTGAGACTGAGTTAGTGTTAGAGTACGACTGAGACTGAGTTAGTGTTAGAGTACGACTGAGAATGAGTTAGTGTTAGAGTACGACTGAGACTGAGTTAGTGTTAGAGTACGACTGAGACTGAGTTAGTGTTAGAGTACGACTGAGAATGAGTTAGTGTTAGAGTACGACTGAGACTGAGTTAGTGTTAGAGTACGACTGAGACTGAGTTAGTGTTAGAGTACGACTGAGAATGAGTTAGTGTTAGAGTACGACTGAGACTGAGTTAGTGTTAGAGTACGACTGAGACTGAGTTAGTGTTAGAGTACGACTGAGAATGAGTTAGTGTTAGAGTACGACTGAGACTTAGTGGGTGTTAGAGTACGACTGAGAATGAGTTAGTGTTAGAGTACGACTGAGACTGAGTTAGTGTTAGAGTACGACTGAGAATGAGTTAGTGTTAGAGTACGACTGAGACTGAGTGTGTGTTAGAGTACGACTGAGAATGAGATAGTGTTAGAGTACGACTGAGAATGAGTTAGTGTTAGAGTACGACTGAGACTGAGTGTGTGTTAGAGTACGACTGAGACTGAGTTAGTGTTAGAGTACGACTGAGAATGAGTTAGTGTTAGAGTACGACTGAGACTGAGTTAGTGTCAGAGTACGACTGAGAATGAGTTAGTGTTAGAGTACGACTGAGACTGAGTTAGTGTCAGAGTACGACTGAGACTGAGTGTGTGTTAGAGTACGACTGAGACTGAGTGTGTGTTAGAGTACGACTGAGACTGAGTTAGTGTTAGAGTACGACTGAGAATGAGTTAGTGTTAGAGTACGACTGAGAATGAGTTAGTGTTAGAGTACGACTGAGACTGAGTTAGTGTTAGAGTACGACTGAGACTGAGTGTGTGTTAGAGTACGACTGAGACTGAGTGTGTGTTAGAGTACGACTGAGACTGAGTGTGTGTTAGAGACTGAGTGTGTGTTAGAGTACGACTGAGACTGAGTGTGTGTTAGAGTACGACTGAGACTGAGTGTGTGTTAGAGTACGACTGAGACTGAGTGTGTGTTAGAGTACGACTGAGAATGAGTTAGTGTTAGAGTACGACTGAGAATGAGTTAGTGTTAGAGTACGACTGAGAATGAGTTAGTGTTAGAGTACGACTGAGACTGAGTTAGTGTTAGAGTACGACTGAGACTGAGTGTGTGTTAGAGTACGACTGAGACTGAGTGTGTGTTAGAGTACGACTGAGACCGAGTGTGTGTTAGAGACTGAGTGTGTGTTAGAGTACGACTGAGAATGAGTTAGTGTTAGAGTACGATTGAGAATGAGTTAGTGTTAGAGTACGACTGAGAATGAGTTAGTGTTAGAGTACGACTGAGACTGAGTTAGTGTTAGAGTACGACTGAGACTGAGTTAGTGTTAGAGTACGACTGAGAATGAGTTAGTGTTAGAGTACGACTGAGACTGAGTTAGTGTTAGAGTACGACTGAGAATGAGTTAGTGTTAGAGTACGACTGAGAATGAGTTAGTGTTAGAGTACGACTGAGACTGAGTTAGTGTTAGAGTACGACTGAGACTGAGTTAGTGTTAGAGTACGACTGAGACTGAGTTAGTGTTAGAGTACGACTGAGACTGAGTTAGTGTTAGAGTACGACTGAGACTGAGTTAGTGTTAGAGTACGACTGAGAATGAGTTAGTGTTAGAGTACGACTGAGACTGAGTTAGTGTTAGAGTACGACTGAGACTGAGTTAGTGTTAGAGTACGACTGAGAATGAGTTAGTGTTAGAGTACGACTGAGACTTAGTGGGTGTTAGAGTACGACTGAGAATGAGTTAGTGTTAGAGTACGACTGAGACTGAGTTAGTGTTAGAGTACGACTGAGAATGAGTTAGTGTTAGAGTACGACTGAGACTGAGTGTGTGTTAGAGTACGACTGAGAATGAGATAGTGTTAGAGTACGACTGAGAATGAGTTAGTGTTAGAGTACGACTGAGACTGAGTGTGTGTTAGAGTACGACTGAGACTGAGTTAGTGTTAGAGTACGACTGAGAATGAGTTAGTGTTAGAGTACGACTGAGACTGAGTTAGTGTCAGAGTACGACTGAGAATGAGTTAGTGTTAGAGTACGACTGAGACTGAGTTAGTGTCAGAGTACGACTGAGACTGAGTGTGTGTTAGAGTACGACTGAGAATGAGTTAGTGTTAGAGTACGACTGAGACTGAGTTAGTGTTAGAGTACGACTGAGAATGAGTTAGTGTTAGAGTACGACTGAGACTCAGTTAGTGTTAGAGTACGACTGAGAATGAGTTAGTGTTAGAGTACGACTGAGAATGAGTTAGTGTTAGAGTACGACTGAGACTGAGTGGGTGTTAGAGTACGACTGAGAATGAGTTAGTGTTAGAGTACGACTGAGACTGAGTTAGTGTTAGAGTACGACTGAGAATGAGTTAGTGTTAGAGTACGACTGAGACTGAGTGTGTGTTAGAGTACGACTGAGAATGAGATAGTGTTAGAGTACGACTGAGAATGAGTTAGTGTTAGAGTACGACTGAGACTGAGTGTGTGTTAGAGTACGACTGAGACTGAGTTAGTGTTAGAGTACGACTGAGAATGAGTTAGTGTTAGAGTACGACTGAGACTGAGTTAGTGTTAGAGTACGACTGAGAATGAGTTAGTGTTAGAGTACGACTGAGAATGAGTTAGTGTTAGAGTACGACTGAGACTGAGTTAGTGTCAGAGTACGACTGAGAATGAGTTAGTGTTAGAGTACGACTGAGACTGAGTTAGTGTCAGAGTACGACTGAGACTGAGTGTGTGTTAGAGTACGACTGAGACTGAGTGTGTGTTAGAGTACGACTGAGACTGAGTTAGTGTTAGAGTACGACTGAGAATGAGTTAGTGTTAGAGTACGACTGAGACTGAGTTAGTGTTAGAGTACGACTGAGAATGAGTTAGTGTTAGAGTACGACTGAGAATGAGTTAGTGTTAGAGTACGACTGAGACTGAGTTAGTGTCAGAGTACGACTGAGACTGAGTTAGTGTTAGAGTACGACTGAGAATGAGTTAGTGGTTGAGTACGACTGAGACTGAGTGTGTGTCAGAGTCTGAGTGTGTGTTAGAGTACGACTGAGAATGAGTGTGTGTTAGAGTACGACTGAGACTGAGTTAGTGTTAGAGTATGACTGAGACTGAGTGTGTGTTACAGTACGATTGAGACTGAGTTAGTGTTAGAGTACGACTGAGACTGAGTGTGTGTTAGAGTACGACTGAGACTGAGTGTGTGTTAGAGTACGACTGAGACTGAGTGTGTGTTAGAGTACGACTGAGACTGAGTGTGTGTTAGAGTACGACTGAGACTGAGTGTGTGTTAGAGTACGATTGAGACTGAGTTAGTGTTAGAGTACGATTGAGAATGAGTTAGTGTTAGAGTACGACTGAGACTGAGTTAGTGTTAGAGTACGACTGAGACTGAGTTAGTGTTAGAGTACAACTGAGACTGAGTGTGTGTTAGAGTACGACTGAGACTGAGTGTGTGTTAGAGTACGACTGAGACTGAGTGTGTGTTAGAGACTGAGTGTGTGTTAGAGTACGACTGAGAATGAGTTAGTGTTAGAGTACGACTGAGAATGAGTTAGTGTTAGAGTACGACTGAGAATGAGTTAGTGTTAGAGTACGACTGAGACTGAGTTAGTGTTAGAGTACGACTGAGACTGAGTGTGTGTTAGAGTACGACTGAGAATGAGTTAGTGTTAGAGTATGACTGAGAATGAGTTAGTGTTAGAGTACGACTGAGACTGAGTGTGTGTTAGAGTACGACTGAGAATGAGTTAGTGTTAGAGTACGACTGAGAATGAGTTAGTGTTAGAGTACGACTGAGAATGAGTGTGTGTTAGAGTACGACTGAGAATGAGTGTGTGTTAGAGTACGACTGAGACTGAGTTAGTGTTAGATTACGACCGAGACTGAGTTAGTGTTAGAGTACGACTGAGACTGAGTTAGTGTTAGAGTACGACTGAGACTGAGTGTGTGTTAGAGTACGACTGAGAATGAGTGTGTGTTAGAGTACGACTGAGACTGAGTGTGTGTTAGAGTACGACTGAGAATGAGTCTGTGTTAGAGTACGACTGAGACTGAGTTAGTGTAAGAGTACGACTGAGACTGAGTGTGTGTTAGAGTACGACTGAGACTGAGTGTGTGTTAGAGTACGACTGAGAATGAGATAGTGTTAGAGTACGACTGAGAATGAGTTAGTGTTAGAGTACGACTGAGACTGAGTGTGTGTTAGAGTACGACTGAGACTGAGTTAGTGTTAGAGTACGACTGAGAATGAGTTAGTGTTAGAGTACGACTGAGACTGAGTTAGTGTCAGAGTACGACTGAGACTGAGTGTGTGTTAGAGTAAGACTGAGAATGAGTTAGTGTTAGAGTACGACTGAGACTGAGTTAGTGTTAGAGTACGACTGAGAATGAGTTAGTGTTAGAGTACGACTGAGACTGAGTTAGTGTTAGAGTACGACTGAGAATGAGTTAGTGTTAGAGTATGACTGAGAATGAGTTAGTGTTAGAGTACGACTGAGACTGAGTGGGTGTTAGAGTACGACTGAGAATGAGTTAGTGTTAGAGTACGACTGAGACTGAGTTAGTGTTAGAGTACGACTGAGAATGAGTTAGTGTTAGAGTACGACTGAGACTGAGTGTGTGTTAGAGTACGACTGAGAATGAGATAGTGTTAGAGTACGACTGAGAATGAGTTAGTGTTAGAGTACGACTGAGACTGAGTGTGTGTTAGAGTACGACTGAGACTGAGTTAGTGTTAGAGTACGACTGAGAATGAGTTAGTGTTAGAGTACGACTGAGACTGAGTTAGTGTTAGAGTACGACTGAGAATGAGTTAGTGTTAGAGTACGACTGAGAATGAGTTAGTGTTAGAGTACAACTGAGACTGAGTTAGTGTCAGAGTACGACTGAGAATGAGTTAGTGTTAGAGTACGACTGAGACTGAGTTAGTGTCAGAGTACGACTGAGACTGAGTGTGTGTTAGAGTACGACTGAGACTGAGTGTGTGTTAGAGTACGACTGAGACTGAGTTAGTGTTAGAGCACGACTGAGAATGAGTTAGTGTTAGAGTACGACTGAGACTGAGTTAGTGTTAGAGTACGACTGAGAATGAGTTAGTGTTAGAGTACGACTGAGAATGAGTTAGTGTTAGAGTACGACTGAGACTGAGTTAGTGTCAGAGTACGACTGAGACTGAGTTAGTGTTAGAGTACAACTGAGAATGAGTTAGTGGTTGAGTACGACTGAGACTGAGTGTGTGTCAGAGTCTGAGTGTGTGTTAGAGTACGACTGAGAATGAGTGTGTGTTAGAGTACGACTGAGACTGAGTGTGTGTTAGAGTACGATTGAGACTGAGTGTGTGTTAGAGTACGATTGAGAATGAGTTAGTGTTAGAGTACGACTGAGACTGAGTGTGTGTTAGAGTACGACTGAGACTGAGTTAGTGTTAGAGTACGACTGAGACTGAGTTAGTGTTAGAGTACAACTGAGACTGAGTGTGTGTTAGAGTACGACTGAGACTGAGTGTGTGTTAGAGTACGACTGAGAATGAGTGTGTGTTAGAGTACGACTGAGACTGAGTTAGTGTTAGAGTATGACTGAGACTGAGTGTGTGTTACAGTACGATTGAGACTGAGTTAGTGTTAGAGTACGACTGAGAATGAGTGTGTGTTAGAGTACGACTGAGACTGAGTTAGTGTTAGAGTACGACTGAGACTGAGTGTGTGTTAGAGTACGACTGAGACTGAGTGTGTGTTAGAGTACGACTGAGACTGAGTGTGTGTTAGAGTACGATTGAGACTGAGTTAGTGTTAGAGTACGATTGAGAATGAGTTAGTGTTAGAGTACGACTGAGACTGAGTGTGTGTTAGAGTACGACTGAGACTGAGTTAGTGTTAGAGTACGACTGAGACTGAGTTAGTGTTAGAGTACGACTGAGACTGAGTGTGTGTTAGAGACTGAGTGTGTGTTAGAGTACGACTGAGAATGAGTTAGTGTTAGAGTACGACTGAGAATGAGTTAGTGTTAGAGTACGACTGAGAATGAGTTAGTGTTAGAGTACGACTGAGACTGAGTTAGTGTTAGAGTACGACTGAGAATCAGTTAGTGTTAGAGTACGACTGAGACTCAGTTAGTGTTAGAGTACGACTGAGAATGAGTTACTGTTAGAGTACCACTGAGACTGAGTTTGTGTTGGAGTACGACTGAGACTGAGTTAGTGTTAGAGTACAACTGAGACTGAGTGTGTGTTTGAGTACAACTGAGACTGAGTGTGTGTTTGAGTACGACTGAGACTGAGTTAGTGTTAGAGTACGACTGAGACTGAGTTAGTGTTAGAGTACGACTGAGACTGAGTGTGTGTCAGAGTACGACTGAGAATGAGTGTGTGTTAGAGTACGACTGAGACTGAGTGTGTGTTTGAGTACGTCTGAGAATGATTGTGTGTTAGAGTTCGACTGAGACTGAGTTAGTGTTAGAGTACGACTGAGACAGAGTGTGTGTTACAGTACGACTGAGAATGAGTGTGTGTTAGAGTACGACTGAGAATGAGTTAGTGTTAGAGTACGACTGAGAATGAGTTAGTGTTAGAGTACGACTGAGAATGAGTGTGTGTTAGAGTACGACTGAGACTGAGTTAGTGTTAGAGTACGACTGAGAATGAGTTAGTGTTAGAGTACGACTGAGACTGAGTTAGTGTTAGAGTACGACTGAGAATGAGTTAGTGTTAGAGTACGACTGAGAATGAGTTAGTGTTAGAGTACGACTGAGAATGAGTTAGTGTTAGAGTACGACTGAGACTGAGTTAGTGTTAGAGTACGACTGAGAATCAGTTAGTGTTAGAGTACGACTGAGACTCAGTTAGTGTTAGAGTACGACTGAGAATGAGTTAGTGTTAGAGTACGACTGAGAATGAGTTAGTGTTAGAGTACGACTGAGAATGAGTTAGTGTTAGAGTACGACTGAGACTGAGTGTGTGTTAGAGTACGACTGAGAATGAGTTAGTGTTAGAGTACGACTGAGACTGAGTGTGTGTTAGAGTACGACTGAGAATGAGTTAGTGTTAGAGTACGACTGAGAATGAGTTAGTGTTAGAGTACGACTGAGAATGAGTGTGTGTTAGAGTACGACTGAGACTGAGTGTGTGTTAGAGTACGACTGAGAATGAGTGTGTGTTAGAGTACGACTGAGACTGAGTTAGTGTTAGATTACGACCGAGACTGAGTTAGTGTTAGAGTACGACTGAGACTGAGTTAGTGTTAGAGTACGACTGAGACTGAGTGTGTGTTAGAGTACGACTGAGAATGAGTGTGTGTTAGAGTACGACTGAGACTGAGTGTGTGTTAGAGTACGACTGAGAATGAGTCTGTGTTAGAGTACGACTGAGACTGAGTTAGTGTAAGAGTACGACTGAGACTGAGTGTGTGTTAGAGTACGACTGAGACTGAGTGTGTGTTAGAGTACGACTGAGAATGAGATAGTGTTAGAGTACGACTGAGAATGAGTTAGTGTTAGAGTACGACTGAGACTGAGTGTGTGTTAGAGTACGACTGAGACTGAGTTAGTGTTAGAGTACGACTGAGAATGAGTTAGTGTTAGAGTACGACTGAGACTGAGTTAGTGTCAGAGTACGACTGAGAATGAGTTAGTGTTAGAGTACGACTGAGACTGAGTTAGTGTCAGAGTACGACTGAGACTGAGTGTGTGTTAGAGTACGACTGAGAATGAGTTAGTGTTAGAGTACGACTGAGACTGAGTTAGTGTTAGAGTACGACTGAGAATGAGTTAGTGTTAGAGTACGACTGAGACTGAGTTAGTGTTAGAGTACGACTGAGAATGAGTTAGTGTTAGAGTACGACTGAGAATGAGTTAGTGTTAGAGTACGACTGAGACTGAGTGGGTGTTAGAGTACGACTGAGAATGAGTTAGTGTTAGAGTACGACTGAGACTGAGTTAGTGTTAGAGTACGACTGAGAATGAGTTAGTGTTAGAGTACGACTGAGACTGAGTGTGTGTTAGAGTACGACTGAGAATGAGATAGTGTTAGAGTACGACTGAGAATGAGTTAGTGTTAGAGTACGACTGAGACTGAGTGTGTGTTAGAGTACGACTGAGACTGAGTTAGTGTTAGAGTACGACTGAGAATGAGTTAGTGTTAGAGTACGACTGAGACTGAGTTAGTGTTAGAGTACGACTGAGAATGAGTTAGTGTTAGAGTACGACTGAGAATGAGTTAGTGTTAGAGTACAACTGAGACTGAGTTAGTGTCAGAGTACGACTGAGAATGAGTTAGTGTTAGAGTACGACTGAGACTGAGTTAGTGTCAGAGTACGACTGAGACTGAGTGTGTGTTAGAGTACGACTGAGACTGAGTGTGTGTTAGAGTACGACTGAGACTGAGTTAGTGTTAGAGTACGACTGAGAATGAGTTAGTGTTAGAGTACGACTGAGACTGAGTTAGTGTTAGAGTACGACTGAGAATGAGTTAGTGTTAGAGTACGACTGAGAATGAGTTAGTGTTAGAGTACGACTGAGACTGAGTTAGTGTCAGAGTACGACTGAGACTGAGTTAGTGTTAGAGTACAACTGAGAATGAGTTAGTGGTTGAGTACGACTGAGACTGAGTGTGTGTCAGAGTCTGAGTGTGTGTTAGAGTACGACTGAGAATGAGTGTGTGTTAGAGTACGACTGAGACTGAGTTAGTGTTAGAGTATGACTGAGACTGAGTGTGTGTTACAGTACGATTGAGACTGAGTTAGTGTTAGAGTACGACTGAGAATGAGTGTGTGTTAGAGTACGACTGAGACTGAGTTAGTGTTAGAGTACGACTGAGACTGAGTGTGTGTTAGAGTACGACTGAGACTGAGTGTGTGTTAGAGTACGACTGAGACTGAGTGTGTGTTAGAGTACGATTGAGACTGAGTTAGTGTTAGAGTACGATTGAGAATGAGTTAGTGTTAGAGTACGACTGAGACTGAGTGTGTGTTAGAGTACGACTGAGACTGAGTTAGTGTTAGAGTACGACTGAGACTGAGTTAGTGTTAGAGTACAACTGAGACTGAGTGTGTGTTAGAGTACGACTGAGACTGAGTGTGTGTTAGAGTACGACTGAGAATGAGTGTGTGTTAGAGTATGACTGAGACTGAGTTAGTGTTAGAGTATGACTGAGACTGAGTGTGTGTTACAGTACGATTGAGACTGAGTTAGTGTTAGAGTACGACTGAGAATGAGTGTGTGTTAGAGTACGACTGAGACTGAGTTAGTGTTAGAGTACGACTGAGACTGAGTGTGTGTTAGAGTACGACTGAGACTGAGTGTGTGTTAGAGTACGACTGAGACTGAGTGTGTGTTAGAGTACGATTGAGACTGAGTTAGTGTTAGAGTACGATTGAGAATGAGTTAGTGTTAGAGTACGACTGAGACTGAGTGTGTGTTAGAGTACGACTGAGACTGAGTTAGTGTTAGAGTACGACTGAGACTGAGTTAGTGTTAGAGTACGACTGAGACTGAGTGTGTGTTAGAGACTGAGTGTGTGTTAGAGTACGACTGAGAATGAGTTAGTGTTAGAGTACGACTGAGAATGAGTTAGTGTTAGAGTACGACTGAGAATGAGTTAGTGTTAGAGTACGACTGAGACTGAGTTAGTGTTAGAGTACGACTGAGAATCAGTTAGTGTTAGAGTATGACTGAGACTCAGTTAGTGTTAGAGTACGACTGAGAATGAGTTAGTGTTAGAGTACCACTGAGACTGAGTTTGTGTTGGAGTACGACTGAGACTGAGTTAGTGTTAGAGTACAACTGAGACTGAGTGTGTGTTTGAGTACAACTGAGACTGAGTGTGTGTTTGAGTACGACTGAGACTGAGTTAGTGTTAGAGTACGACTGAGACTGAGTTGGTGTTAGAGTACGACTGAGACTGAGTGTGTGTCAGAGTACGACTGAGAATGAGTGTGTGTTAGAGTACGACTGAGACTGAGTGTGTGTTTGAGTACGACTGAGACAGAGTGTGTGTTACAGTACGACTGAGAATGAGTGTGTGTTAGAGTACGACTGAGAATGAGTTAGTGTTAGAGTACGACTGAGAATGAGTTAGTGTTAGAGTACGACTGAGAATGAGTGTGTGTTAGAGTACGACTGAGACTGAGTTAGTGTTAGAGTACGACTGAGAATGAGTTAGTGTTAGAGTACGACTGAGAATGAGTTAGTGTTAGAGTACGACTGAGAATGATTGTGTGTTAGAGTACGACTGAGACTGAGTTAGTGTTAGAGTACGACTGAGAATGATTGTGTGTTAGAGTACGACTGAGACTGAGTTAGTGTTAGAGTACGACTGAGAATGAGTGTGTGTTAGAGTACGACTGAGACTGAGTTAGTGTTAGAGTATGACTGAGAATGAGTGTGTGTTAGAGTACGACTGAGAATGAGTTAGTGTTAGAGTACGACTGAGAATGAGTGTGTGTTAGAGTACGACTGAGACTGAGTTAGTGTTAGAGTACGACTGAGAATGATTGTGTGTTAGAGTTCGACTGAGACTGAGTTAGTGTTAGAGTACGACTGAGACAGAGTGTGTGTTACAGTACGACTGAGAATGAGTGTGTGTTAGAGTACGACTGAGAATGAGTTAGTGTTAGAGTACGACTGAGAATGAGTTAGTGTTAGAGTACGACTGAGAATGAGTGTGTGTTAGAGTACGACTGAGACTGAGTTAGTGTTAGAGTACGACTGAGAATGAGTTAGTGTTAGAGTACGACTGAGACTGAGTTAGTGTTAGAGTACGACTGAGAATGAGTTAGTGTTAGAGTACGACTGAGAATGAGTTAGTGTTAGAGTACGACTGAGACTGAGTTAGTGTTAGAGTACGACTGAGAATGAGTGTGTGTTAGAGTACGACTGAGAATGAGTTAGTGTTAGAGTACGACTGAGAATGAGTTAGTGTTAGAGTACGACTGAGACTGAGTTAGTGTTAGAGTACGACTGAGAATGAGTTAGTGTTAGAGTACGACTGAGAATGAGTTACTGTTAGAGTACGACTGAGACTGAGTGTGTGTTGGAGTACGACTGAGACTGAGTTAGTGTTAGAGTACAACTGAGACTGAGTGTGTGTTACAGTACGACTGAGAATGAGTGTGTGTTAGAGTACAACTGAGACTGAGTGTGTGTTAGAGTACGACTGAGACTGAGTTAGTGTTAGAGTACGACTGAGAATGAGTTAGTGTTAGAGTACGACTGAGACTGAGTGTGTGTTAGAGTATGACTGAGACTGAGTGTGTGTTAGAGTACGATTGAGACTGAGTTAGTGTTAGAGTACGACTGAGAATGAGTGTGTGTTAGAGTACGACTGAGACTGAGTGTGTGTTAGAGTACGACTGAGACTGAGTGTGTGTTAGAGTACGACTGAGACTGAGTGTGTGTTAGAGTACGACTGAGACTGAGTGTGTGTTAGAGTACGACTGAGACTGAGTGTGTGTTAGAGTACGACTGAGACTGAGTTAGTGTTAGAGTACGACTGAGAATGAGTTAGTGTTAGAGTACGACTGAGAATGAGTTAGTGTTAGAGTACGACTGAGAATGAGTTAGTGTTAGAGTACGACTGAGAATGAGTTAGTGTTAGAGTACGACTGAGACTGAGTGTGTGTTAGAGTACGACTGAGACTGAGTGTGTGTTAGAGTACGACTGAGACTGAGTGTGTGTTAGAGTACGACTGAGACTGAGTGTGTGTTAGAGACTGAGTGTGTGTTAGAGTACGACTGAGACTGAGTGTGTGTTAGAGTACGACTGAGACTGAGTGTGTGTTAGAGTACGACTGAGACTGAGTGTGTGTTAGAGTACGACTGAGAATGAGTTAGTGTTAGAGTACGACTGAGAATGAGTTAGTGTTAGAGTACGACTGAGAACGAGTTAGTGTTAGAGTACGACTGAGACTGAGTTAGTGTTAGAGTACGACTGAGACTGAGTGTGTGTTAGAGTACGACTGAGACTGAGTGTGTGTTAGAGTACGACTGAGACCGAGTGTGTGTTAGAGACTGAGTGTGTGTTAGAGTACGACTGAGAATGAGTTAGTGTTAGAGTACGATTGAGAATGAGTTAGTGTTAGAGTACGACTGAGAATGAGTTAGTGTTAGAGTACGACTGAGACTGAGTTAGTGTTAGAGTACGACTGAGACTGAGTTAGTGTTAGAGTACGACTGAGAATGAGTTAGTGTTAGAGTACGACTGAGACTGAGTTAGTGTTAGAGTACGACTGAGAATGAGTTAGTGTTAGAGTACGACTGAGAATGAGTTAGTGTTAGAGTACGACTGAGACTGAGTTAGTGTTAGAGTACGACTGAGACTGAGTTAGTGTTAGAGTACGACTGAGAATGAGTTAGTGTTAGAGTACGACTGAGACTGAGTTAGTGTTAGAGTACGACTGAGACTGAGTTAGTGTTAGAGTACGACTGAGAATGAGTTAGTGTTAGAGTACGACTGAGACTGAGTTAGTGTTAGAGTACGACTGAGACTGAGTTAGTGTTAGAGTACGACTGAGAATGAGTTAGTGTTAGAGTACGACTGAGACTTAGTGGGTGTTAGAGTACGACTGAGAATGAGTTAGTGTTAGAGTACGACTGAGACTGAGTTAGTGTTAGAGTACGACTGAGAATGAGTTAGTGTTAGAGTACGACTGAGACTGAGTGTGTATTAGAGTACGACTGAGAATGAGATAGTGTTAGAGTACGACTGAGAATGAGTTAGTGTTAGAGTACGACTGAGACTGAGTGTGTGTTAGAGTACGACTGAGACTGAGTTAGTGTTAGAGTACGACTGAGAATGAGTTAGTGTTAGAGTACGACTGAGACTGAGTTAGTGTCAGAGTACGACTGAGAATGAGTTAGTGTTAGAGTACGACTGAGACTGAGTTAGTGTCAGAGTACGACTGAGACTGAGTGTGTGTTAGAGTACGACTGAGACTGAGTGTGTGTTAGAGTACGACTGAGACTGAGTTAGTGTTAGAGTACGACTGAGAATGAGTTAGTGTTAGAGTACGACTGAGAATGAGTTAGTGTTAGAGTACGACTGAGACTGAGTTAGTGTTAGAGTACGACTGAGACTGAGTGTGTGTTAGAGTACGACTGAGACTGAGTGTGTGTTAGAGTACGACTGAGACTGAGTGTGTGTTAGAGACTGAGTGTGTGTTAGAGTACGACTGAGACTGAGTGTGTGTTAGAGTACGACTGAGACTGAGTGTGTGTTAGAGTACGACTGAGACTGAGTGTGTGTTAGAGTACGACTGAGAATGAGTTAGTGTTAGAGTACGACTGAGAATGAGTTAGTGTTAGAGTACGACTGAGAATGAGTTAGTGTTAGAGTACGACTGAGACTGAGTTAGTGTTAGAGTACGACTGAGACTGAGTGTGTGTTAGAGTACGACTGAGACTGAGCGTGTGTTAGAGTACGACTGAGACCGAGTGTGTGTTAGAGACTGAGTGTGTGTTAGAGTACGACTGAGAATGAGTTAGTGTTAGAGTACGATTGAGAATGAGTTAGTGTTAGAGTACGACTGAGAATGAGTTAGTGTTAGAGTACGACTGAGACTGATTTAGTGTTAGAGTACGACTGAGACTGAGTTAGTGTTAGAGTACGACTGAGAATGAGTTAGTGTTAGAGTACGACTGAGACTGAGTTAGTGTTAGAGTACGACTGAGAATGAGTTAGTGTTAGAGTACGACTGAGAATGAGTTAGTGTTAGAGTACGACTGAGACTGAGTTAGTGTTAGAGTACGACTGAGACTGAGTTAGTGTTAGAGTACGACTGAGAATGAGTTAGTGTTAGAGTACGACTGAGACTGAGTTAGTGTTAGAGTACGACTGAGACTGAGTTAGTGTTAGAGTACGACTGAGAATGAGTTAGTGTTAGAGTACGACTGAGACTGAGTTAGTGTTAGAGTACGACTGAGACTGAGTTAGTGTTAGAGTACGACTGAGAATGAGTTAGTGTTAGAGTACGACTGAGACTTAGTGGGTGTTAGAGTACGACTGAGAATGAGTTAGTGTTAGAGTACGACTGAGACTGAGTTAGTGTTAGAGTACGACTGAGAATGAGTTAGTGTTAGAGTACGACTGAGACTGAGTGTGTGTTAGAGTACGACTGAGAATGAGATAGTGTTAGAGTACGACTGAGAATGAGTTAGTGTTAGAGTACGACTGAGACTGAGTGTGTGTTAGAGTACGACTGAGACTGAGTTAGTGTTAGAGTACGACTGAGAATGAGTTAGTGTTAGAGTACGACTGAGACTGAGTTAGTGTCAGAGTACGACTGAGAATGAGTTAGTGTTAGAGTACGACTGAGACTGAGTTAGTGTCAGAGTACGACTGAGACTGAGTGTGTGTTAGAGTACGACTGAGACTGAGTGTGTGTTAGAGTACGACTGAGACTGAATTAGTGTTAGAGTACGACTGAGAATGAGTTAGTGTTAGAGTACGACTGAGAATGAGTTAGTGTTAGAGTACGACTGAGACTGAGTTAGTGTTAGAGTACGACTGAGACTGAGTGTGTGTTAGAGTACGACTGAGACTGAGTGTGTGTTAGAGTACGACTGAGACTGAGTGTGTGTTAGAGACTGAGTGTGTGCTAGAGTACGACTGAGACTGAGTGTGTGTTAGAGTACGACTGAGACTGAGTGTGTGTTAGAGTACGACTGAGACTGAGTGTGTGTTAGAGTATGACTGAGAATGAGTTAGTGTTAGAGTACGACTGAGAATGAGTTAGTGTTAGAGTACGACTGAGAATGAGTTAGTGTTAGAGTACGACTGAGACTGAGTTAGTGTTAGAGTACGACTGAGACTGAGTGTGTGTTAGAGTACGACTGAGACTGAGCGTGTGTTAGAGTACGACTGAGACCGAGTGTGTGTTAGAGACTGAGTGTGTGTTAGAGTACGACTGAGAATGAGTTAGTGTTAGAGTACGATTGAGAATGAGTTAGTGTTAGAGTACGACTGAGAATGAGTTAGTGTTAGAGTACGACTGAGACTGAGTTAGTGTTAGAGTACGACTGAGACTGAGTTAGTGTTAGAGTACGACTGAGAATGAGTTAGTGTTAGAGTACGACTGAGACTGAGTTAGTGTTAGAGTACGACTGAGAATGAGTTAGTGTTAGAGTACGACTGAGAATGAGTTAGTGTTAGAGTACGACTGAGACTGAGTTAGTGTTAGAGTACGACTGAGACTGAGTTAGTGTTAGAGTACGACTGAGAATGAGTTAGTGTTAGAGTACGACTGAGACTGAGTTAGTGTTAGAGTACGACTGAGACTGAGTTAGTGTTAGAGTACGACTGAGAATGAGTTAGTGTTAGAGTACGACTGAGACTGAGTTAGTGTTAGAGTACGACTGAGACTGAGTTAGTGTTAGAGTACGACTGAGAATGAGTTAGTGTTAGAGTACGACTGAGACTTAGTGGGTGTTAGAGTACGACTGAGAATGAGTTAGTGTTAGAGTACGACTGAGACTGAGTTAGTGTTAGAGTACGACTGAGAATGAGTTAGTGTTAGAGTACGACTGAGACTGAGTGTGTATTAGAGTACGACTGAGAATGAGATAGTGTTAGAGTACGACTGAGAATGAGTTAGTGTTAGAGTACGACTGAGACTGAGTGTGTGTTAGAGTACGACTGAGACTGAGTTAGTGTTAGAGTACGACTGAGAATGAGTTAGTGTTAGAGTACGACTGAGACTGAGTTAGTGTCAGAGTACGACTGAGAATGAGTTAGTGTTAGAGTACGACTGAGACTGAGTTAGTGTCAGAGTACGACTGAGACTGAGTGTGTGTTAGAGTACGACTGAGACTGAGTGTGTGTTAGAGTACGACTGAGACTGAGTTAGTGTTAGAGTACGACTGAGAATGAGTTAGTGTTAGAGTACGACTGAGAATGAGTTAGTGTTAGAGTACGACTGAGACTGAGTTAGTGTTAGAGTACGACTGAGACTGAGTGTGTGTTAGAGTACGACTGAGACTGAGTGTGTGTTAGAGTACGACTGAGACTGAGTGTGTGTTAGAGACTGAGTGTGTGTTAGAGTACGACTGAGACTGAGTGTGTGTTAGAGTACGACTGAGACTGAGTGTGTGTTAGAGTACGACTGAGACTGAGTGTGTGTTAGAGTACGACTGAGAATGAGTTAGTGTTAGAGTACGACTGAGAATGAGTTAGTGTTAGAGTACGACTGAGAATGAGTTAGTGTTAGAGTACGACTGAGACTGAGTTAGTGTTAGAGTACGACTGAGACTGAGTGTGTGTTAGAGTACGACTGAGACTGAGCGTGTGTTAGAGTACGACTGAGACCGAGTGTGTGTTAGAGACTGAGTGTGTGTTAGAGTACGACTGAGAATGAGTTAGTGTTAGAGTACGATTGAGAATGAGTTAGTGTTAGAGTACGACTGAGAATGAGTTAGTGTTAGAGTACGACTGAGACTGATTTAGTGTTAGAGTACGACTGAGACTGAGTTAGTGTTAGAGTACGACTGAGAATGAGTTAGTGTTAGAGTACGACTGAGACTGAGTTAGTGTTAGAGTACGACTGAGAATGAGTTAGTGTTAGAGTACGACTGAGAATGAGTTAGTGTTAGAGTACGACTGAGACTGAGTTAGTGTTAGAGTACGACTGAGACTGAGTTAGTGTTAGAGTACGACTGAGAATGAGTTAGTGTTAGAGTACGACTGAGACTGAGTTAGTGTTAGAGTACGACTGAGACTGAGTTAGTGTTAGAGTACGACTGAGAATGAGTTAGTGTTAGAGTACGACTGAGACTGAGTTAGTGTTAGAGTACGACTGAGACTGAGTTAGTGTTAGAGTACGACTGAGAATGAGTTAGTGTTAGAGTACGACTGAGACTTAGTGGGTGTTAGAGTACGACTGAGAATGAGTTAGTGTTAGAGTACGACTGAGACTGAGTTAGTGTTAGAGTACGACTGAGAATGAGTTAGTGTTAGAGTACGACTGAGACTGAGTGTGTGTTAGAGTACGACTGAGAATGAGATAGTGTTAGAGTACGACTGAGAATGAGTTAGTGTTAGAGTACGACTGAGACTGAGTGTGTGTTAGAGTACGACTGAGACTGAGTTAGTGTTAGAGTACGACTGAGAATGAGTTAGTGTTAGAGTACGACTGAGACTGAGTTAGTGTCAGAGTACGACTGAGAATGAGTTAGTGTTAGAGTACGACTGAGACTGAGTTAGTGTCAGAGTACGACTGAGACTGAGTGTGTGTTAGAGTACGACTGAGACTGAGTGTGTGTTAGAGTACGACTGAGACTGAATTAGTGTTAGAGTACGACTGAGAATGAGTTAGTGTTAGAGTACGACTGAGAATGAGTTAGTGTTAGAGTACGACTGAGACTGAGTTAGTGTTAGAGTACGACTGAGACTGAGTGTGTGTTAGAGTACGACTGAGACTGAGTGTGTGTTAGAGTACGACTGAGACTGAGTGTGTGTTAGAGACTGAGTGTGTGCTAGAGTACGACTGAGACTGAGTGTGTGTTAGAGTACGACTGAGACTGAGTGTGTGTTAGAGTACGACTGAGACTGAGTGTGTGTTAGAGTATGACTGAGAATGAGTTAGTGTTAGAGTACGACTGAGAATGAGTTAGTGTTAGAGTACGACTGAGAATGAGTTAGTGTTAGAGTACGACTGAGACTGAGTTAGTGTTAGAGTACGACTGAGACTGAGTGTGTGTTAGAGTACGACTGAGACTGAGCGTGTGTTAGAGTACGACTGAGACCGAGTGTGTGTTAGAGACTGAGTGTGTGTTAGAGTACGACTGAGAATGAGTTAGTGTTAGAGTACGATTGAGAATGAGTTAGTGTTAGAGTACGACTGAGAATGAGTTAGTGTTAGAGTACGACTGAGACTGAGTTAGTGTTAGAGTACGACTGAGACTGAGTTAGTGTTAGAGTACGACTGAGAATGAGTTAGTGTTAGAGTACGACTGAGACTGAGTTAGTGTTAGAGTACGACTGAGAATGAGTTAGTGTTAGAGTACGACTGAGAATGAGTTAGTGTTAGAGTACGACTGAGACTGAGTTAGTGTTAGAGTACGACTGAGACTGAGTTAGTGTTAGAGTACGACTGAGAATGAGTTAGTGTTAGAGTACGACTGAGACTGAGTTAGTGTTAGAGTACGACTGAGACTGAGTTAGTGTTAGAGTACGAATGAGAATGAGTTAGTGTTAGAGTACGACTGAGACTGAGTTAGTGTTAGAGTACGACTGAGACTGAGTTAGTGTTAGAGTACGACTGAGAATGAGTTAGTGTTAGAGTACGACTGAGACTTAGTGGGTGTTAGAGTACGACTGAGAATGAGTTAGTGTTAGAGTACGACTGAGAATGAGATAGTGTTAGAGTACGACTGAGAATGAGTTAGTGTTAGAGTACGACTGAGACTGAGTGTGTGTTAGAGTACGACTGAGACTGAGTTAGTGTTAGAGTACGACTGAGAATGAGTTAGTGTTAGAGTACGACTGAGACTGAGTTAGTGTCAGAGTACGACTGAGAATGAGTTAGTGTTAGAGTACGACTGAGACTGAGTTAGTGTCAGAGTACGACTGAGACTGAGTGTGTGTTAGAGTACGACTGAGACTGAGTGTGTGTTAGAGTACGACTGAGACTGAGTTAGTGTTAGAGTACGACTGAGACTGAGTTAGTGTTAGAGTACGACTGAGAATGAGTTAGTGTTAGAGTACGACTGAGAATGAGTTAGTGTTAGAGTACGACTGAGACTGAGTGTGTGTCAGAGTACGACTGAGACTGAGTTAGTGTTAGAGTACGACTGAGAATGAGTTAGTGGTTGAGTACGACTGAGACTGAGTGTGTGTCAGAGTCTGAGTGTGTGTTAGAGTACGACTGAGACTGAGTTAGTGTTAGAGTACGACTGAGACTGAGTTAGTGTTAGAGTACAACTGAGACTGAGTGTGTGTTAGAGACTGAGTGTGTGTTAGAGTACGACTGAGACTGAGTTAGTGTTAGAGTACGACTGAGACTGAGTGTGTGTTAGAGTACGACTGAGACTGAGTGTGTGTTAGAGACTGAGTGTGTGTTAGAGTACGACTGAGAATGAGTTAGTGTTAGAGTACGACTGAGAATGAGTTAGTGTTAGAGTACGACTGAGAATGAGTTAGTGTTAGAGTACGACTGAGACTGAGTTAGTGTTGGAGTACGACTGAGAATCAGTTAGTGTTAGAGTACGACTGAGACTCAGTTAGTGTTAGAGTACAACTGAGACTGAGTGTGTGTTACAGTACGACTGAGAATGAATGTGTGTTAGAGTACGACTGAGACTGAGTGGGTGTTAGAGTACGACTGAGAATGAGTTAGTGTTAGAGTACGACTGAGACTGAGTTAGTGTTAGAGTACGACTGAGAATGAGTTAGTGTTAGAGTACGACTGAGAATGAGTGTGTGTTAGAGTACGACTGAGACTGAGTGTGTGTTAGAGTACGACTGAGACTGAGTGTGTGTTAGAGTACGACTGAGAATGAGTGTGTGTTAGAGTACGACTGTGACTGAGTTAGTGTTAGAGTACGACTGAGAATGAGTTAGTGTTAGAGTACGACTGAGACTGAGTTAGTGTCAGAGTACGACTGAGAATGAGTTAGTGTTAGAGTACGACTGAGACTGAGTTAGTGTCAGAGTACGACTGAGACTGAGTGTGTGTTAGAGTACGACTGAGACTGAGTGTGTGTTAGAGTACGACTGAGACTGAGTTAGTGTTAGAGTACGACTGAGAATGAGTTAGTGTTAGAGTACGACTGAGACTGAGTTAGTGTTAGAGTACGACTGAGAATGAGTTAGTGTTAGAGTACGACTGAGAATGAGTTAGTGTTAGAGTACGACTGAGACTGAGTTAGTGTCAGAGTACGACTGAGACTGAGTTAGTGTTAGAGTACGACTGAGAATGAGTTAGTGGTTGAGTACGACTGAGACTGAGTGTGTGTCAGAGTCTGAGTGTGTGTTAGAGTACGACTGAGAATGAGTGTGTGTTAGAGTACGACTGAGACTGAGTTAGTGTTAGAGTACGACTGAGAATGAGTGTGTGTTAGAGTACGACTGAGACTGAGTTAGTGTTAGAGTACGACTGAGAATGAGTTAGTGTTAGAGTACGACTGAGACTGAGTGTGTGTTAGAGTACGACTGAGACTGAGTGTGTGTTAGAGTACGATTGAGAATGAGTTAGTGTTAGAGTACGACTGAGACTGAGTGTGTGTTAGAGTACGACTGAGACTGAGTTAGTGTTAGAGTACGACTGAGACTGAGTTAGTGTTAGAGTACAACTGAGACTGAGTGTGTGTTAGAGTACGACTGAGAATGAGTTAGTGTTAGAGTACGACTGAGAATGAGTTAGTGTTAGAGTACGACTGAGACTGAGTGTGTGTTAGAGTACGACTGAGACTGAGTTAGTGTTAGAGTACGACTGAGAATGAGTTAGTGTTAGAGTACGACTGAGAATGAGTTAGTGTTAGAGTACGACTGAGAATGAGTTAGTGTTAGAGTACGACTGAGACTGAGTGTGTGTTAGAGTACGACTGAGAATGAGTTAGTGTTAGAGTACGACTGAGAATGAGTTAGTGTTAGAGTACGACTGAGACTGAGTTAGTGTTAGAGTACGACTGAGAATGAGTTAGTGTTAGAGTACGACTGAGACTGAGTTAGTGTTAGAGTACGACTGAGAATGAGTTAGTGTTAGAGTACGACTGAGACTGAGTGTGTGTTAGAGTACGACTGAGACTGAGTTAGTGTTAGAGTACGACTGAGAATGAGTTAGTGTTAGAGTACGACTGAGACTGAGTTAGTGTTAGAGTACGACTGAGAATGAGTTAGTGTTAGAGTACGACTGAGAATGAGTTAGTGTTAGAGTACGACTGAGACTGAGTTAGTGTCAGAGTACGACTGAGACTGAGTTAGTGTTAGAGTACGACTGAGAATGAGTTAGTGGTTGAGTACGACTGAGACTGAGTGTGTGTCAGAGTCTGAGTGTGTGTTAGAGTACGACTGAGAATGAGTGTGTGTCAGAGTCTGAGTGTGTGTTAGAGTACGACTGAGAATGAGTGTGTGTTAGAGTACGACTGAGACTGAGTTAGTGTTAGAGTACGACTGAGAATGAGTTAGTGTTAGAGTACGACTGAGAATGAGTGTGTGTTAGAGTACGACTGAGACTGAGTTAGTGTTAGAGTACGACTGAGAATGAGTTAGTGTTAGAGTACGACTGAGACTGAGTGTGTGTTAGAGTACGACTGAGACTGAGTGTGTGTTAGAGTACGATTGAGAATGAGTTAGTGTTAGAGTACGACTGAGACTGAGTGTGTGTTAGAGTACGACTGAGACTGAGTTAGTGTTAGAGTACGACTGAGACTGAGTTAGTGTTAGAGTACAACTGAGACTGAGTGTGTGTTAGAGACTGAGTGTGTGTCAGAGTACGACTGAGACTGAGTTAGTGTTAGAGTACAACTGAGACTGAGTGTGTGTTAGAGACTGAGTGTGTGTTAGAGTACGACTGAGACTGAGTTAGTGTTAGAGTACGACTGAGACTGAGTGTGTGTTAGAGTACGACTGAGACTGAGTGTGTGTTAGAGACTGAGTGTGTGTTAGAGTACGACTGAGAATGAGTTAGTGTTAGAGTACGACTGAGAATGAGTTAGTGTTTGAGTACGACTGAGACTGAGTTAGTGTTGGAGTACGACTGAGAATCAGTTAGTGTTAGAGTACGACTGAGACTCAGTTAGTGTTAGAGTACGACTGAGAATGAGTTACTGTTAGAGTACAACTGAGACTGAGTGTGTGTTAGAGTACGACTGAGACTGAGTTAGTGTTAGAGTACGACTGAGAATGAGTTAGTGTTTGAGTACGACTGAGACTGAGTGTGTGTCAGAGTCTGAGTGTGTGTTAGAGTACGACTGAGACTGAGTGTGTGTTAGAGTACGACTGAGAATGAGTTAGTGTTAGAGTATGACTGAGACTGAGTGTGTGTTAGAGTATGACTGAGAATGAGTTAGTGTTAGAGTACGACTGAGAATGAGTTAGTGTTAGAGTACGACTGAGAATGAGTTAGTGTTAGAGTACGACTGAGACTGAGTTAGTGTTAGAGTACGACTGAGAATGAGTTAGTGTTAGAGTACGACTGAGAATGAGTTAGTGTTAGAGTACGACTGTGACTGAGTGTGTGTTAGAGTACGACTGAGAATGAGTGTGTGTTAGAGTACGACTGAGAATGAGTGTGTGTTAGAGTACGACTGAGACTGAGTTAGTGTTAGAGTACGACTGAGAATGAGTTAGTGTTAGAGTACGACTGAGAATGAGTGTGTGTTAGAGTACGACTGAGACTGAGTGTGTGTTAGAGTACGACTGAGACTGAGTGTGTGTTAGAGTACGACTGAGACTGAGTGTGTGTTAGAGTACGACTGAGACTGAGTTAGTGTTAGAGTACGACTGAGAATGAGTTAGTGTTAGAGTACGACTGAGAATGAGTTAGTGTTAGAGTACGACTGTGACTGAGTGTGTGTTAGAGTACGACTGAGACTGAGTGTGTGTTAGAGTACGACTGAGAATGAGTGTGTGTTAGAGTACGACTGAGAATGAGTTAGTGTTAGAGTACGACTGAGAATGAGTTAGTGTTAGAGTACGACTGAGAATGAGTTAGTGTTAGAGTACGACTGAGAATGAGTTAGTGTTAGAGTACGACTGAGACTGAGTGTGTGTTAGAGTACGACTGAGACTGAGTGTGTGTTAGAGTACGACTGAGAATGAGTGTGTGTTAGAGTACGACTGAGACTGAGTTAGTGTTAGAGTACGACTGAGAATGAGTTAGTGTTAGAGTACGACTGAGAATGAGTTAGTGTTAGAGTACGACTGAGACTGAGTGTGTGTTACAGTACGACTGAGACTGAGTGTGTGTTAGAGTACGACTGAGACTGAGTGTGTGTTTGAGTACAACTGAGACTGAGTGTGTGTTTGAGTACGACTGAGACTGAGTTAGTGTTAGAGTACGACTGAGACTGAGTGTGTGTTAGAGTACGACTGAGACTGAGTGTGTGTTAGAGTACGACTGAGACTGAGTTAGTGTTAGAGTACGACTGAGAATGAGTTAGTGTTAGAGTACGACTGAGACTGAGTTAGTGTTAGAGTACGACTGAGAATGAGTTAGTGTTAGAGTACGACTGAGAATGAGTTAGTGGTTGAGTACGACTGAGACTGAGTGTGTGTCAGAGTCTGAGTGTGTGTTAGAGTACGACTGAGAATGAGTGTGTGTCAGAGTCTGAGTGTGTGTTAGAGTACGACTGAGAATGAGTGTGTGTTAGAGTACGACTGAGACTGAGTTAGTGTTAGAGTACGACTGAGAATGAGTTAGTGTTAGAGTACGACTGAGAATGAGTGTGTGTTAGAGTACGACTGAGACTGAGTTAGTGTTAGAGTACGACTGAGAATGAGTTAGTGTTAGAGTACGACTGAGACTGAGTGTGTGTTAGAGTACGACTGAGACTGAGTGTGTGTTAGAGTACGATTGAGAATGAGTTAGTGTTAGAGTACGACTGAGACTGAGTGTGTGTTAGAGTACGACTGAGACTGAGTTAGTGTTAGAGTACGACTGAGACTGAGTTAGTGTTAGAGTACAACTGAGACTGAGTGTGTGTTAGAGACTGAGTGTGTGTCAGAGTACGACTGAGACTGAGTTAGTGTTAGAGTACAACTGAGACTGAGTGTGTGTTAGAGACTGAGTGTGTGTTAGAGTACGACTGAGACTGAGTTAGTGTTAGAGTACGACTGAGACTGAGTGTGTGTTAGAGTACGACTGAGACTGAGTGTGTGTTAGAGACTGAGTGTGTGTTTGAGTACGACTGAGAATGAGTTAGTGTTAGAGTACGACTGAGAATGAGTTAGTGTTTGAGTACGACTGAGACTGAGTTAGTGTTGGAGTACGACTGAGAATCAGTTAGTGTTAGAGTACGACTGAGACTCAGTTAGTGTTAGAGTACGACTGAGAATGAGTTACTGTTAGAGTACAACTGAGACTGAGTGTGTGTTAGAGTACGACTGAGACTGAGTTAGTGTTAGAGTACGACTGAGAATGAGTGTGTGTCAGAGTCTGAGTGTGTGTTAGAGTACGACTGAGAATGAGTGTGTGTTAGAGTACGACTGAGACTGAGTTAGTGTTAGAGTACGACTGAGAATGAGTTAGTGTTAGAGTACGACTGAGAATGAGTGTGTGTTAGAGTACGACTGAGACTGAGTTAGTGTTAGAGTACGACTGAGAATGAGTTAGTGTTAGAGTACGACTGAGACTGAGTGTGTGTTAGAGTACGACTGAGACTGAGTGTGTGTTAGAGTACGATTGAGAATGAGTTAGTGTTAGAGTACGACTGAGACTGAGTGTGTGTTAGAGTACGACTGAGACTGAGTTAGTGTTAGAGTACGACTGAGACTGAGTTAGTGTTAGAGTACAACTGAGACTGAGTGTGTGTTAGAGACTGAGTGTGTGTCAGAGTACGACTGAGACTGAGTTAGTGTTAGAGTACAACTGAGACTGAGTGTGTGTTAGAGACTGAGTGTGTGTTAGAGTACGACTGAGACTGAGTTAGTGTTAGAGTACGACTGAGACTGAGTGTGTGTTAGAGTACGACTGAGACTGAGTGTGTGTTAGAGACTGAGTGTGTGTTTGAGTACGACTGAGAATGAGTTAGTGTTAGAGTACGACTGAGAATGAGTTAGTGTTTGAGTACGACTGAGACTGAGTTAGTGTTGGAGTACGACTGAGAATCAGTTAGTGTTAGAGTACGACTGAGACTCAGTTAGTGTTAGAGTACGACTGAGAATGAGTTACTGTTAGAGTACAACTGAGACTGAGTGTGTGTTAGAGTACGACTGAGACTGAGTTAGTGTTAGAGTACGACTGAGAATGAGTTAGTGTTTGAGTACGACTGAGACTGAGTGTGTGTCAGAGTCTGAGTGTGTGTTAGAGTACGACTGAGACTGAGTGTGTGTTAGAGTACGACTGAGAATGAGTTAGTGTTAGAGTATGACTGAGACTGAGTGTGTGTTAGAGTATGACTGAGAATGAGTTAGTGTTAGAGTACGACTGAGAATGAGTTAGTGTTAGAGTACGACTGAGAATGAGTTAGTGTTAGAGTACGACTGAGACTGAGTTAGTGTTAGAGTACGACTGAGAATGAGTTAGTGTTAGAGTACGACTGAGAATGAGTTAGTGTTAGAGTACGACTGTGACTGAGTGTGTGTTAGAGTACGACTGAGAATGAGTGTGTGTTAGAGTACGACTGAGAATGAGTGTGTGTTAGAGTACGACTGAGACTGAGTTAGTGTTAGAGTACGACTGAGAATGAGTTAGTGTTAGAGTACGACTGAGAATGAGTGTGTGTTAGAGTACGACTGAGACTGAGTGTGTGTTAGAGTACGACTGAGACTGAGTGTGTGTTAGAGTACGACTGAGACTGAGTGTGTGTTAGAGTACGACTGAGACTGAGTTAGTGTTAGAGTACGACTGAGAATGAGTTAGTGTTAGAGTACGACTGAGAATGAGTTAGTGTTAGAGTACGACTGTGACTGAGTGTGTGTTAGAGTACGACTGAGACTGAGTGTGTGTTAGAGTACGACTGAGAATGAGTGTGTGTTAGAGTACGACTGAGAATGAGTTAGTGTTAGAGTACGACTGAGAATGAGTTAGTGTTAGAGTACGACTGAGAATGAGTTAGTGTTAGAGTACGACTGAGAATGAGTTAGTGTTAGAGTACGACTGAGACTGAGTGTGTGTTAGAGTACGACTGAGACTGAGTGTGTGTTAGAGTACGACTGAGAATGAGTGTGTGTTAGAGTACGACTGAGACTGAGTTAGTGTTAGAGTACGACTGAGAATGAGTTAGTGTTAGAGTACGACTGAGAATGAGTTAGTGTTAGAGTACGACTGAGACTGAGTGTGTGTTACAGTACGACTGAGACTGAGTGTGTGTTAGAGTACGACTGAGACTGAGTGTGTGTTTGAGTACAACTGAGACTGAGTGTGTGTTTGAGTACGACTGAGACTGAGTTAGTGTTAGAGTACGACTGAGACTGAGTGTGTGTTAGAGTACGACTGAGACTGAGTGTGTGTTAGAGTACGACTGAGACTGAGTTAGTGTTAGAGTACGACTGAGAATGAGTTAGTGTTAGAGTACGACTGAGACTGAGTTAGTGTTAGAGTACGACTGAGAATGAGTTAGTGTTAGAGTATGACTGAGAATGAGTTAGTGTTAGAGTACGACTGAGAATGAGTTAGTGTTAGAGTACGACTGAGACTGAGTTAGTGTCAGAGTACGACTGAGACTGAGTGTGTGTTAGAGTACGACTGAGACTGAGTTAGTGTTAGAGTACGACTGAGAATGAGTTAGTGTTAGAGTACGACTGAGAATGAGTTAGTGTTAGAGTACGACTGAGAATGAGTTAGTGTTAGAGTACGACTGAGACTGAGTTAGTGTTAGAGTACGACTGAGAATGAGTTAGTGTTAGAGTACGACTGAGAATGAGTTAGTGTTAGAGTACGACTGTGACTGAGTGTGTGTTAGAGTACGACTGAGAATGAGTGTGTGTTAGAGTACGACTGAGAATGAGTGTGTGTTAGAGTACGACTGAGACTGAGTTAGTGTTAGAGTACGACTGAGAATGAGTTAGTGTTAGAGTACGACTGAGAATGAGTGTGTGTTAGAGTACGACTGAGACTGAGTGTGTGTTAGAGTACGACTGAGACTGAGTGTGTGTTAGAGTACGACTGAGACTGAGTGTGTGTTAGAGTACGACTGAGAATGAGTTAGTGTTAGAGTACGACTGAGAATGAGTTAGTGTTAGAGTACGACTGAGAATGAGTTAGTGTTAGAGTACGACTGTGACTGAGTGTGTGTTAGAGTACGACTGAGAATGAGTGTGTGTTAGAGTACGACTGAGAATGAGTTAGTGTTAGAGTACGACTGAGACTGAGTTAGTGTTAGAGTACGACTGAGAATGAGTTAGTGTTAGAGTACGACTGAGAATGAGTTAGTGTTAGAGTACGACTGAGAATGAGTTAGTGTTAGAGTACGACTGTGACTGAGTGTGTGTTAGAGTACGACTGAGAATGAGTGTGTGTTAGAGTACGACTGAGAATGAGTTAGTGTTAGAGTACGACTGAGACTGAGTTAGTGTTAGAGTACGACTGAGAATGAGTTAGTGTTAGAGTACGACTGAGAATGAGTTAGTGTTAGAGTACGACTGTGACTGAGTGTGTGTTAGAGTACGACTGAGACTGAGTGTGTGTTAGAGTACGACTGAGAATGAGTGTGTGTTAGAGTACGACTGAGAATGAGTTAGTGTTAGAGTACGACTGAGAATGAGTTAGTGTTAGAGTACGACTGAGACTCAGTTAGTGTTAGAGTACGACTGAGAATGAGTTACTGTTAGAGTACAACTGAGACTGAGTGTGTGTTAGAGTACGACTGAGACTGAGTTAGTGTTAGAGTACGACTGAGAATGAGTGTGTGTCAGAGTCTGAGTGTGTGTTAGAGTACGACTGAGAATGAGTGTGTGTTAGAGTACGACTGAGACTGAGTTAGTGTTAGAGTACGACTGAGAATGAGTTAGTGTTAGAGTACGACTGAGAATGAGTGTGTGTTAGAGTACGACTGAGACTGAGTTAGTGTTAGAGTACGACTGAGAATGAGTTAGTGTTAGAGTACGACTGAGACTGAGTGTGTGTTAGAGTACGACTGAGACTGAGTGTGTGTTAGAGTACGATTGAGAATGAGTTAGTGTTAGAGTACGACTGAGACTGAGTGTGTGTTAGAGTACGACTGAGACTGAGTTAGTGTTAGAGTACGACTGAGACTGAGTTAGTGTTAGAGTACAACTGAGACTGAGTGTGTGTTAGAGACTGAGTGTGTGTCAGAGTACGACTGAGACTGAGTTAGTGTTAGAGTACAACTGAGACTGAGTGTGTGTTAGAGACTGAGTGTGTGTTAGAGTACGACTGAGACTGAGTTAGTGTTAGAGTACGACTGAGACTGAGTGTGTGTTAGAGTACGACTGAGACTGAGTGTGTGTTAGAGACTGAGTGTGTGTTTGAGTACGACTGAGAATGAGTTAGTGTTAGAGTACGACTGAGAATGAGTTAGTGTTTGAGTACGACTGAGACTGAGTTAGTGTTGGAGTACGACTGAGAATCAGTTAGTGTTAGAGTACGACTGAGACTCAGTTAGTGTTAGAGTACGACTGAGAATGAGTTACTGTTAGAGTACAACTGAGACTGAGTGTGTGTTAGAGTACGACTGAGACTGAGTTAGTGTTAGAGTACGACTGAGAATGAGTTAGTGTTTGAGTACGACTGAGACTGAGTGTGTGTCAGAGTCTGAGTGTGTGTTAGAGTACGACTGAGACTGAGTGTGTGTTAGAGTACGACTGAGAATGAGTTAGTGTTAGAGTATGACTGAGACTGAGTGTGTGTTAGAGTATGACTGAGAATGAGTTAGTGTTAGAGTACGACTGAGAATGAGTTAGTGTTAGAGTACGACTGAGAATGAGTTAGTGTTAGAGTACGACTGAGACTGAGTTAGTGTTAGAGTACGACTGAGAATGAGTTAGTGTTAGAGTACGACTGAGAATGAGTTAGTGTTAGAGTACGACTGTGACTGAGTGTGTGTTAGAGTACGACTGAGAATGAGTGTGTGTTAGAGTACGACTGAGAATGAGTGTGTGTTAGAGTACGACTGAGACTGAGTTAGTGTTAGAGTACGACTGAGAATGAGTTAGTGTTAGAGTACGACTGAGAATGAGTGTGTGTTAGAGTACGACTGAGACTGAGTGTGTGTTAGAGTACGACTGAGACTGAGTGTGTGTTAGAGTACGACTGAGACTGAGTGTGTGTTAGAGTACGACTGAGACTGAGTTAGTGTTAGAGTACGACTGAGAATGAGTTAGTGTTAGAGTACGACTGAGAATGAGTTAGTGTTAGAGTACGACTGTGACTGAGTGTGTGTTAGAGTACGACTGAGACTGAGTGTGTGTTAGAGTACGACTGAGAATGAGTGTGTGTTAGAGTACGACTGAGAATGAGTTAGTGTTAGAGTACGACTGAGAATGAGTTAGTGTTAGAGTACGACTGAGAATGAGTTAGTGTTAGAGTACGACTGAGAATGAGTTAGTGTTAGAGTACGACTGAGACTGAGTGTGTGTTAGAGTACGACTGAGACTGAGTGTGTGTTAGAGTACGACTGAGAATGAGTGTGTGTTAGAGTACGACTGAGACTGAGTTAGTGTTAGAGTACGACTGAGAATGAGTTAGTGTTAGAGTACGACTGAGAATGAGTTAGTGTTAGAGTACGACTGAGACTGAGTGTGTGTTACAGTACGACTGAGACTGAGTGTGTGTTAGAGTACGACTGAGACTGAGTGTGTGTTTGAGTACAACTGAGACTGAGTGTGTGTTTGAGTACGACTGAGACTGAGTTAGTGTTAGAGTACGACTGAGACTGAGTGTGTGTTAGAGTACGACTGAGACTGAGTGTGTGTTAGAGTACGACTGAGACTGAGTTAGTGTTAGAGTACGACTGAGAATGAGTTAGTGTTAGAGTACGACTGAGACTGAGTTAGTGTTAGAGTACGACTGAGAATGAGTTAGTGTTAGAGTATGACTGAGAATGAGTTAGTGTTAGAGTACGACTGAGAATGAGTTAGTGTTAGAGTACGACTGAGACTGAGTTAGTGTCAGAGTACGACTGAGACTGAGTGTGTGTTAGAGTACGACTGAGACTGAGTTAGTGTTAGAGTACGACTGAGAATGAGTTAGTGTTAGAGTACGACTGAGAATGAGTTAGTGTTAGAGTACGACTGAGAATGAGTTAGTGTTAGAGTACGACTGAGACTGAGTTAGTGTTAGAGTACGACTGAGAATGAGTTAGTGTTAGAGTACGACTGAGAATGAGTTAGTGTTAGAGTACGACTGTGACTGAGTGTGTGTTAGAGTACGACTGAGAATGAGTGTGTGTTAGAGTACGACTGAGAATGAGTGTGTGTTAGAGTACGACTGAGACTGAGTTAGTGTTAGAGTACGACTGAGAATGAGTTAGTGTTAGAGTACGACTGAGAATGAGTGTGTGTTAGAGTACGACTGAGACTGAGTGTGTGTTAGAGTACGACTGAGACTGAGTGTGTGTTAGAGTACGACTGAGACTGAGTGTGTGTTAGAGTACGACTGAGAATGAGTTAGTGTTAGAGTACGACTGAGAATGAGTTAGTGTTAGAGTACGACTGAGAATGAGTTAGTGTTAGAGTACGACTGTGACTGAGTGTGTGTTAGAGTACGACTGAGAATGAGTGTGTGTTAGAGTACGACTGAGAATGAGTTAGTGTTAGAGTACGACTGAGACTGAGTTAGTGTTAGAGTACGACTGAGAATGAGTTAGTGTTAGAGTACGACTGAGAATGAGTTAGTGTTAGAGTACGACTGAGAATGAGTTAGTGTTAGAGTACGACTGTGACTGAGTGTGTGTTAGAGTACGACTGAGAATGAGTGTGTGTTAGAGTACGACTGAGAATGAGTTAGTGTTAGAGTACGACTGAGACTGAGTTAGTGTTAGAGTACGACTGAGAATGAGTTAGTGTTAGAGTACGACTGAGAATGAGTTAGTGTTAGAGTACGACTGTGACTGAGTGTGTGTTAGAGTACGACTGAGACTGAGTGTGTGTTAGAGTACGACTGAGAATGAGTGTGTGTTAGAGTACGACTGAGAATGAGTTAGTGTTAGAGTACGACTGAGAATGAGTTAGTGTTAGAGTACGACTGAGACTGAGTTAGTGTTAGAGTACGACTGAGACTGAGTGTGTGTTAGAGTACGACTGAGAATGAGTGTGTGTTAGAGTACGACTGAGACTGAGTTAGTGTTAGAGTACGACTGAGAATGAGTTAGTGTTAGAGTACGACTGAGAATGAGTTAGTGTTAGAGTACGACTGAGACTGAGTGTGTGTTACAGTACGACTGAGAATGAGTGTGTGTTAGAGTACAACTGAGACTGAGTGTGTGTTTGAGTACAACTGAGACTGAGTGTGTGTTTGAGTACGACTGAGACTGAGTTAGTGTTAGAGTACGACTGAGACTGAGTGTGTGTTAGAGTACGACTGAGACTGAGTGTGTGTTAGAGTACGACTGAGACTGAGTTAGTGTTAGAGTACGACTGAGAATGAGTTAGTGTTAGAGTACGACTGAGACTGAGTTAGTGTTAGAGTACGACTGAGAATGAGTTAGTGTTAGAGTACGACTGAGAATGAGTTAGTGTTAGAGTACGACTGAGAATGAGTTAGTGTTAGAGTACGACTGAGACTGAGTTAGTGTCAGAGTACGACTGAGACTGAGTGTGTGTTAGAGTACGACTGAGACTGAGTTAGTGTTAGAGTACGACTGAGAATGAGTTAGTGTTAGAGTACGACTGAGAATGAGTTAGTGTTAGAGTACGACTGAGAATGAGTTAGTGTTAGAGTACGACTGAGAATGAGTTAGTGTTAGAGTACGACTGAGAATGAGTTAGTGGTTGAGTACGACTGAGACTGAGTGTGTGTCAGAGTCTGAGTGTGTGTTAGAGTACGACTGAGAATGAGTTAGTGTTAGAGTACGACTGAGAATGAGTTAGTGTTAGAGTACGACTGAGACTGAGTGTGTGTTAGAGTACGACTGAGAATGAGTGTGTGTTAGAGTACGATTGAGACTGAGTTAGTGTTAGAGTACGACTGAGAATGAGTTAGTGTTAGAGTACGACTGAGACTGAGTGTGTGTTAGAGTACGACTGAGACTGAGTGTGTGTTAGAGTACGACTGAGACTGAGTGTGTGTTAGAGACTGAGTGTGTGTTAGAGTACGACTGAGAATGAGTTAGTGTTAGAGTACGACTGAGAATGAGTTAGTGTTAGAGTACGACTGAGAATGAGTTAGTGTTAGAGTACGACTGAGACTGAGTTAGTGTTAGAGTACGACTGAGAATGAGTTAGTGTTAGAGTACGACTGAGACTGAGTTAGTGTTAGAGTACGACTGAGACTGAGTTAGTGTTAGAGTACGACTGAGAATGAGTGTGTGTTAGAGTACGACTGAGAGTGAGTTAGTGTTAGAGTACGACTGAGAATGAGTTAGTGTTAGAGTACGACTGAGAATGAGTTAGTGTTAGAGTACGACTGAGAATGAGTTAGTGTTAGAGTACGACTGAGACTGAGTGGGTGTTAGAGTACGACTGAGAATGAGTTAGTGTTAGAGTACGACTGAGACTGAGTTAGTGTTAGAGTACGACTGAGAATGAGTTAGTGTTAGAGTACGACTGAGACTGAGTGTGTGTTAAAGTACGACTGAGAATGAGATAGTGTCAGAGTACGACTGAGAATGAGATAGTGTTAGAGTACGACTGAGATTGATTGTGTGTTAGAGTATGACTGAGACTGAGTGTGTGTTAGAGTACGACTGAGAATGAGTTAGTGTTAGAGTACGACTGAGACTGAGTTAGTGTTAGAGTACGACTGAGAATGAGTTAGTGTTAGAGTACGACTGAGAATGAGTTAGTGTTAGAGTACGACTGAGACTGAGTTAGTGTCAGAGTACGACTGAGAATGAGTTAGTGTTAGAGTACGACTGAGACTGAGTTAGTGTCAGAGTACGACTGAGACTGAGTGTGTGTTAGAGTACGACTGAGACTGAGTTAGTGTTAGAGTACGACTGAGAATGAGTTAGTGTTTGAGTACGACTGAGACTGAGTGTGTGTCAGAGTCTGAGTGTGTGTTAGAGTACGACTGAGACTGAGTGTGTGTTAGAGTACGACTGAGAATGAGTTAGTGTTAGAGTATGACTGAGACTGAGTGTGTGTTAGAGTACGACTGGGAATGAGTTAGTGTTAGAGTACGACTGAGAATGAGTTAGTGTTAGAGTACGACTGAGAATGAGTTAGTGTTAGAGTACGACTGAGACTGAGTTAGTGTTAGAGTACGACTGAGAATGAGTTAGTGTTAGAGTACGACTGAGAATGAGTTAGTGTTAGAGTACGACTGTGACTGAGTGTGTGTTAGAGTACGACTGAGAATGAGTGTGTGTTAGAGTACGACTGAGAATGAGTGTGTGTTAGAGTACGACTGAGACTGAGTTAGTGTTAGAGTACGACTGAGAATGAGTTAGTGTTAGAGTACGACTGAGAATGAGTGTGTGTTAGAGTACGACTGAGACTGAGTGTGTGTTAGAGTACGACTGAGACTGAGTGTGTGTTAGAGTACGACTGAGAATGAGTGTGTGTTAGAGTACGACTGAGACTGAGTTAGTGTTAGAGTACGACTGAGAATGAGTTAGTGTTAGAGTACGACTGAGAATGAGTTAGTGTTAGAGTACGACTGTGACTGAGTGTGTGTTAGAGTACGACTGAGAATGAGTTAGTGTTAGAGTACGACTGAGATTGAGTTAGTGTTAGAGTACGACTGAGACTGAGTGTGTGTTACAGTACGACTGAGAATGAGTGTGTGTTAGAGTACAACTGAGACTGAGTGTGTGTTTGAGTACAACTGAGACTGAGTGTGTGTTTGAGTACGACTGAGACTGAGTTAGTGTTAGAGTACGACTGAGACTGAGTGTGTGTTAGAGTACGACTGAGACTGAGTGTGTGTTAGAGTACGACTGAGACTGAGTTAGTGTTAGAGTACGACTGAGAATGAGTTAGTGTTAGAGTACGACTGAGACTGAGTTAGTGTTAGAGTACGACTGAGAATGAGTTAGTGTTAGAGTACGACTGAGAATGAGTTAGTGTTAGAGTACGACTGAGACTGAGTTAGTGTCAGAGTACGACTGAGACTGAGTTAGTGTTAGAGTACGACTGAGAATGAGTTAGTGGTTGAGTACGACTGAGACTGAGTGTGTGTCAGAGTCTGAGTGTGTGTTAGAGTACGACTGAGAATGAGTGTGTGTTAGAGTACGACTGAGACTGAGTTAGTGTTAGAGTATGACTGAGACTGAGTGTGTGTTACAGTACGATTGAGACTGAGTTAGTGTTAGAGTACGACTGAGACTGAGTTAGTGTCAGAGTACGACTGAGACTGAGTGTGTGTTAGAGTACGACTGAGAATGAGTTAGTGTTAGAGTACGACTGAGAATGAGTTAGTGTTAGAGTACGACTGAGAATGAGTTAGTGTTAGAGTACGACTGAGACTGAGTGGGTGTTAGAGTACGACTGAGAATGAGTTAGTGTTAGAGTACGACTGAGACTGAGTTAGTGTTAGAGTACGACTGAGAATGAGTTAGTGTTAGAGTACGACTGAGACTGAGTGTGTGTTAAAGTACGACTGAGAATGAGATAGTGTCAGAGTACGACTGAGAATGAGATAGTGTTAGAGTACGACTGAGATTGATTGTGTGTTAGAGTATGACTGAGACTGAGTGTGTGTTAGAGTACGACTGAGAATGAGTTAGTGTTAGAGTACGACTGAGACTGAGTTAGTGTTAGAGTACGACTGAGAATGAGTTAGTGTTAGAGTACGACTGAGAATGAGTTAGTGTTAGAGTACGACTGAGACTGAGTTAGTGTCAGAGTACGACTGAGAATGAGTTAGTGTTAGAGTACGACTGAGACTGAGTTAGTGTCAGAGTACGACTGAGACTGAGTGTGTGTTAGAGTACGACTGAGACTGAGTTAGTGTTAGAGTACGACTGAGAATGAGTTAGTGTTTGAGTACGACTGAGACTGAGTGTGTGTCAGAGTCTGAGTGTGTGTTAGAGTACGACTGAGACTGAGTGTGTGTTAGAGTACGACTGAGAATGAGTTAGTGTTAGAGTATGACTGAGACTGAGTGTGTGTTAGAGTACGACTGAGAATGAGTTAGTGTTAGAGTACGACTGAGAATGAGTTAGTGTTAGAGTACGACTGAGAATGAGTTAGTGTTAGAGTACGACTGAGACTGAGTTAGTGTTAGAGTACGACTGAGAATGAGTTAGTGTTAGAGTACGACTGAGAATGAGTTAGTGTTAGAGTACGACTGTGACTGAGTGTGTGTTAGAGTACGACTGAGAATGAGTGTGTGTTAGAGTACGACTGAGAATCAGTGTGTGTTAGAGTACGACTGAGACTGAGTTAGTGTTAGAGTACGACTGAGAATGAGTTAGTGTTAGAGTACGACTGAGAATGAGTGTGTGTTAGAGTACGACTGAGACTGAGTGTGTGTTAGAGTACGACTGAGACTGAGTGTGTGTTAGAGTACGACTGAGAATGAGTGTGTGTTAGAGTACGACTGAGACTGAGTTAGTGTTAGAGTACGACTGAGAATGAGTTAGTGTTAGAGTACGACTGAGAATGAGTTAGTGTTAGAGTACGACTGTGACTGAGTGTGTGTTAGAGTACGACTGAGAATGAGTTAGTGTTAGAGTACGACTGAGACTGAGTGTGTGTTACAGTACGACTGAGAATGAGTGTGTGTTAGAGTACAACTGAGACTGAGTGTGTGTTTGAGTACAACTGAGACTGAGTGTGTGTTTGAGTACGACTGAGACTGAGTTAGTGTTAGAGTACGACTGAGACTGAGTGTGTGTTAGAGTACGACTGAGACTGAGTGTGTGTTAGAGTACGACTGAGACTGAGTTAGTGTTAGAGTACGACTGAGAATGAGTTAGTGTTAGAGTACGACTGAGACTGAGTTAGTGTTAGAGTACGACTGAGAATGAGTTAGTGTTAGAGTACGACTGAGAATGAGTTAGTGTTAGAGTACGACTGAGACTGAGTTAGTGTCAGAGTACGACTGAGACTGAGTTAGTGTTAGAGTACGACTGAGAATGAGTTAGTGGTTGAGTACGACTGAGACTGAGTGTGTGTCAGAGTCTGAGTGTGTGTTAGAGTACGACTGAGAATGAGTGTGTGTTAGAGTACGACTGAGACTGAGTTAGTGTTAGAGTATGACTGAGACTGAGTGTGTGTTACAGTACGATTGAGACTGAGTTAGTGTTAGAGTACGACTGAGAATGAGTGTGTGTTAGAGTACGACTGAGACTGAGTGTGTGTTAGAGTACGATTGAGACTGAGTTAGTGTTAGAGTACGATTGAGAATGAGATAGTGTTAGAGTACGACTGAGACTGAGTGTGTGTTAGAGTACGACTGAGACTGAGTTAGTGTTAGAGTACGACTGAGACTGAGTTAGTGTTAGAGTACAACTGAGACTGAGTGTGTGTTAGAGTACGACTGAGACTGAGTGTGTGTTAGAGACTGAGTGTGTGTTAGAGTACGACTGAGAATGAGTTAGTGTTAGAGTACGACTGAGAATGAGTTAGTGTTGGAGTACGACTGAGAATCAGTTAGTGTTAGAGTACGACTGAGACTCAGTTAGTGTTAGAGTACAATGAGACTGAGTGTGTGTTACAGTACGACTGAGAATGAGTGTGTGTTAGAGTACAACTGAGACTGAGTGTGTGTTTGAGTACGACTGAGACTGAGTTCGTGTTAGAGTACGACTGAGACTGAGTGTGTGTTAGAGTACGACTGAGACTGAGTGTGTGTCAGAGTACGACTGAGAATGAGTGTGTGTTAGAGTACGACTGAGACTGAGTGTGTGTTTGAGTACGTCTGAGAATGATTGTGTGTTTGAGTACAACTGAGACTGAGTGTGTGTTTGAGTACGACTGAGAATGAGTGTGTGTTAGAGTACGACTGAGACTCAGTTAGTGTTAGAGTACGACTGAGAATGAGTTACTGTTAGAGTACCACTGAGACTGAGTTTGTGTTGGAGTACGACTGAGACTGAGTTAGTGTTAGAGTACAACTGAGACTGAGTGTGTGTTACAGTACGACTGAGAATGAGTGTGTGTTAGAGTACAACTGAGACTGAGTGTGTGTTTGAGTACAACTGAGACTGAGTGTGTGTTTGAGTACGACTGAGACTGAGTTAGTGTTAGAGTACGACTGAGACTGAGTGTGTGTTAGAGTACGACTGAGACTGAGTGTGTGTCAGAGTACGACTGAGAATGAGTGTGTGTTTGAGTACGTCTGAGAATGAGTTAGTGTTAGAGTACGACTGAGACTGAGTGTGTGTTAGAGTACGACTGAGACTGAGTGTGTGTTAGAGTACGACTGAGACTGAGTGTGTGTTAGAGACTGAGTGTGTGTTAGAGTACGACTGAGAATGAGTTAGTGTTAGAGTACGACTGAGAATGAGTTAGTGTTAGAGTACGACTGAGAATGAGTTAGTGTTAGAGTACGACTGAGACTGAGTTAGTGTTAGAGTACGACTGAGAATGAGTTAGTGTTAGAGTACGACTGAGACTGAGTTAGTGTTAGAGTACGACTGAGACTGAGTTAGTGTTAGAGTACGACTGAGAATGAGTTAGTGTTAGAGTACGACTGAGAGTGAGTTAGTGTTAGAGTACGACTGAGAATGAGTTAGTGTTAGAGTACGACTGAGAATGAGTTAGTGTTAGAGTACGACTGAGAATGAGTTAGTGTTAGAGTACGACTGAGACTGAGTGGGTGTTAGAGTACGACTGAGAATGAGTTAGTGTTAGAGTACGACTGAGACTGAGTTAGTGTTAGAGTACGACTGAGAATGAGTTAGTGTTAGAGTACGACTGAGACTGAGTGTGTGTTAAAGTACGACTGAGAATGAGATAGTGTCAGAGTACGACTGAGAATGAGATAGTGTTAGAGTACGACTGAGATTGATTGTGTGTTAGAGTATGACTGAGACCGAGTGTGTGTTAGAGTACGACTGAGAATGAGTTAGTGTTAGAGTACGACTGAGACTGAGTTAGTGTTAGAGTACGACTGAGAATGAGTTAGTGTTAGAGTACGACTGAGAATGAGTTAGTGTTAGAGTACGACTGAGACTGAGTTAGTGTCAGAGTACGACTGAGAATGAGTTAGTGTTAGAGTACGACTGAGACTGAGTTAGTGTCAGAGTACGACTGAGACTGAGTGTGTGTTAGAGTACGACTGAGACTGAGTTAGTGTTAGAGTACGACTGAGACTGAGTTAGTGTTTGAGTACGACTGAGACTGAGTGTGTGTCAGAGTCTGAGTGTGTGTTAGAGTACGACTGAGAATGAGTGTGTGTTAGAGTACGACTGAGACTGAGTTAGTGTTAGAGTATGACTGAGACTGAGTGTGTGTTACAGTACGATTGAGACTGAGTTAGTGTTAGAGTACGACTGAGAATGAGTGTGTGTTAGAGTACGACTGAGACTGAGTGTGTGTTAGAGTACGATTGAGACTGAGTTAGTGTTAGAGTACGATTGAGAATGAGTTAGTGTTAGAGTACGACTGAGACTGAGTGTGTGTTAGAGTACGACTGAGACTGAGTTAGTGTTAGAGTACAACTGAGACTGAGTGTGTGTTAGAGTACGACTGAGACTGAGTGTGTGTTAGAGACTGAGTGTGTGTTAGAGTACGACTGAGAATGAGTTAGTGTTAGAGTACGACTGAGAATGAGTTAGTGTTGGAGTACGACTGAGAATCAGTTAGTGTTAGAGTACGACTGAGACTCAGTTAGTGTTAGAGTACAATGAGACTGAGTGTGTGTTACAGTACGACTGAGAATGAGTGTGTGTTAGAGTACAACTGAGACTGAGTGTGTGTTTGAGTACGACTGAGACTGAGTTCGTGTTAGAGTACGACTGAGACTGAGTGTGTGTTAGAGTACGACTGAGACTGAGTGTGTGTCAGAGTACGACTGAGAATGAGTGTGTGTTAGAGTACGACTGAGACTGAGTGTGTGTTTGAGTACGTCTGAGAATGATTGTGTGTTTGAGTACAACTGAGACTGAGTGTGTGTTTGAGTACGACTGAGAATGAGTGTGTGTTAGAGTACGACTGAGACTCAGTTAGTGTTAGAGTACGACTGAGAATGAGTTACTGTTAGAGTACCACTGAGACTGAGTTTGTGTTGGAGTACGACTGAGACTGAGTTAGTGTTAGAGTACAACTGAGACTGAGTGTGTGTTACAGTACGACTGAGAATGAGTGTGTGTTAGAGTACAACTGAGACTGAGTGTGTGTTTGAGTACAACTGAGACTGAGTGTGTGTTTGAGTACGACTGAGACTGAGTTAGTGTTAGAGTACGACTGAGACTGAGTGTGTGTTAGAGTACGACTGAGACTGAGTGTGTGTCAGAGTACGACTGAGAATGAGTGTGTGTTTGAGTACGTCTGAGAATGAGTTAGTGTTAGAGTACGACTGAGACTGAGTGTGTGTTAGAGTACGACTGAGACTGAGTGTGTGTTAGAGTACGACTGAGACTGAGTGTGTGTTAGAGACTGAGTGTGTGTTAGAGTACGACTGAGAATGAGTTAGTGTTAGAGTACGACTGAGAATGAGTTAGTGTTAGAGTACGACTGAGAATGAGTTAGTGTTAGAGTACGACTGAGACTGAGTTAGTGTTAGAGTACGACTGAGAATGAGTTAGTGTTAGAGTACGACTGAGACTGAGTTAGTGTTAGAGTACGACTGAGACTGAGTTAGTGTTAGAGTACGACTGAGAATGAGTTAGTGTTAGAGTACGACTGAGAGTGAGTTAGTGTTAGAGTACGACTGAGAATGAGTTAGTGTTAGAGTACGACTGAGAATGAGTTAGTGTTAGAGTACGACTGAGAATGAGTTAGTGTTAGAGTACGACTGAGACTGAGTGGGTGTTAGAGTACGACTGAGAATGAGTTAGTGTTAGAGTACGACTGAGACTGAGTTAGTGTTAGAGTACGACTGTGAATGAGTTAGTGTTAGAGTACGACTGAGACTGAGTGTGTGTTAAAGTACGACTGAGAATGAGATAGTGTCAGAGTACGACTGAGAATGAGATAGTGTTAGAGTACGACTGAGATTGATTGTGTGTTAGAGTATGACTGAGACCGAGTGTGTGTTAGAGTACGACTGAGAATGAGTTAGTGTTAGAGTACGACTGAGACTGAGTTAGTGTTAGAGTACGACTGAGAATGAGTTAGTGTTAGAGTACGACTGAGAATGAGTTAGTGTTAGAGTACGACTGAGACTGAGTTAGTGTCAGAGTACGACTGAGAATGAGATAGTGTTAGAGTACGACTGAGATTGATTGTGTGTTAGAGTATGACTGAGACCGAGTGTGTGTTAGAGTACGACTGAGAATGAGTTAGTGTTAGAGTACGACTGAGACTGAGTTAGTGTTAGAGTACGACTGAGAATGAGTTAGTGTTAGAGTACGACTGAGAATGAGTTAGTGTTAGAGTACGACTGAGACTGAGTTAGTGTCAGAGTACGACTGAGAATGAGTTAGTGTTAGAGTACGACTGAGACTGAGTTAGTGTCAGAGTACGACTGAGACTGAGTGTGTGTTAGAGTACGACTGAGACTGAGTTAGTGTTAGAGTACGACTGAGAATGAGTTAGTGTTTGAGTACGACTGAGACTGAGTGTGTGTCAGAGTCTGAGTGTGTGTTAGAGTACGACTGAGACTGAGTGTGTGTTAGAGTACGACAGAGAATGAGTTAGTGTTAGAGTATGACTGAGACTGAGTGTGTGTTAGAGTACGACTGAGAATGAGTTAGTGTTAGAGTACGACTGAGAATGATTTAGTGTTAGAGTACGACTGAGAATGAGTTAGTGTTAGAGTACGACTGAGACTGAGTTAGTGTTAGAGTACGACTGAGAATGAGTTAGTGTTAGAGTACGACTGAGAATGAGTTAGTGTTAGAGTACGACTGTGACTGAGTGTGTGTTAGAGTACGACTGAGAATGAGTGTGTGTTAGAGTACGACTGAGAATGAGTGTGTGTTAGAGTACGACTGAGACTGAGTTAGTGTTAGAGTACGACTGAGAATGAGTTAGTGTTAGAGTACGACTGAGAATGAGTGTGTGTTAGAGTACGACTGAGACTGAGTGTGTGTTAGAGTACGACTGAGACTGAGTGTGTGTTAGAGTACGACTGAGAATGAGTGTGTGTTAGAGTACGACTGAGACTGAGTTAGTGTTAGAGTACGACTGAGAATGAGTTAGTGTTAGAGTACGACTGAGAATGAGTTAGTGTTAGAGTACGACTGTGACTGAGTGTGTGTTAGAGTACGACTGAGAATGAGTTAGTGTTAGAGTACGACTGAGAATGAGTTAGTGTTAGAGTACGACTGAGACTGAGTGTGTGTTACAGTACGACTGAGAATGAGTGTGTGTTAGAGTACAACTGAGACTGAGTGTGTGTTTGAGTACAACTGAGACTGAGTGTGTGTTTGAGTACGACTGAGACTGAGTTAGTGTTAGAGTACGACTGAGACTGAGTGTGTGTTAGAGTACGACTGAGACTGAGTGTGTGTTAGAGTACGACTGAGACTGAGTTAGTGTTAGAGTACGACTGAGAATGAGTTAGTGTTAGAGTACGACTGAGACTGAGTTAGTGTTAGAGTACGACTGAGAATGAGTTAGTGTTAGAGTACGACTGAGAATGAGTTAGTGTTAGAGTACGACTGAGACTGAGTTAGTGTCAGAGTACGACTGAGACTGAGTTAGTGTTAGAGTACGACTGAGAATGAGTTAGTGGTTGAGTACGACTGAGACTGAGTGTGTGTCAGAGTCTGAGTGTGTGTTAGAGTACGACTGAGAATGAGTGTGTGTTAGAGTACGACTGAGACTGAGTTAGTGTTAGAGTATGACTGAGACTGAGTGTGTGTTACAGTACGATTGAGACTGAGTTAGTGTTGGAGTACGACTGAGAATGAGTGTGTGTTAGAGTACGACTGAGACTGAGTGTGTGTTAGAGTACGATTGAGACTGAGTTAGTGTTAGAGTACGATTGAGAATGAGTTAGTGTTAGAGTACGACTGAGACTGAGTGTGTGTTAGAGTACGACTGAGACTGAGTTAGTGTTAGAGTACGACTGAGACTGAGTTAGTGTTAGAGTACAACTGAGACTGAGTGTGTGTTAGAGTACGACTGAGACTGAGTGTGTGTTAGAGACTGAGTGTGTGTTAGAGTACGACTGAGAATGAGTTAGTGTTAGAGTACGACTGAGAATGAGTTAGTGTTGGAGTACGACTGAGAATCAGTTAGTGTTAGAGTACGACTCAGACTCAGTTAGTGTTAGAGTACCACTGAGACTGAGTTTGTGTTGGAGTACGACTGAGACTGAGTTAGTGTTAGAGTACAACTGAGACTGAGTGTGTGTTACAGTACGACTGAGAATGAGTGTGTGTTAGAGTACAACTGAGACTGAGTGTGTGTTTGAGTACGACTGAGACTGAGTTAGTGTTAGAGTACGACTGAGACTGAGTGTGTGTTAGAGTACGACTGAGACTGAGTGTGTGTCAGAGTACGACTGAGAATGAGTGTGTGTTAGAGTACGACTGAGACTGAGTGTGTGTTTGAGTACGTCTGAGAATGATTGTGTGTTTGAGTACAACTGAGACTGAGTGTGTGTTTGAGTACGACTGAGAATGAGTGTGTGTTAGAGTACGACTGAGACTCAGTTAGTGTTAGAGTACGACTGAGAATGAGTTACTGTTAGAGTACCACTGAGACTGAGTTTGTGTTGGAGTACGACTGAGACTGAGTTAGTGTTAGAGTACAACTGAGACTGAGTGTGTGTTACAGTACGACTGAGAATGAGTGTGTGTTAGAGTACAACTGAGACTGAGTGTGTGTTTGAGTACAACTGAGACTGAGTGTGTGTTTGAGTACGACTGAGACTGAGTTAGTGTTAGAGTACGACTGAGACTGAGTGTGTGTTAGAGTACGACTGAGACTGAGTGTGTGTCAGAGTACGACTGAGAATGAGTGTGTGTTTGAGTACGTCTGAGAATGATTGTGTGTTAGAGTACGACTGAGACTGAGTTAGTGTTAGAGTACGACTGAGACAGAGTGTGTGTTACAGTACGACTGAGAATGAGTTAGTGTTAGAGTACGACTGAGACTGAGTTAGTGTTAGAGTACGACTGAGAATGAGTTAGTGTTAGAGTATGACTGAGAATGAGTTAGTGTTAGAGTACGACTGAGAATGAGTTAGTGTTAGAGTACGACTGAGACTGAGTTAGTGTCAGAGTACGACTGAGACTGAGTGTGTGTTAGAGTACGACTGAGACTGAGTTAGTGTTAGAGTACGACTGAGAATGAGTTAGTGTTAGAGTACGACTGAGAATGAGTTAGTGTTAGAGTACGACTGAGAATGAGTTAGTGTTAGAGTACGACTGAGACTGAGTTAGTGTTAGAGTACGACTGAGAATGAGTTAGTGTTAGAGTACGACTGAGAATGAGTTAGTGTTAGAGTACGACTGTGACTGAGTGTGTGTTAGAGTACGACTGAGAATGAGTGTGTGTTAGAGTACGACTGAGAATGAGTGTGTGTTAGAGTACGACTGAGACTGAGTTAGTGTTAGAGTACGACTGAGAATGAGTTAGTGTTAGAGTACGACTGAGAATGAGTGTGTGTTAGAGTACGACTGAGACTGAGTGTGTGTTAGAGTACGACTGAGACTGAGTGTGTGTTAGAGTACGACTGAGACTGAGTGTGTGTTAGAGTACGACTGAGAATGAGTTAGTGTTAGAGTACGACTGAGAATGAGTTAGTGTTAGAGTACGACTGAGAATGAGTTAGTGTTAGAGTACGACTGTGACTGAGTGTGTGTTAGAGTACGACTGAGAATGAGTGTGTGTTAGAGTACGACTGAGAATGAGTTAGTGTTAGAGTACGACTGAGACTGAGTTAGTGTTAGAGTACGACTGAGAATGAGTTAGTGTTAGAGTACGACTGAGAATGAGTTAGTGTTAGAGTACGACTGAGAATGAGTTAGTGTTAGAGTACGACTGTGACTGAGTGTGTGTTAGAGTACGACTGAGAATGAGTGTGTGTTAGAGTACGACTGAGAATGAGTTAGTGTTAGAGTACGACTGAGACTGAGTTAGTGTTAGAGTACGACTGAGAATGAGTTAGTGTTAGAGTACGACTGAGAATGAGTTAGTGTTAGAGTACGACTGTGACTGAGTGTGTGTTAGAGTACGACTGAGACTGAGTGTGTGTTAGAGTACGACTGAGAATGAGTGTGTGTTAGAGTACGACTGAGAATGAGTTAGTGTTAGAGTACGACTGAGAATGAGTTAGTGTTAGAGTACGACTGAGAATGAGTTAGTGTTAGAGTACGACTGAGACTGAGTGTGTGTTAGAGTACGACTGAGACTGAGTGTGTGTTAGAGTACGACTGAGAATGAGTGTGTGTTAGAGTACGACTGAGACTGAGTTAGTGTTAGAGTACGACTGAGAATGAGTTAGTGTTAGAGTACGACTGAGAATGAGTTAGTGTTAGAGTACGACTGAGACTGAGTGTGTGTTACAGTACGACTGAGAATGAGTGTGTGTTAGAGTACAACTGAGACTGAGTGTGTGTTTGAGTACAACTGAGACTGAGTGTGTGTTTGAGTACGACTGAGACTGAGTTAGTGTTAGAGTACGACTGAGACTGAGTGTGTGTTAGAGTACGACTGAGACTGAGTGTGTGTTAGAGTACGACTGAGACTGAGTTAGTGTTAGAGTACGACTGAGAATGAGTTAGTGTTAGAGTACGACTGAGACTGAGTTAGTGTTAGAGTACGACTGAGAATGAGTTAGTGTTAGAGTACGACTGAGAATGAGTTAGTGTTAGAGTACGACTGAGAATGAGTTAGTGTTAGAGTACGACTGAGACCGAGTTAGTGTCAGAGTACGACTGAGACTGAGTGTGTGTTAGAGTAGGACTGAGACTGAGTTAGTGTTAGAGTACGACTGAGAATGAGTTAGTGTTAGAGTACGACTGAGAATGAGTTAGTGTTAGAGTACGACTGAGAATGAGTTAGTGTTAGAGTACGACTGAGAATGAGTTAGTGGTTGAGTACGACTGAGACTGAGTGTGTGTCAGAGTCTGAGTGTGTGTTAGAGTACGACTGAGAATGAGTTAGTGTTAGAGTACGACTGAGAATGAGTTAGTGTTAGAGTACGACTGAGACTGAGTGTGTGTTAGAGTACGACTGAGACTGAGTGTGTGTTAGAGTACGATTGAGACTGAGTTAGTGTTAGAGTACGACTGAGAATGAGTTAGTTTTAGAGTACGACTGAGACTGAGTGTGTGTTAGAGTACGACTGAGACTGAGTGTGTGTTAGAGTACGACTGAGACTGAGTGTGTGTTAGAGACTGAGTGTGTGTTAGAGTACGACTGAGAATGAGTTAGTGTTAGAGTACGACTGAGAATGAGTTAGTGTTAGAGTACGACTGAGAATGAGTTAGTGTTAGAGTACGACTGAGAATGAGTTAGTGTTAGAGTACGACTGAGACTGAGTTAGTGTTAGAGTACGACTGAGACTGAGTTAGTGTTAGAGTACGACTGAGACTGAGTTAGTGTTAGAGTACGACTGAGACTGAGTTAGTGTTAGAGTACGACTGAGAATGAGTTAGTGTTAGAGTACGACTGAGAGTGAGTTAGTGTTAGAGTACGACTGAGAATGAGTTAGTGTTAGAGTACGACTGAGAATGAGTTAGTGTTAGAGTACGACTGAGAATGAGTTAGTGTTAGAGTACGACTGAGACTGAGTGGGTGTTAGAGTACGACTGAGAATGAGTTAGTGTTAGAGTACGACTGAGACTGAGTTAGTGTTAGAGTACGACTGAGAATGAGTTAGTGTTAGAGTACGACTGAGACTGAGTGTGTGTTAAAGTACGACTGAGAATGAGATAGTGTCAGAGTACGACTGAGAATGAGATAGTGTTAGAGTACGACTGAGACTGATTGTGTGTTAGAGTATGACTGAGACTGAGTGTGTGTTAGAGTACGACTGAGAATGAGTTAGTGTTAGAGTACGACTGAGACTGAGTTAGTGTTAGAGTACGACTGAGAATGAGTTAGTGTTAGAGTACGACTGAGAATGAGTTAGTGTTAGAGTACGACTGAGACTGAGTTAGTGTCAGAGTACGACTGAGAATGAGTTAGTGTTAGAGTACGACTGAGACTGAGTTAGTGTCAGAGTACGACTGAGACTGAGTGTGTGTTAGAGTACGACTGAGACTGAGTTAGTGTTAGAGTACGACTGAGAATGAGTTAGTGTTTGAGTACGACTGAGACTGAGTGTGTGTCAGAGTCTGAGTGTGTGTTAGAGTACGACTGAGACTGAGTGTGTGTTAGAGTACGACTGAGAATGAGTTAGTGTTAGAGTACGACTGAGACTGAGTGTGTGTTAGAGTACGACTGAGAATGAGTTAGTGTTAGAGTACGACTGAGAATGAGTTAGTGTTAGAGTACGACTGAGAATGAGTTAGTGTTAGAGTACGACTGAGACTGAGTTAGTGTTAGAGTACGACTGAGAATGAGTTAGTGTTAGAGTACGACTGAGAATGAGTTAGTGTTAGAGTACGACTGTGACTGAGTGTGTGTTAGAGTACGACTGAGAATGAGTGTGTGTTAGAGTACGACTGAGAATGAGTGTGTGTTAGAGTACGACTGAGACTGAGTTAGTGTTAGAGTACGACTGAGAATGAGTTAGTGTTAGAGTACGACTGAGAATGAGTGTGTGTTAGAGTACGACTGAGACTGAGTGTGTGTTAGAGTACGACTGAGACTGAGTGTGTGTTAGAGTACGACTGAGAATGAGTGTGTGTTAGAGTACGACTGAGACTGAGTTAGTGTTAGAGTACGACTGAGAATGAGTTAGTGTTAGAGTACGACTGAGAATGAGTTAGTGTTAGAGTACGACTGTGACTGAGTGTGTGTTAGAGTACGACTGAGAATGAGTTAGTGTTAGAGTACGACTGAGAATGAGTTAGTGTTAGAGTACGACTGAGACTGAGTGTGTGTTACAGTACGACTGAGAATGAGTGTGTGTTAGAGTACAACTGAGACTGAGTGTGTGTTTGAGTACAACTGAGACTGAGTGTGTGTTTGAGTACGACTGAGACTGAGTTAGTGTTAGAGTACGACTGAGACTGAGTGTGTGTTAGAGTACGACTGAGACTGAGTGTGTGTTAGAGTACGACTGAGACTGAGTTAGTGTTAGAGTACGACTGAGAATGAGTTAGTGTTAGAGTACGACTGAGACTGAGTTAGTGTTAGAGTACGACTGAGAATGAGTTAGTGTTAGAGTACGACTGAGAATGAGTTAGTGTTAGAGTACGACTGAGACTGAGTTAGTGTCAGAGTACGACTGAGACTGAGTTAGTGTTAGAGTACGACTGAGAATGAGTTAGTGGTTGAGTACGACTGAGACTGAGTGTGTGTCAGAGTCTGAGTGTGTGTTAGAGTACGACTGAGAATGAGTGTGTGTTAGAGTACGACTGAGACTGAGTTAGTGTTAGAGTATGACTGAGACTGAGTGTGTGTTACAGTACGACTGAGACTGAGTTAGTGTTAGAGTACGACTGAGAATGAGTGTGTGTTAGAGTACGACTGAGACTGAGTGTGTGTTAGAGTACGATTGAGACTGAGTTAGTGTTAGAGTACGATTGAGAATGAGTTAGTGTTAGAGTACGACTGAGACTGAGTGTGTGTTAGAGTACGACTGAGACTGAGTTAGTGTTAGAGTACGACTGAGACTGAGTTAGTGTTAGAGTACAACTGAGACTGAGTGTGTGTTAGAGTACGACTGAGACTGAGTGTGTGTTAGAGACTGAGTGTGTGTTAGAGTACGACTGAGAATGAGTTAGTGTTAGAGTACGACTGAGAATGAGTTAGTGTTGGAGTACGACTGAGAATCAGTTAGTGTTAGAGTACGACTGAGACTCAGTTAGTGTTAGAGTACCACTGAGACTGAGTTTGTGTTGGAGTACGACTGAGACTGAGTTAGTGTTAGAGTACAACTGAGACTGAGTGTGTGTTACAGTACGACTGAGAATGAGTGTGTGTTAGAGTACAACTGAGACTGAGTGTGTGTTTGAGTACGACTGAGACTGAGTTAGTGTTAGAGTACGACTGAGACTGAGTGTGTGTTAGAGTACGACTGAGACTGAGTGTGTGTCAGAGTACGACTGAGAATGAGTGTGTGTTAGAGTACGACTGAGACTGAGTGTGTGTTTGAGTACGTCTGAGAATGATTGTGTGTTTGAGTACAACTGAGACTGAGTGTGTGTTTGAGTACGACTGAGAATGAGTGTGTGTTAGAGTACGACTGAGACTCAGTTAGTGTTAGAGTACGACTGAGAATGAGTTACTGTTAGAGTACCACTGAGACTGAGTTTGTGTTGGAGTACGACTGAGACTGAGTTAGTGTTAGAGTACAACTGAGACTGAGTGTGTGTTACAGTACGACTGAGAATGAGTGTGTGTTAGAGTACAACTGAGACTGAGTGTGTGTTTGAGTACAACTGAGACTGAGTGTGTGTTTGAGTACGACTGAGACTGAGTTAGTGTTAGAGTACGACTGAGACTGAGTGTGTGTTAGAGTACGACTGAGACTGAGTGTGTGTCAGAGTACGACTGAGAATGAGTGTGTGTTTGAGTACGTCTGAGAATGATTGTGTGTTAGAGTACGACTGAGACTGAGTTAGTGTTAGAGTACGACTGAGACAGAGTGTGTGTTACAGTACGACTGAGAATGAGTTAGTGTTAGAGTACGACTGAGAATGAGTTAGTGTTAGAGTACGACTGAGACTGAGTGTGTGTTAGAGTACGACTGAGAATGAGTGTGTGTTAGAGTACGACTGAGAATGAGTTAGTGTTAGAGTACGACTGAGAATGAGTTAGTGTTAGAGTACGACTGAGAATGAGTTAGTGTTAGAGTACGACTGAGACTGAGTTAGTGTTAGAGTACGACTGAGAATGAGTTAGTGTTAGAGTACGACTGAGACTGAGTTAGTGTTAGAGTACGACTGAGAATGAGTTAGTGTTAGAGTACGACTGAGAATGAGTTAGTGTTAGAGTACGACTGAGACTGAGTTAGTGTTAGAGTACGACTGAGAATGAGTTAGTGATAGAGTATGACTGAGACTGAGTTAGTGTAAGAGTACGACTGAGACTGAGTGTGTGTTAGAGTACGACTGAGAATGAGTTAGTTTTAGAGTACGACTGAGACTGAGTTAGTGTTAGAGTACGACTGAGACTGAGTTAGTGTTAGAGTACGACTGAGAATGAGTTAGTGTTAGAGTACGACTGAGACTGAGTGTGTGTTAGAGTACGACTGAGAATGAGTTAGTGTTAGAGTACGACTGAGACTGAGTGAGTGTTAGAGTACGACTGAGAATGAGTGTGTGTTAGAGTACGACTGAGAATGAGTTAGTGTTAGAGTACGACTGAGACTGAGTGAGATTTAAAGTACGACTGAGACTGAGTGTGTGTTAGAGTACGACTGAGACTGAGTGTGTGTTATAGTACGACTGAGAATGAGTTAGTGTTAGAGTACGACTGAGAATGAGTTAGTGTTAGAGTACGACTGAGACTGAGTGTGTGTTAGAGTACGACTGAGACTGAGTGTGTGTTAGAGTACGACTGAGAATGAGTTAGTGTTAGAGTACGACTGAGACTGAGTGTGTGTTAGAGTACGACTGAGAATGAGTTAGTGTTAGAGTACGACTGAGACTGAGTGTGTGTTAGAGTACGACTGAGAATGAGTTAGTGTTAGAGTACGACTGAGAATGAGTTAGTGTTAGAGTACGACTGAGACTGAGTGTGTGTTAGAGTACGACTGAGACTGAGTGTGTGTTAGAGTACGACTGAGAATGAGTGTGTGTTAGAGTACGACTGAGACTGAGTTAGTGTTAGAGTACGACCGAGACTGAGTTAGTGTTAGAGTACGACTGAGACTGAGTTAGTGTTAGAGTACGACTGAGACTGAGTGTGTGTTAGAGTACGACTGAGAATGAGTTAGTGTTAGAGTACGACTGAGAATGAGTTAGTGTTAGAGTACGACTGAGACTGAGTTAGTGTTAGAGTACGACTGAGAATGAGTTAGTGTTAGAGTACGACTGAGACTGAGTTAGTGTTAGAGTACGACTGAGAATGAGTTAGTGTTAGAGTACGACTGAGACTGAGTTAGTGTTAGAGTACGACTGAGAATGAGTTAGTGTTAGAGTACGACTGAGAATGAGTTAGTGTTAGAGTACGACTGAGAATGAGTTAGTGTTAGAGTACGACTGAGACTGAGTGTGTGTTAGAGTATGACTGAGAATGAGTTAGTGTTAGAGTACGACTGAGAATGAGTGTGTGTTAGAGTACGACTGAGACTGAGTGTGTGTTAGAGTACGACTGAGAATGAGTGTGTGTTAGAGTACGACTGAGAATGAGTTAGTGTTAGAGTACGACTGAGAATGAGTGTGTGTTAGAGTACGACTGAGACTGAGTGTGTGTTAGAGTACGACTGAGAATGAGTGTGTGTTAGAGTACGACTGAGACTGAGTTAGTGTTAGATTACGACCGAGACTGAGTTAGTGTTAGAGTACGACTGAGACTGAGTGTGTGTTAGAGTACGACTGAGAATGAGTGTGTGTTAGAGTACGACTGAGACTGAGTTAGTGTAAGAGTACGACTGAGACTGAGTGTGTGTTAGAGTACGACTGAGACTGAGTTAGTGTTAGAGTACGACTGAGACTGAGTTAGTGTTAGAGTACGACTGAGAATGAGTTACTGTTAGAGTACGACTGAGACTGAGTGTGTGTTAGAGTACGACTGAGAATGAGTTAGTGTTAGAGTACGACTGAGAATGAGTGTGTGTTTGAGTACGTCTGAGAATGATTGTGTGTTAGAGTACGACTGAGACTGAGTTAGTGTTAGAGTACGACTGAGACAGAGTGTGTGTTACAGTACGACTGAGAATGAGTTAGTGTTAGAGTACGACTGAGAATGAGTTAGTGTTAGAGTACGACTGAGACTGAGTGTGTGTTAGAGTACGACTGAGAATGAGTGTGTGTTAGAGTACGACTGAGAATGAGTTAGTGTTAGAGTACGACTGAGAATGAGTTAGTGTTAGAGTACGACTGAGAATGAGTTAGTGTTAGAGTACGACTGAGACTGAGTTAGTGTTAGAGTACGACTGAGAATGAGTTAGTGTTAGAGTACGACTGAGACTGAGTTAGTGTTAGAGTACGACTGAGAATGAGTTAGTGTTAGAGTACGACTGAGAATGAGTTAGTGTTAGAGTACGACTGAGACTGAGTTAGTGTTAGAGTACGACTGAGAATGAGTTAGTGTTAGAGTACGACTGAGACTGAGTTAGTGTAAGAGTACGACTGAGACTGAGTGTGTGTTAGAGTACGACTGAGAATGAGTTAGTTTTAGAGTACGACTGAGACTGAGTTAGTGTTAGAGTACGACTGAGACTGAGTTAGTGTTAGAGTACGACTGAGAATGAGTTAGTGTTAGAGTACGACTGAGACTGAGTGTGTGTTAGAGTACGACTGAGAATGAGTTAGTGTTAGAGTACGACTGAGACTGAGTGAGTGTTAGAGTACGACTGAGACTGAGTGTGTGTTAGAGTACGACTGAGACTGAGTGTGTGTTATAGTACGACTGAGAATGAGTTAGTGTTAGAGTACGACTGAGAATGAGTTAGTGTTAGAGTACGACTGAGACTGAGTGTGTGTTAGAGTACGACTGAGAATGAGTTAGTGTTAGAGTACGACTGAGAATGAGTTAGTGTTAGAGTACGACTGAGACTGAGTGTGTGTTAGAGTACGACTGAGACTGAGTGTGTGTTAGAGTACGACTGAGAATGAGTGTGTGTTAGAGTACGACTGAGACTGAGTTAGTGTTAGAGTACGACCGAGACTGAGTTAGTGTTAGAGTACGACTGAGACTGAGTTAGTGTTAGAGTACGACTGAGACTGAGTGTGTGTTAGAGTACGACTGAGACTGAGTGTGTGTTAGCGTACGACTGAGACTGAGTTAGTGTTAGAGTACGACTGAGACTGAGTGTGTGTTAGAGTACGACTGAGAATGAGTTAGTGTTAGAGTACGACTGAGAATGAGTTAGTGTTAGAGTACGACTGAGACTGAGTTAGTGTTAGAGTACGACTGAGAATGAGTTAGTGTTAGAGTACGACTGAGACTGAGTTAGTGTTAGAGTACGACTGAGAATGAGTTAGTGTTAGAGTACGACTGAGACTGAGTTAGTGTTAGAGTACGACTGAGAATGAGTTAGTGTTAGAGTACGACTGAGACTGAGTGTGTGTTAGAGTATGACTGAGAATGAGTTAGTGTTAGAGTACGACTGAGAATGAGTTAGTGTTAGAGTACGACTGAGACTGAGTGTGTGTTAGAGTACGACTGAGAATGAGTTAGTGTTAGAGTACGACTGAGAATGAGTTAGTGTTAGAGTACGACTGAGAATGAGTGTGTGTTAGAGTACGACTGAGACTGAGTGTGTGTTAGAGTACGACTGAGAATGAGTGTGTGTTAGAGTACGACTGAGACTGAGTTAGTGTTAGATTACGACCGAGACTGAGTTAGTGTTAGAGTACGACTGAGACTGAGTGTGTGTTAGAGTACGACTGAGAATGAGTGTGTGTTAGAGTACGACTGAGACTGAGTTAGTGTAAGAGTACGACTGAGACTGAGTGTGTGTTAGAGTACGACTGAGAATGAGTGTGTGTTAGAGTACGACTGAGACTGAGTTAGTGTTAGAGTACGACTGAGACTGAGTTAGTGTTAGAGTACGACTGAGACTGAGTTAGTGTTAGAGTACGACTGAGAATGAGTTAGTGTTAGAGTACGACATAGACTGAGTTAGTGTTAGAGTACGACTGAGACTGAGTTAGTGTTAGAGTACGACTGAGAATGAGTTAGTGTTAGAGTACGACTGAGACTGAGTGTGTGTTAGAGTACGACTGAGAATGAGTTAGTGTTAGAGTACGACTGAGACTGAGTTAGTGTTAGAGTACGACTGAGAATGAGTTACTGTTAGAGTACGACTGAGACTGAGTGTGTGTTAGAGTACGACTGAGAATGAGTTAGTGTTAGAGTACGACTGAGAATGAGTGTGTGTTTGAGTACGTCTGAGAATGATTGTGTGTTAGAGTACGACTGAGACTGAGTTAGTGTTAGAGTACGACTGAGACAGAGTGTGTGTTACAGTACGACTGAGAATGAGTTAGTGTTAGAGTACGACTGAGAATGAGTTAGTGTTAGAGTACGACTGAGACTGAGTGTGTGTTAGAGTACGACTGAGACTGAGTGTGTGTTATAGTACGACTGAGAATGAGTTAGTGTTAGAGTACGACTGAGAATGAGTTAGTGTTAGAGTACGACTGAGACTGAGTGTGTGTTAGAGTACGACTGAGACTGAGTGTGTGTTAGAGTACGACTGAGAATGAGTTAGTGTTAGAGTACGACTGAGACTGAGTGTGTGTTAGAGTACGACTGAGAATGAGTTAGTGTTAGAGTACGACTGAGACTGAGTGTGTGTTAGAGTACGACTGAGAATGAGTTAGTGTTAGAGTACGACTGAGAATGAGTTAGTGTTAGAGTACGACTAAGACTGAGTGTGTGTTAGAGTACGACTGAGACTGAGTGTGTGTTAGAGTACGACTGAGAATGAGTGTGTGTTAGAGTACGACTGAGACTGAGTTAGTGTTAGAGTACGACCGAGACTGAGTTAGTGTTAGAGTACGACTGAGACTGAGTTAGTGTTAGAGTACGACTGAGACTGAGTGTGTGTTAGAGTACGACTGAGACTGAGTGTGTGTTAGCGTACGACTGAGACTGAGTTAGTGTTAGAGTACGACTGAGACTGAGTGTGTGTTAGAGTACGACTGAGAATGAGTTAGTGTTAGAGTACGACTGAGAATGAGTTAGTGTTAGAGTACGACTGAGACTGAGTTAGTGTTAGAGTACGACTGAGAATGAGTTAGTGTTAGAGTACGACTGAGACTGAGTTAGTGTTAGAGTACGACTGAGAATGAGTTAGTGTTAGAGTACGACTGAGACTGAGTTAGTGTTAGAGTACGACTGAGAATGAGTTAGTGTTAGAGTACGACTGAGAATGAGTTAGTGTTAGAGTACGACTGAGAATGAGTTAGTGTTAGAGTACCACTGAGACTGAGTGTGTGTTAGAGTACGACTGAGAATGAGTTAGTGTTAGAGTACGACTGAGAATGAGTTAGTGTTAGAGTACGACTGAGACTGAGTGTGTGTTAGAGTACGACTGAGAATGAGTTAGTGTTAGAGTACGACTGAGAATGAGTTAGTGTTAGAGTACGACTGAGAATGAGTGTGTGTTAGAGTACGACTGAGACTGAGTGTGTGTTAGAGTACGACTGAGAATGAGTGTGTGTTAGAGTACGACTGAGACTGAGTTAGTGTTAGATTACGACCGAGACTGAGTTAGTGTTAGAGTACGACTGAGACTGAGTGTGTGTTAGAGTACGACTGAGAATGAGTGTGTGTTAGAGTACGACTGAGACTGAGTTAGTGTAAGAGTACGACTGAGACTGAGTTAGTGTTAGAGTACGACTGAGACTGAGTGAGTGTTAGAGTACGACTGAGAATGAGTTAGTGTTAGAGTACGACATAGACTGAGTTAGTGTTAGAGTACGACTGAGACTGAGTTAGTGTTAGAGTACGACTGAGAATGAGTTAGTGTTAGAGTACGACTGAGACTTAGTGTGTGTTAGAGTACGACTGAGAATGAGTTAGTGTTAGAGTACGACTGAGACTGAGTTAGTGTTAGAGTACGACTGAGAATGAGTTACTGTTAGAGTACGACTGAGACTGAGTGTGTGTTAGAGTACGACTGAGAATGAGTTAGTGTTAGAGTACGACTGAGAATGAGTGTGTGTTTGAGTACGTCTGAGAATGATTGTGTGTTAGAGTACGACTGAGACTGAGTTAGTGTTAGAGTACGACTGAGACAGAGTGTGTGTTAGAGTACGACTGAGACTGAGTGTGTGTTAGAGTACGACTGAGAATGAGTGTGTGTTAGAGTACGACTGAGACTGAGTTAGTGTTAGAGTACGACTGAGAATGAGTTAGTGTTAGAGTACGACTGAGACTGAGTGTGTGTTAGAGTACGACTGAGAATGAGTGTGTGTTAGAGTACGACTGAGAATGAGTTAGTGTTAGAGTACGACTGAGAATGAGTTAGTGTTAGAGTACGACTGAGAATGAGTTAGTGTTAGAGTACGACTGAGACTGAGTTAGTGTTAGAGTACGACTGAGAATGAGTTAGTGTTAGAGTACGACTGAGACTGAGTTAGTGTTAGAGTACGACTGAGAATGAGTTAGTGTTAGAGTACGACTGAGAATGAGTTAGTGTTAGAGTACGACTGAGACTGAGTTAGTGTTAGAGTACGACTGAGAATGAGTTAGTGTTAGAGTACGACTGAGACTGAGTTAGTGTAAGAGTACGACTGAGACTGAGTGTGTGTTAGAGTACGACTGAGAATGAGTTAGTTTTAGAGTACGACTGAGACTGAGTTAGTGTTAGAGTACGACTGAGACTGAGTTAGTGTTAGAGTACGACTGAGAATGAGTTAGTGTTAGAGTACGACTGAGACTGAGTGTGTGTTAGAGTACGACTGAGAATGAGTTAGTGTTAGAGTACGACTGAGACTGAGTGTGTGTTAGAGTACGACTGAGAATGAGTTAATGTTAGAGTACGACTGAGACTGAGTGTGTGTTAGAGTACGACTGAGAATGAGTTAGTGTTAGAGTACGACTGAGACTGAGTGAGTGTTAGAGTACAACTGAGACTGAGTGTGTGTTAGAGTACGACTGAGACTGAGTGAGATTTAAAGTACGACTGAGACTGAGTGTGTGTTAGAGTACGACTGAGACTGAGTGTGTGTTATAGTACGACTGAGAATGAGTTAGTGTTAGAGTACGACTGAGAATGAGTTAGTGTTAGAGTACGACTGAGACTGAGTGTGTGTTAGAGTACGACTGAGACTGAGTGTGTGTTAGAGTACGACTGAGAATGAGTTAGTGTTAGAGTACGACTGAGACTGAGTGTGTGTTAGAGTACGACTGAGAATGAGTTAGTGTTAGAGTACGACTGAGACTGAGTGTGTGTTAGAGTACGACTGAGAATGAGTTAGTGTTAGAGTACGACTGAGAATGAGTTAGTGTTAGAGTACGACTGAGACTGAGTGTGTGTTAGAGTACGACTGAGACTGAGTGTGTGTTAGAGTACGACTGAGAATGAGTGTGTGTTAGAGTACGACTGAGACTGAGTTAGTGTTAGAGTACGACCGAGACTGAGTTAGTGTTAGAGTACGACTGAGACTGAGTTAGTGTTAGAGTACGACTGAGACTGAGTGTGTGTTAGAGTACGACTGAGACTGAGTTAGTGTTAGAGTACGACCGAGAATGAGTTAGTGTTAGAGTACGACTGAGAATGAGTTTGTGTTAGAGTACGACTGAGACTGAGTGTGTGTTAGAGTACGACTGAGAATGAGTTAGTGTTAGAGTACGACTGAGAATGAGTTAGTGTTAGAGTACGACTGAGAATGAGTGTGTGTTAGAGTACGACTGAGACTGAGTGTGTGTTAGAGTACGACTGAGAATGAGTGTGTGTTAGAGTACGACTGAGACTGAGTTAGTGTTAGATTACGACCGAGACTGAGTTAGTGTTAGAGTACGACTGAGACTGAGTGTGTGTTAGAGTACGACTGAGAATGAGTGTGTGTTAGAGTACGACTGAGACTGAGTTAGTGTAAGAGTACGACTGAGACTGAGTGTGTGTTAGAGTACGACTGAGACTGAGTTAGTGTTAGAGTACGACTGAGACTGAGTTAGTGTTAGAGTACGACTGAGAATGAGTTAGTGTTAGAGTACGACATAGACTGAGTTAGTGTTAGAGTACGACTGAGACTGAGTTAGTGTTAGAGTACGACTGAGATTGAGTTAGTGTTAGAGTACGACTGAGACTGAGTGTGTGTTAGAGTACGACTGAGAATGAGTTAGTGTTAGAGTACGACTGAGACTGAGTTAGTGTTAGAGTACGACTGAGAATGAGTTAGTGTTAGAGTACGACTGAGACTGAGTGTGTGTTAGAGTACGACTGAGAATGAGTTAGTGTTAGAGTACGACTGAGAATGAGTGTGTGTTTGAGTACGTCTGAGAATGATTGTGTGTTAGAGTACGACTGAGACTGAGTTAGTGTTAGAGTACGACTGAGACAGAGTGTGTGTTACAGTACGACTGAGAATGAGTTAGTGTTAGAGTACGACTGAGAATGAGTTAGTGTTAGAGTACGACTGAGACTGAGTGTGTGTTAGAGTACGACTGAGAATGAGTGTGTGTTAGAGTACGACTGAGAATGAGTTAGTGTTAGAGTACGACTGAGAATGAGTTAGTGTTAGAGTACGACTGAGACTGAGTTAGTGTTAGAGTACGACTGAGAATGAGTTAGTGTTAGAGTACGACTGAGACTGAGTTAGTGTTAGAGTACGACTGAGAATGAGTTAGTGTTAGAGTACGACTGAGACTGAGTGTGTGTTAGAGTACGACTGAGAATGAGTGTGTGTTAGAGTACGACTGAGACTGAGTTAGTGTTAGATTACGACCGAGACTGAGTTAGTGTTAGAGTACGACTGAGACTGAGTGTGTGTTAGAGTACGACTGAGAATGAGTGTGTGTTAGAGTACGACTGAGACTGAGTTAGTGTAAGAGTACGACTGAGACTGAGTGTGTGTTAGAGTACGACTGAGACTGAGTTAGTGTTAGAGTACGACTGAGACTGAGTTAGTGTTAGAGTACGACTGAGAATGAGTTAGTGTTAGAGTACGACATAGACTGTGTTAGTGTTAGAGTACGACTGAGACTGAGTTAGTGTTAGAGTACGACTGAGAATGAGTTAGTGTTAGAGTACGACTGAGACTGAGTGTGTGTTAGAGTACGACTGAGAATGAGTTAGTGTTAGAGTACGACTGAGACTGAGTTAGTGTTAGAGTACGACTGAGAATGAATTAGTGTTAGAGTACGACTGAGACTGAGTGTGTGTTAGAGTACGACTGAGAATGAGTTAGTGTTAGAGTACGACTGAGAATGAGTGTGTGTTTGAGTACGTCTGAGAATGATTGTGTGTTAGAGTACGACTGAGACTGAGTTAGTGTTAGAGTACGACTGAGACAGAGTGTGTGTTACAGTACGACTGAGAATGAGTTAGTGTTAGAGTACGACTGAGAATGAGTTAGTGTTAGAGTACGACTGAGACTGAGTGTGTGTTAGAGTACGACTGAGAATGAGTGTGTGTTAGAGTACGACTGAGAATGAGTTAGTGTTAGAGTACGACTGAGAATGAGTTAGTGTTAGAGTACGACTGAGACTGAGTTAGTGTTAGAGTACGACTGAGAATGAGTTAGTGTTAGAGTACGACTGAGACTGAGTTAGTGTTAGAGTACGACTGAGAATGAGTTAGTGTTAGAGTACGACTGAGAATGAGTTAGTGTTAGAGTACGACTGAGACTGAGTTAGTGTCCCAGATAGCAAGACGACATTGAATCTATGTTGATTTTTCATCCGAACCGTCGTATATGGTCGGGGTTGAAATGCCAATGTTGTAACAACATTGAAATACTGTGGTAAACCGACGGTCTTACTATAGAGACGTTGTAACGATGTTGATTCACCGTTGTTTTTTTGTCATTGATATTTGATCTATTTATAGTCGACCAGGTGACAACAACAATGTCGAGAAAACGTCTATTTATAGTTGACGATCGATCGGCTCCGGTCACCATCAAAAACCATCGATTTGTAGTTGAGCATTAAATTGCATTGCAACTGATCGGGTATAAAGTACCAGAGAAAGTAGATTTATTGTTCATTTGTTATCAATGACTTGGTCTAGTTCACCAGCTTTAAAAAATCGTGTCTACGTGCAATTTATGTATAGTTGACCGGGAAATTAAAGCAGCGATCACTTGGACTATTCCACAGCACCCCTCTCACATTGGTACATCCCCCCAGGTATTGTCTTCTACAGTAGAGCGGGACATTTGATTTACTCTCAGCGGAATTGACCGGAGAAGGCATCAGTTCATGCACTGCACTGGCCTGCACCACGATTAGTATAAGGTAAGAATGAATGATTTTTTTTCCTACTCGTTATTTCCATGTTTGCATTTGAATAACAGTAAAAAACTCGTTAATGTTGTACATTAACAAGTTTTTTACAGTTATTTAAGTTGCTCCCACAAAATGTGGGAGCCCGAAATTGTGTCTACTTCTTACAATCCGGCAACAAATAAATTGCACTGCGAACAAAGTATATCAACAAAGAAAACATTTTCGTTTCATAATTTCTTCGTTATATTCCCTTACAAAGCTAGCTTTAACGCTTCGAGGTTTCCTTTGTTCTTGCCGTCGTCTCGGCGCTTGACCCAGACTTTCGCTCTGTAGTTGCTTAGTACTACAAAAAATTCTAAATCTGTGATATATGATTGATAAACGTAAAGTTAACTGTATAAACGTGTTCAATGACTTTGTTACTTTTGATGATTGGAGAGCACTCGCTTCAATTCGCACACGAAAACTTTAGACTCAGTTTGAATGCTCACGCAGCATGCGTGACTGTACGTTGCACGCTCACCTAACTTTAAGTTGCACGCGTACATGACTTTCCGTTTGTGCCTTGAATAATGAATAAGGCTACGTCCACACGTACCAGCGTATTTTTGAAACCGCTGATTTTTCTATGCGTTTGCACCTTTTGTCCACACGTAATGTATGTCTGGCCGTACATTGTGTTTGTATTTCCAGGCACATTTCACGAAGCAGAACGCAGTCTTCAGAGATATCCACGTGAACGCTGTGATACGTCTGACCTTCAGTCCGAAGAAGAAACCCAGACCAGTCTTAAAAGAAAGCACAAGTAAAACCTTTTTATTCACAAACATATCTTTGATTGTTAAGAATTTATGATCTTGTCTTTTATACATATCTGTGGTGCTTGCATACTGCAATATCGCCACATAATATAGTCCAAAAAGTGGAAGTTTGTAAACTTTTTAAAAATGCAAAGCCGTGTACACTTGTGCACTTCAAAAATTCATTGTATACTGTACCTTCTTGCACGTCTCTGTTTCCTGTGTGTGTTGTTAGAAATCAAACTAACTTTAGGAAACAATATGCCAAAAGCATATTTACAATTACTTAAGACCGTTTTTAATTTATTTTCTTTAGACCAAATCCCCTGTACACATATACGGACTCAGAGGATGAGCAGCCTACAAAAAAACGGTTTCCCCAGGCCCCTCGAGTGAAAATACCAGGTAATAAAATACTGTCTAGTGTCTGTGTACATATCTGTGTCTGACACAAGGAAACTTTTTTGACAAGTTGTCTGTATTCTTAAATACTTAAAAAATTATCTTTTTCTAAACAGCCCTCATCACTCCGCAGTCTGCCCCCCAGCCCACTGATAGAAACCATCATAATGCCCCACCCAGCTTCCGGCACCTTTCGCCACTCCGGCACAAACCGACACAGCTTTGCGATCTCCCCAGCATGCAGAGTCTGATGTCTTCCCTATAGATGGTATGCTTTTAAAAAAGCTTTAAAGCTGCATCACAATGTCATTGTACTCTTATCTTCAAAACACCAGTTTATACTCCTGAATGTCATCTTTTGTGATTTTTTTTTTCCTGTAGATTCCAGAGACTCTGTGAGGCCACTATTGCAAGGCAAGTTTGAAAATCTTGGAATTTCACAGTTTACATGGTATAACAAATATATGTGACAGGCAAAAACTAGTAAACACTTTTAGCAGTTACAAGAACTAACAAATGAATATCCAACAAAAGGGAATAGAAATACATTGTACTGCCAATACTTTGGTTTATTCTTTGTATGACTTGAAAACCAGGCTTTAGGGAAAACCAAATGACATGTTTCTATCATCAATTACATGAAGTAAACACACAAGCACTTGCATACACATTTAAGACATGAGACACGCTAATTCCATCTCATAAAATGTGTCTATAGGTGAGACGCTTTGCGTTGATTGGTGCTGCTGGACCACACTGGAGGTGCGAGTCCGCCGTGTAATGGTTTATGCCATTACAAAGGAGCTGGCCTCTGTACTCAACTGGACAGGGGAAAAAAAACAAGGACCAGACAAAGCAAAAAAGGGCATTTAAAGAGACAGCGCTGTGCAGATGCATATTTGGTAAGTTTTAACATTTATTGTAGTTTTATGAGCCTAAAGTGAACAATAAAGGGATCAATTGATGTGCTGGGTGCGTTTCACATTTCCTATGTCTGTTTTTTGCTATATTACTTTGTCTTTCTTAATAACAAGACTTTCATGTCCGGTTAATCTGGAGATGGAGTCTTTGGTCTTCGGCTTGTTTTGTCCTCGGGTTGTACACTTTGTACAGCCCGAGGACCCCATGTTTTCTTTTTCTTTTTTTAAAGGATACACGGCACACCATGCTAAGACATATCACATTTTCAGCTTATAGCTCTTTGGGAATCAAATGTGGCAGTTTGCTGATTTCCGCCTGGTGACTTTCATGTTTATTAGCCTAGGAGTTTACATACTTTCTCCCTGCTGAAGACAATTAACAAGAGCTTATTCATGTGCTCTAATTCCCTTTTTTTGTCTTTGTTTTTTTGTGTGTGTGTCTATTTTTGTCCTAGATGGCCTGGCGCAGCAGGTAGGGGCGAACTCTATGTCTGAGTTGGTCTTTGCTCAAGCAGTCCAGAAATGGCTCAGATATGCTCCAGATCGTACGGGTGGCACGCAGGACGCACATCATCCATCCCCATCCCGGAGTAAATAATAAAAGGTGACGTGAAACATAGAAATGTAAATAGGAAACTTTGTCTTTTAATAAAGTATTTTGCAAATGATACATGTCTATTGACCTTTTTTGTTTTTTTGTTTTTTTTCAATAAAAAGCAACTGTGCGAAAGAGGTGGAAAATCAACACCATAGCTCAACAGTGTTTCAATATCAGAATCTGACATTGTTTCAATGTCAACAGTGTTAGAAAATATAACATCGAATCAATGTCAGGTTTCAACATTGATTCAACATCAAAACCTGACGTTGTTTCAACATTAAAAATGGGTGCAAGAGTGACGTTGGGTCAACGTCAGATCTCAACGTTGGTTCAATGACATCGCCTGATATTGACTCAACATTGTTTCAATGTTTCCTTGCTATCTGGGGTTAGAGTACGACTGAGAATGAGTTAGTGTTAGAGTACGACTGAGACTGAGTTAGTGTAAGAGTACGACTGAGACTGAGTGTGTGTTAGAGTACGACTGAGAATGAGTTAGTTTTAGAGTACGACTGAGACTGAGTTAGTGTTAGAGTACGACTGAGACTGAGTTAGTGTTAGAGTACGACTGAGAATGAGTTAGTGTTAGAGTACGACTGAGACTGAGTGTGTGTTAGAGTACGACTGAGAATGAGTTAGTGTTAGAGTACGACTGAGACTGAGTGAGTGTTAGAGTACGACTGAGACTGAGTGTGTGTTAGAGTACGACTGAGACTGAGTGAGATTTAAAGTACGACTGAGACTGAGTGTGTGTTAGAGTACGACTGAGACTGAGTGTGTGTTATAGTACGACTGAGAATGAGTTAGTGTTAGAGTACGACTGAGAATGAGTTAGTGTTAGAGTACGACTGAGACTGAGTGTGTGTTAGAGTACGACTGAGACTGAGTGTGTGTTAGAGTACGACTGAGAATGAGTTAGTGTTAGAGTACGACTGAGACTGAGTGTGTGTTAGAGTACGACTGAGAATGAGTTAGTGTTAGAGTACGACTGAGACTGAGTGTGTGTTAGAGTACGACTGAGAATGAGTTAGTGTTAGAGTACGACTGAGAATGAGTTAGTGTTAGAGTACGACTGAGACTGAGTGTGTGTTAGAGTACGACTGAGACTGAGTGTGTGTTAGAGTACGACTGAGAATGAGTGTGTGTTAGAGTACGACTGAGACTGAGTTAGTGTTAGAGTACGACCGAGACTGAGTTAGTGTTAGAGTACGACTGAGACTGAGTTAGTGTTAGAGTACGACTGAGACTGAGTGTGTGTTAGAGTACGACTGAGACTGAGTGTGTGTTAGCGTACGACTGAGACTGAGTTAGTGTTAGAGTACGACTGAGACTGAGTGTGTGTTAGAGTACGACTGAGAATGAGTTAGTGTTAGAGTACGACTGAGACTGAGTGTGTGTTAGAGTACGACTGAGAATGAGTGTGTGTTAGAGTACGACTGAGACTGAGTTAGTGTTAGAGTACGACCGAGACTGAGTTAGTGTTAGAGTACGACTGAGACTGAGTTAGTGTTAGAGTACGACTGAGACTGAGTGTGTGTTAGAGTACGACTGAGACTGAGTGTGTGTTAGCGTACGACTGAGACTGAGTGTGTGTTAGAGTACGACTGAGACTGAGTGTGTGTTAGAGTACGACTGAGAATGAGTTAGTGTTAGAGTACGACTGAGACTGAGTTAGTGTTAGAGTACGACTGAGAATGAGTTAGTGTTAGAGTACGACTGAGACTGAGTTAGTGTTAGAGTACGACTGAGAATGAGTTAGTGTTAGAGTACGACTGAGACTGAGTTAGTGTTAGAGTACGACTGAGAATGAGTTAGTGTTAGAGTACGACTGAGAATGAGTTAGTGTTAGAGTACGACTGAGAATGAGTTAGTGTTAGAGTACGACTGAGACTGAGTGTGTGTTAGAGTATGACTGAGAATGAGTTAGTGTTAGAGTACGACTGAGAATGAGTTAGTGTTAGAGTACGACTGAGACTGAGTGTGTGTTAGAGTACGACTGAGAATGAGTTAGTGTTAGAGTACGACTGAGAATGAGTTAGTGTTAGAGTACGACTGAGAATGAGTGTGTGTTAGAGTACGACTGAGACTGAGTGTGTGTTAGAGTACGACTGAGAATGAGTGTGTGTTAGAGTACGACTGAGACTGAGTTAGTGTTAGATTACGACCGAGACTGAGTTAGTGTTAGAGTACGACTGAGACTGAGTGTGTGTTAGAGTACGACTGAGAATGAGTGTGTGTTAGAGTACGACTGAGACTGAGTTAGTGTAAGAGTACGACTGAGACTGAGTGTGTGTTAGAGTACGACTGAGAATGAGTGTGTGTTAGAGTACGACTGAGACTGAGTTAGTGTTAGAGTACGACTGAGACTGAGTTAGAGTTAGAGTACGACTGAGACTGAGTTAGTGTTAGAGTACGACTGAGAATGAGTTAGTGTTAGAGTACGACATAGAATGAGTTAGTGTTAGAGTACGACTGAGACTGAGTTAGTGTTAGAGTACGACTGAGAATGAGTTAGTGTTAGAGTACGACTGAGACTGAGTGTGTGTTAGAGTACGACTGAGAATGAGTTAGTGTTAGAGTACGACTGAGACTGAGTTAGTGTTAGAGTACGACTGAGAATGAGTTACTGTTAGAGTACGACTGAGACTGAGTGTGTGTTAGAGTACGACTGAGAATGAGTTAGTGTTAGAGTACGACTGAGAATGAGTGTGTGTTTGAGTACGTCTGAGAATGATTGTGTGTTAGAGTACGACTGAGACTGAGTTAGTGTTAGAGTACGACTGAGACAGAGTGTGTGTTACAGTACGACTGAGAATGAGTTAGTGTTAGAGTACGACTGAGAATGAGTTAGTGTTAGAGTACGACTGAGACTGAGTGTGTGTTAGAGTACGACTGAGACTGAGTGTGTGTTATAGTACGACTGAGAATGAGTTAGTGTTAGAGTACGACTGAGAATGAGTTAGTGTTAGAGTACGACTGAGACTGAGTGTGTGTTAGAGTACGACTGAGACTGAGTGTGTGTTAGAGTACGACTGAGAATGAGTTAGTGTTAGAGTACGACTGAGACTGAGTGTGTGTTAGAGTACGACTGAGAATGAGTTAGTGTTAGAGTACGACTGAGACTGAGTGTGTGTTAGAGTACGACTGAGAATGAGTTAGTGTTAGAGTACGACTGAGAATGAGTTAGTGTTAGAGTACGACTGAGACTGAGTGTGTGTTAGAGTACGACTGAGACTGAGTGTGTGTTAGAGTACGACTGAGAATGAGTGTGTGTTAGAGTACGACTGAGACTGAGTTAGTGTTAGAGTACGACCGAGACTGAGTTAGTGTTAGAGTACGACTGAGACTGAGTTAGTGTTAGAGTACGACTGAGACTGAGTGTGTGTTAGAGTACGACTGAGACTGAGTGTGTGTTAGCGTACGACTGAGACTGAGTTAGTGTTAGAGTACGACTGAGACTGAGTGTGTGTTAGAGTACGACTGAGAATGAGTTAGTGTTAGAGTACGACTGAGAATGAGTTAGTGTTAGAGTACGACTGAGACTGAGTTAGTGTTAGAGTACGACTGAGAATGAGTTAGTGTTAGAGTACGACTGAGACTGAGTTAGTGTTAGAGTACGACTGAGAATGAGTTAGTGTTAGAGTACGACTGAGACTGAGTTAGTGTTAGAGTACGACTGAGAATGAGTTAGTGTTAGAGTACGACTGAGAATGAGTTAGTGTTAGAGTACGACTGAGAATGAGTTAGTGTTAGAGTACGACTGAGACTGAGTGTGTGTTAGAGTACGACTGAGAATGAGTTAGTGTTAGAGTACGACTGAGAATGAGTTAGTGTTAGAGTACGACTGAGACTGAGTGTGTGTTAGAGTACGACTGAGAATGAGTTAGTGTTAGAGTACGACTGAGAATGAGTTAGTGTTAGAGTACGACTGAGAATGAGTGTGTGTTAGAGTACGACTGAGACTGAGTGTGTGTTAGAGTACGACTGAGAATGAGTGTGTGTTAGAGTACGACTGAGACTGAGTTAGTGTTAGATTACGACCGAGACTGAGTTAGTGTTAGAGTACGACTGAGACTGAGTGTGTGTTAGAGTACGACTGAGAATGAGTGTGTGTTAGAGTACGACTGAGACTGAGTTAGTGTAAGAGTACGACTGAGACTGAGTTAGTGTTAGAGTACGACTGAGACTGAGTTAGTGTTAGAGTACGACTGAGAATGAGTTAGTGTTAGAGTACGACATAGACTGAGTTAGTGTTAGAGTACGACTGAGACTGAGTTAGTGTTAGAGTACGACTGAGAATGAGTTAGTGTTAGAGTACGACTGAGACTGAGTGTGTGTTAGAGTACGACTGAGAATGAGTTAGTGTTAGAGTACGACTGAGACTGAGTTAGTGTTAGAGTACGACTGAGAATGAGTTACTGTTAGAGTACGACTGAGACTGAGTGTGTGTTAGAGTACGACTGAGAATGAGTTAGTGTTAGAGTACGACTGAGAATGAGTGTGTGTTTGAGTACGTCTGAGAATGATTGTGTGTTAGAGTACGACTGAGACTGAGTTAGTGTTAGAGTACGACTGAGAAAGAGTGTGTGTTAGAGTACGACTGAGACTGAGTGTGTGTTAGAGTACGACTGAGAATGAGTTAGTGTTAGAGTACGACTGAGACTGAGTGTGTGTTAGAGTACGACTGAGAATGAGTGTGTGTTAGAGTACGACTGAGAATGAGTTAGTGTTAGAGTACGACTGAGAATGAGTTAGTGTTAGAGTACGACTGAGAATGAGTTAGTGTTAGAGTACGACTGAGACTGAGTTAGTGTTAGAGTACGACTGAGAATGAGTTAGTGTTAGAGTACGACTGAGACTGAGTTAGTGTTAGAGTACGACTGAGAATGAGTTAGTGTTAGAGTACGACTGAGAATGAGTTAGTGTTAGAGTACGACTGAGACTGAGTTAGTGTTAGAGTACGACTGAGAATGAGTTAGTGTTAGAGTACGACTGAGACTGAGTTAGTGTAAGAGTACGACTGAGACTGAGTGTGTGTTAGAGTACGACTGAGAATGAGTTAGTTTTAGAGTACGACTGAGACTGAGTTAGTGTTAGAGTACGACTGAGACTGAGTTAGTGTTAGAGTACGACTGAGAATGAGTTAGTGTTAGAGTACGACTGAGACTGAGTTAGTGTCAGAGTACGACTGAGACTGAGTTAGTGTTAGAGTACGACTGAGAATGAGTTAGTGGTTGAGTACGACTGAGAATGAGTTAGTGTTAGAGTACGACTGAGACTGAGTGTGTGTTAGAGTACGACTGAGAATGAGTTAGTGTTAGAGTACGACTGAGACTGAGTGAGTGTTAGAGTACGACTGAGACTGAGTGTGTGTTAGAGTACGACTGAGACTGAGTGAGATTTAAAGTACGACTGAGACTGAGTGTGTGTTAGAGTACGACTGAGACTGAGTGTGTGTTATAGTACGACTGAGAATGAGTTAGTGTTAGAGTACGACTGAGAATGAGTTAGTGTTAGAGTACGACTGAGACTGAGTGTGTGTTAGAGTACGACTGAGACTGAGTGTGTGTTAGAGTACGACTGAGAATGAGTTAGTGTTAGAGTACGACTGAGACTGAGTGTGTGTTAGAGTACGACTGAGAATGAGTTAGTGTTAGAGTACGACTGAGACTGAGTGTGTGTTAGAGTACGACTGAGAATGAGTTAGTGTTAGAGTACGACTGAGAATGAGTTAGTGTTAGAGTACGACTGAGACTGAGTGTGTGTTAGAGTACGACTGAGACTGAGTGTGTGTTAGAGTACGACTGAGAATGAGTGTGTGTTAGAGTACGACTGAGACTGAGTTAGTGTTAGAGTACGACCGAGACTGAGTTAGTGTTAGAGTACGACTGAGACTGAGTTAGTGTTAGAGTACGACTGAGACTGAGTGTGTGTTAGAGTACGACTGAGACTGAGTTAGTGTTAGAGTACGACTGAGAATGAGTTAGTGTTAGAGTACGACTGAGACTGAGTTAGTGTTAGAGTACGACTGAGAATGAGTTAGTGTTAGAGTACGACTGAGACTGAGTTAGTGTTAGAGTACGACTGAGACTGAGTTAGTGTTAGAGTACGACTGAGAATGAGTTAGTGTTAGAGTACGACTGAGACTGAGTTAGTGTTAGAGTACGACTGAGAATGAGTTAGTGTTAGAGTACGACTGAGAATGAGTTAGTGTTAGAGTACGACTGAGAATGAGTTAGTGTTAGAGTACGACTGAGACTGAGTGTGTGTTAGAGTATGACTGAGAATGAGTTAGTGTTAGAGTACGACTGAGAATGAGTTAGTGTTAGAGTACGACTGAGAATGAGTTAGTGTTAGAGTACGACTGAGACTGAGTGTGTGTTAGAGTACGACTGAGACTGAGTGTGTGTTAGAGTACGACTGAGAATGAGTGTGTGTTAGAGTACGACTGAGACTGAGTTAGTGTTAGAGTACGACCGAGACTGAGTTAGTGTTAGAGTACGACTGAGACTGAGTTAGTGTTAGAGTACGACTGAGACTGAGTGTGTGTTAGAGTACGACTGAGACTGAGTTAGTGTTAGAGTACGACTGAGAATGAGTTAGTGTTAGAGTACGACTGAGACTGAGTTAGTGTTAGAGTACGACTGAGAATGAGTTAGTGTTAGAGTACGACTGAGACTGAGTTAGTGTTAGAGTACGACTGAGACTGAGTTAGTGTTAGAGTACGACTGAGAATGAGTTAGTGTTAGAGTACGACTGAGACTGAGTTAGTGTTAGAGTACGACTGAGACTGAGTGTGTGTTAGAGTACGACTGAGAATGAGTGTGTGTTAGAGTACGACTGAGACTGAGTTAGTGTAAGAGTACGACTGAGACTGAGTGTGTGTTAGAGTACGACTGAGACTGAGTTAGTGTTAGAGTACGACTGAGACTGAGTTAGTGTTAGAGTACGACATAGACTGAGTTAGTGTTAGAGTACGACTGAGACTGAGTTAGTGTTAGAGTACGACTGAGAATGAGTTAGTGTTAGAGTACGACTGAGACTGAGTGTGTGTTAGAGTACGACTGAGAATGAGTTAGTGTTAGAGTACGACTGAGACTGAGTTAGTGTTAGAGTACGACTGAGAATGAGTTACTGTTAGAGTACGACTGAGACTGAGTGTGTGTTAGAGTACGACTGAGAATGAGTTAGTGTTAGAGTACGACTGAGAATGAGTGTGTGTTTGAGTACGACTGAGAATGATTGTGTGTTAGAGTACGACTGAGACTGAGTTAGTGTTAGAGTACGACTGAGACAGAGTGTGTGTTACAGTACGACTGAGAATGAGTTAGTGTTAGAGTACGACTGAGAATGAGTTAGTGTTAGAGTACGACTGAGAATGAGTTAGTGTTAGAGTACGACTGAGAATGAGTTAGTGTTAGAGTACGACTGAGACTGAGTGTGTGTTAGAGTATGACTGAGAATGAGTTAGTGTTAGAGTACGACTGAGACTGAGTTAGTGTTAGAGTACGACTGAGAATGAGTTACTGTTAGAGTACGACTGAGACTGAGTGTGTGTTAGAGTACGACTGAGAATGAGTTAGTGTTAGAGTACGACTGAGAATGAGTGTGTGTTTGAGTACGTCTGAGAATGATTGTGTGTTAGAGTACGACTGAGACTGAGTTAGTGTTAGAGTACGACTGAGACAGAGTGTGTGTTACAGTACGACTGAGAATGAGTTAGTGTTAGAGTACGACTGAGAATGAGTTAGTGTTAGAGTACGACTGAGACTGAGTGTGTGTTAGAGTACGACTGAGACTGAGTGTGTGTTATAGTACGACTGAGAATGAGTTAGTGTTAGAGTACGACTGAGAATGAGTTAGTGTTAGAGTACGACTGAGACTGAGTGTGTGTTAGAGTACGACTGAGACTGAGTGTGTGTTAGAGTACGACTGAGAATGAGTTAGTGTTAGAGTACGACTGAGACTGAGTGTGTGTTAGAGTACGACTGAGAATGAGTTAGTGTTAGAGTACGACTGAGAATGAGTTAGTGTTAGAGTACGACTGAGACTGAGTGTGTGTTAGAGTACGACTGAGACTGAGTGTGTGTTAGAGTACGACTGAGAATGAGTGTGTGTTAGAGTACGACTGAGACTGAGTTAGTGTTAGAGTACGACCGAGACTGAGTTAGTGTTAGAGTACGACTGAGACTGAGTTAGTGTTAGAGTACGACTGAGAATGAGTTAGTGTTAGAGTACGACATAGACTGAGTTAGTGTTAGAGTACGACTGAGACTGAGTTAGTGTTAGAGTACGACTGAGAATGAGTTAGTGTTAGAGTACGACTGAGACTGAGTTAGTGTTAGAGTACGACTGAGAATGAGTTAGTGTTAGAGTACGACTGAGAATGAGTTAGTGTTAGAGTACGACTGAGACTGAGTTAGTGTTAGAGTACGACTGAGAATGAGTTAGTGTTAGAGTACGACTGAGACTGAGTTAGTGTAAGAGTACGACTGAGACTGAGTGTGTGTTAGAGTACGACTGAGAATGAGTTAGTTTTAGAGTACGACTGAGACTGAGTTAGTGTTAGAGTACGACTGAGACTGAGTTAGTGTTAGAGTACGACTGAGAATGAGTTAGTGTTAGAGTACGACTGAGACTGAGTTAGTGTCAGAGTACGACTGAGACTGAGTTAGTGTTAGAGTACGACTGAGAATGAGTTAGTGGTTGAGTACGACTGAGAATGAGTTAGTGTTAGAGTACGACTGAGACTGAGTGTGTGTTAGAGTACGACTGAGAATGAGTTAGTGTTAGAGTACGACTGAGACTGAGTGAGTGTTAGAGTACGACTGAGACTGAGTGTGTGTTAGAGTACGACTGAGACTGAGTGAGATTTAAAGTACGACTGAGACTGAGTGTGTGTTAGAGTACGACTGAGACTGAGTGTGTGTTATAGTACGACTGAGAATGAGTTAGTGTTAGAGTACGACTGAGAATGAGTTAGTGTTAGAGTACGACTGAGACTGAGTGTGTGTTAGAGTACGACTGAGACTGAGTGTGTGTTAGAGTACGACTGAGAATGAGTTAGTGTTAGAGTACGACTGAGACTGAGTGTGTGTTAGAGTACGACTGAGAATGAGTTAGTGTTAGAGTACGACTGAGACTGAGTGTGTGTTAGAGTACGACTGAGAATGAGTTAGTGTTAGAGTACGACTGAGAATGAGTTAGTGTTAGAGTACGACTGAGACTGAGTGTGTGTTAGAGTACGACTGAGACTGAGTGTGTGTTAGAGTACGACTGAGAATGAGTGTGTGTTAGAGTACGACTGAGACTGAGTTAGTGTTAGAGTACGACCGAGACTGAGTTAGTGTTAGAGTACGACTGAGACTGAGTTAGTGTTAGAGTACGACTGAGACTGAGTGTGTGTTAGAGTACGACTGAGACTGAGTTAGTGTTAGAGTACGACTGAGAATGAGTTAGTGTTAGAGTACGACTGAGACTGAGTTAGTGTTAGAGTACGACTGAGAATGAGTTAGTGTTAGAGTACGACTGAGACTGAGTTAGTGTTAGAGTACGACTGAGACTGAGTTAGTGTTAGAGTACGACTGAGAATGAGTTAGTGTTAGAGTACGACTGAGACTGAGTTAGTGTTAGAGTACGACTGAGAATGAGTTAGTGTTAGAGTACGACTGAGAATGAGTTAGTGTTAGAGTACGACTGAGAATGAGTTAGTGTTAGAGTACGACTGAGACTGAGTGTGTGTTAGAGTATGACTGAGAATGAGTTAGTGTTAGAGTACGACTGAGAATGAGTTAGTGTTAGAGTACGACTGAGAATGAGTTAGTGTTAGAGTACGACTGAGACTGAGTGTGTGTTAGAGTACGACTGAGACTGAGTGTGTGTTAGAGTACGACTGAGAATGAGTGTGTGTTAGAGTACGACTGAGACTGAGTTAGTGTTAGAGTACGACCGAGACTGAGTTAGTGTTAGAGTACGACTGAGACTGAGTTAGTGTTAGAGTACGACTGAGACTGAGTGTGTGTTAGAGTACGACTGAGACTGAGTTAGTGTTAGAGTACGACTGAGAATGAGTTAGTGTTAGAGTACGACTGAGACTGAGTTAGTGTTAGAGTACGACTGAGAATGAGTTAGTGTTAGAGTACGACTGAGACTGAGTTAGTGTTAGAGTACGACTGAGACTGAGTTAGTGTTAGAGTACGACTGAGAATGAGTTAGTGTTAGAGTACGACTGAGAATGAGTTAGTGTTAGAGTACGACTGAGACTGAGTTAGTGTAAGAGTACGACTGAGACTGAGTGTGTGTTAGAGTACGACTGAGACTGAGTTAGTGTTAGAGTACGACTGAGACTGAGTTAGTGTTAGAGTACGACTGAGAATGAGTTAGTGTTAGAGTACGACATAGACTGAGTTAGTGTTAGAGTACGACTGAGACTGAGTTAGTGTTAGAGTACGACTGAGAATGAGTTAGTGTTAGAGTACGACTGAGACTGAGTGTGTGTTAGAGTACGACTGAGAATGAGTTAGTGTTAGAGTACGACTGAGACTGAGTTAGTGTTAGAGTACGACTGAGAATGAGTTACTGTTAGAGTACGACTGAGACTGAGTGTGTGTTAGAGTACGACTGAGAATGAGTTAGTGTTAGAGTACGACTGAGAATGAGTGTGTGTTTGAGTACGACTGAGAATGATTGTGTGTTAGAGTACGACTGAGACTGAGTTAGTGTTAGAGTACGACTGAGACAGAGTGTGTGTTACAGTACGACTGAGAATGAGTTAGTGTTAGAGTACGACTGAGAATGAGTTAGTGTTAGAGTACGACTGAGAATGAGTTAGTGTTAGAGTACGACTGAGAATGAGTTAGTGTTAGAGTACGACTGAGACTGAGTGTGTGTTAGAGTATGACTGAGAATGAGTTAGTGTTAGAGTACGACTGAGACTGAGTTAGTGTTAGAGTACGACTGAGAATGAGTTACTGTTAGAGTACGACTGAGACTGAGTGTGTGTTAGAGTACGACTGAGAATGAGTTAGTGTTAGAGTACGACTGAGAATGAGTGTGTGTTTGAGTACGTCTGAGAATGATTGTGTGTTAGAGTACGACTGAGACTGAGTTAGTGTTAGAGTACGACTGAGACAGAGTGTGTGTTACAGTACGACTGAGAATGAGTTAGTGTTAGAGTACGACTGAGAATGAGTTAGTGTTAGAGTACGACTGAGACTGAGTGTGTGTTAGAGTACGACTGAGACTGAGTGTGTGTTATAGTACGACTGAGAATGAGTTAGTGTTAGAGTACGACTGAGAATGAGTTAGTGTTAGAGTACGACTGAGACTGAGTGTGTGTTAGAGTACGACTGAGACTGAGTGTGTGTTAGAGTACGACTGAGAATGAGTTAGTGTTAGAGTACGACTGAGACTGAGTGTGTGTTAGAGTACGACTGAGAATGAGTTAGTGTTAGAGTACGACTGAGAATGAGTTAGTGTTAGAGTACGACTGAGACTGAGTGTGTGTTAGAGTACGACTGAGACTGAGTGTGTGTTAGAGTACGACTGAGAATGAGTGTGTGTTAGAGTACGACTGAGACTGAGTTAGTGTTAGAGTACGACCGAGACTGAGTTAGTGTTAGAGTACGACTGAGACTGAGTTAGTGTTAGAGTACGACTGAGACTGAGTGTGTGTTAGAGTACGACTGAGACTGAGTGTGTGTTAGCGTACGACTGAGACTGAGTTAGTGTTAGAGTACGACTGAGACTGAGTGTGTGTTAGAGTACGACTGAGAATGAGTTAGTGTTAGAGTACGACTGAGAATGAGTTAGTGTTAGAGTACGACTGAGACTGAGTTAGTGTTAGAGTACGACTGAGAATGAGTTAGTGTTAGAGTACGACTGAGACTGAGTTAGTGTTAGAGTACGACTGAGAATGAGTTAGTGTTAGAGTACGACTGAGACTGAGTTAGTGTTAGAGTACGACTGAGAATGAGTTAGTGTTAGAGTACGACTGAGAATGAGTTAGTGTTAGAGTACGACTGAGAATGAGTTAGTGTTAGAGTACGACTGAGACTGAGTGTGTGTTAGAGTACGACTGAGAATGAGTTAGTGTTAGAGTACGACTGAGAATGAGTTAGTGTTAGAGTACGACTGAGACTGAGTGTGTGTTAGAGTACGACTGAGAATGAGTTAGTGTTAGAGTACGACTGAGAATGAGTTAGTGTTAGAGTACGACTGAGAATGAGTGTGTGTTAGAGTACGACTGAGACTGAGTGTGTGTTAGAGTACGACTGAGAATGAGTGTGTGTTAGAGTACGACTGAGACTGAGTTAGTGTTAGATTACGACCGAGACTGAGTTAGTGTTAGAGTACGACTGAGACTGAGTGTGTGTTAGAGTACGACTGAGAATGAGTGTGTGTTAGAGTACGACTGAGACTGAGTTAGTGTAAGAGTACGACTGAGACTGAGTTAGTGTTAGAGTACGACTGAGACTGAGTTAGTGTTAGAGTACGACTGAGAATGAGTTAGTGTTAGAGTACGACTGAGAATGAGTTAGTGTTAGAGTACGACTGAGACTGAGTTAGTGTTAGAGTACGACTGAGAATGAGTTAGTGTTAGAGTACGACTGAGACTGAGTTAGTGTTAGAGTACGACTGAGACTGAGTGTGTGTTAGAGTATGACTGAGAATGAGTTAGTGTTAGAGTACGACTGAGAATGAGTTAGTGTTAGAGTACGACTGAGAATGAGTTAGTGTTAGAGTACGACTGAGACTGAGTGTGTGTTAGAGTACGACTGAGACTGAGTGTGTGTTAGAGTACGACTGAGAATGAGTGTGTGTTAGAGTACGACTGAGACTGAGTTAGTGTTAGAGTACGACCGAGACTGAGTTAGTGTTAGAGTACGACTGAGACTGAGTTAGTGTTAGAGTACGACTGAGACTGAGTGTGTGTTAGAGTACGACTGAGACTGAGTTAGTGTTAGAGTACGACTGAGAATGAGTTAGTGTTAGAGTACGACTGAGACTGAGTTAGTGTTAGAGTACGACTGAGAATGAGTTAGTGTTAGAGTACGACTGAGACTGAGTTAGTGTTAGAGTACGACTGAGACTGAGTTAGTGTTAGAGTACGACTGAGAATGAGTTAGTGTTAGAGTACGACTGAGACTGAGTTAGTGTTAGAGTACGACTGAGACTGAGTGTGTGTTAGAGTACGACTGAGAATGAGTGTGTGTTAGAGTACGACTGAGACTGAGTTAGTGTAAGAGTACGACTGAGACTGAGTGTGTGTTAGAGTACGACTGAGACTGAGTTAGTGTTAGAGTACGACTGAGACTGAGTTAGTGTTAGAGTACGACATAGACTGAGTTAGTGTTAGAGTACGACTGAGACTGAGTTAGTGTTAGAGTACGACTGAGAATGAGTTAGTGTTAGAGTACGACTGAGACTGAGTGTGTGTTAGAGTACGACTGAGAATGAGTTAGTGTTAGAGTACGACTGAGACTGAGTTAGTGTTAGAGTACGACTGAGAATGAGTTACTGTTAGAGTACGACTGAGACTGAGTGTGTGTTAGAGTACGACTGAGAATGAGTTAGTGTTAGAGTACGACTGAGAATGAGTGTGTGTTTGAGTACGACTGAGAATGATTGTGTGTTAGAGTACGACTGAGACTGAGTTAGTGTTAGAGTACGACTGAGACAGAGTGTGTGTTACAGTACGACTGAGAATGAGTTAGTGTTAGAGTACGACTGAGAATGAGTTAGTGTTAGAGTACGACTGAGAATGAGTTAGTGTTAGAGTACGACTGAGAATGAGTTAGTGTTAGAGTACGACTGAGACTGAGTGTGTGTTAGAGTATGACTGAGAATGAGTTAGTGTTAGAGTACGACTGAGACTGAGTTAGTGTTAGAGTACGACTGAGAATGAGTTACTGTTAGAGTACGACTGAGACTGAGTGTGTGTTAGAGTACGACTGAGAATGAGTTAGTGTTAGAGTACGACTGAGAATGAGTGTGTGTTTGAGTACGTCTGAGAATGATTGTGTGTTAGAGTACGACTGAGACTGAGTTAGTGTTAGAGTACGACTGAGACAGAGTGTGTGTTACAGTACGACTGAGAATGAGTTAGTGTTAGAGTACGACTGAGAATGAGTTAGTGTTAGAGTACGACTGAGACTGAGTGTGTGTTAGAGTACGACTGAGACTGAGTGTGTGTTATAGTACGACTGAGAATGAGTTAGTGTTAGAGTACGACTGAGAATGAGTTAGTGTTAGAGTACGACTGAGACTGAGTGTGTGTTAGAGTACGACTGAGACTGAGTGTGTGTTAGAGTACGACTGAGAATGAGTTAGTGTTAGAGTACGACTGAGACTGAGTGTGTGTTAGAGTACGACTGAGAATGAGTTAGTGTTAGAGTACGACTGAGAATGAGTTAGTGTTAGAGTACGACTGAGACTGAGTGTGTGTTAGAGTACGACTGAGACTGAGTGTGTGTTAGAGTACGACTGAGAATGAGTGTGTGTTAGAGTACGACTGAGACTGAGTTAGTGTTAGAGTACGACCGAGACTGAGTTAGTGTTAGAGTACGACTGAGACTGAGTTAGTGTTAGAGTACGACTGAGAATGAGTTAGTGTTAGAGTACGACATAGACTGAGTTAGTGTTAGAGTACGACTGAGACTGAGTTAGTGTTAGAGTACGACTGAGAATGAGTTAGTGTTAGAGTACGACTGAGACTGAGTTAGTGTTAGAGTACGACTGAGAATGAGTTAGTGTTAGAGTACGACTGAGAATGAGTTAGTGTTAGAGTACGACTGAGACTGAGTTAGTGTTAGAGTACGACTGAGAATGAGTTAGTGTTAGAGTACGACTGAGACTGAGTTAGTGTAAGAGTACGACTGAGACTGAGTGTGTGTTAGAGTACGACTGAGAATGAGTTAGTTTTAGAGTACGACTGAGACTGAGTTAGTGTTAGAGTACGACTGAGACTGAGTTAGTGTTAGAGTACGACTGAGAATGAGTTAGTGTTAGAGTACGACTGAGACTGAGTTAGTGTCAGAGTACGACTGAGACTGAGTTAGTGTTAGAGTACGACTGAGAATGAGTTAGTGGTTGAGTACGACTGAGAATGAGTTAGTGTTAGAGTACGACTGAGACTGAGTGTGTGTTAGAGTACGACTGAGAATGAGTTAGTGTTAGAGTACGACTGAGACTGAGTGAGTGTTAGAGTACGACTGAGACTGAGTGTGTGTTAGAGTACGACTGAGACTGAGTGAGATTTAAAGTACGACTGAGACTGAGTGTGTGTTAGAGTACGACTGAGACTGAGTGTGTGTTATAGTACGACTGAGAATGAGTTAGTGTTAGAGTACGACTGAGAATGAGTTAGTGTTAGAGTACGACTGAGACTGAGTGTGTGTTAGAGTACGACTGAGACTGAGTGTGTGTTAGAGTACGACTGAGAATGAGTTAGTGTTAGAGTACGACTGAGACTGAGTGTGTGTTAGAGTACGACTGAGAATGAGTTAGTGTTAGAGTACGACTGAGACTGAGTGTGTGTTAGAGTACGACTGAGAATGAGTTAGTGTTAGAGTACGACTGAGAATGAGTTAGTGTTAGAGTACGACTGAGACTGAGTGTGTGTTAGAGTACGACTGAGACTGAGTGTGTGTTAGAGTACGACTGAGAATGAGTGTGTGTTAGAGTACGACTGAGACTGAGTTAGTGTTAGAGTACGACCGAGACTGAGTTAGTGTTAGAGTACGACTGAGACTGAGTTAGTGTTAGAGTACGACTGAGACTGAGTGTGTGTTAGAGTACGACTGAGACTGAGTTAGTGTTAGAGTACGACTGAGAATGAGTTAGTGTTAGAGTACGACTGAGACTGAGTTAGTGTTAGAGTACGACTGAGAATGAGTTAGTGTTAGAGTACGACTGAGACTGAGTTAGTGTTAGAGTACGACTGAGACTGAGTTAGTGTTAGAGTACGACTGAGAATGAGTTAGTGTTAGAGTACGACTGAGACTGAGTTAGTGTTAGAGTACGACTGAGAATGAGTTAGTGTTAGAGTACGACTGAGAATGAGTTAGTGTTAGAGTACGACTGAGAATGAGTTAGTGTTAGAGTACGACTGAGACTGAGTGTGTGTTAGAGTATGACTGAGAATGAGTTAGTGTTAGAGTACGACTGAGAATGAGTTAGTGTTAGAGTACGACTGAGAATGAGTTAGTGTTAGAGTACGACTGAGACTGAGTGTGTGTTAGAGTACGACTGAGACTGAGTGTGTGTTAGAGTACGACTGAGAATGAGTGTGTGTTAGAGTACGACTGAGACTGAGTTAGTGTTAGAGTACGACCGAGACTGAGTTAGTGTTAGAGTACGACTGAGACTGAGTTAGTGTTAGAGTACGACTGAGACTGAGTGTGTGTTAGAGTACGACTGAGACTGAGTTAGTGTTAGAGTACGACTGAGAATGAGTTAGTGTTAGAGTACGACTGAGACTGAGTTAGTGTTAGAGTACGACTGAGAATGAGTTAGTGTTAGAGTACGACTGAGACTGAGTTAGTGTTAGAGTACGACTGAGACTGAGTTAGTGTTAGAGTACGACTGAGAATGAGTTAGTGTTAGAGTACGACTGAGAATGAGTTAGTGTTAGAGTACGACTGAGACTGAGTTAGTGTAAGAGTACGACTGAGACTGAGTGTGTGTTAGAGTACGACTGAGACTGAGTTAGTGTTAGAGTACGACTGAGACTGAGTTAGTGTTAGAGTACGACTGAGAATGAGTTAGTGTTAGAGTACGACATAGACTGAGTTAGTGTTAGAGTACGACTGAGACTGAGTTAGTGTTAGAGTACGACTGAGAATGAGTTAGTGTTAGAGTACGACTGAGACTGAGTGTGTGTTAGAGTACGACTGAGAATGAGTTAGTGTTAGAGTACGACTGAGACTGAGTTAGTGTTAGAGTACGACTGAGAATGAGTTACTGTTAGAGTACGACTGAGACTGAGTGTGTGTTAGAGTACGACTGAGAATGAGTTAGTGTTAGAGTACGACTGAGAATGAGTGTGTGTTTGAGTACGACTGAGAATGATTGTGTGTTAGAGTACGACTGAGACTGAGTTAGTGTTAGAGTACGACTGAGACAGAGTGTGTGTTACAGTACGACTGAGAATGAGTTAGTGTTAGAGTACGACTGAGAATGAGTTAGTGTTAGAGTACGACTGAGAATGAGTTAGTGTTAGAGTACGACTGAGAATGAGTTAGTGTTAGAGTACGACTGAGACTGAGTGTGTGTTAGAGTATGACTGAGAATGAGTTAGTGTTAGAGTACGACTGAGACTGAGTTAGTGTTAGAGTACGACTGAGAATGAGTTACTGTTAGAGTACGACTGAGACTGAGTGTGTGTTAGAGTACGACTGAGAATGAGTTAGTGTTAGAGTACGACTGAGAATGAGTGTGTGTTTGAGTACGTCTGAGAATGATTGTGTGTTAGAGTACGACTGAGACTGAGTTAGTGTTAGAGTACGACTGAGACAGAGTGTGTGTTACAGTACGACTGAGAATGAGTTAGTGTTAGAGTACGACTGAGAATGAGTTAGTGTTAGAGTACGACTGAGACTGAGTGTGTGTTAGAGTACGACTGAGACTGAGTGTGTGTTATAGTACGACTGAGAATGAGTTAGTGTTAGAGTACGACTGAGAATGAGTTAGTGTTAGAGTACGACTGAGACTGAGTGTGTGTTAGAGTACGACTGAGACTGAGTGTGTGTTAGAGTACGACTGAGAATGAGTTAGTGTTAGAGTACGACTGAGACTGAGTGTGTGTTAGAGTACGACTGAGAATGAGTTAGTGTTAGAGTACGACTGAGAATGAGTTAGTGTTAGAGTACGACTGAGACTGAGTGTGTGTTAGAGTACGACTGAGACTGAGTGTGTGTTAGAGTACGACTGAGAATGAGTGTGTGTTAGAGTACGACTGAGACTGAGTTAGTGTTAGAGTACGACCGAGACTGAGTTAGTGTTAGAGTACGACTGAGACTGAGTTAGTGTTAGAGTACGACTGAGACTGAGTGTGTGTTAGAGTACGACTGAGACTGAGTGTGTGTTAGCGTACGACTGAGACTGAGTTAGTGTTAGAGTACGACTGAGACTGAGTGTGTGTTAGAGTACGACTGAGAATGAGTTAGTGTTAGAGTACGACTGAGAATGAGTTAGTGTTAGAGTACGACTGAGACTGAGTTAGTGTTAGAGTACGACTGAGAATGAGTTAGTGTTAGAGTACGACTGAGACTGAGTTAGTGTTAGAGTACGACTGAGAATGAGTTAGTGTTAGAGTACGACTGAGACTGAGTTAGTGTTAGAGTACGACTGAGAATGAGTTAGTGTTAGAGTACGACTGAGAATGAGTTAGTGTTAGAGTACGACTGAGAATGAGTTAGTGTTAGAGTACGACTGAGACTGAGTGTGTGTTAGAGTACGACTGAGAATGAGTTAGTGTTAGAGTACGACTGAGAATGAGTTAGTGTTAGAGTACGACTGAGACTGAGTGTGTGTTAGAGTACGACTGAGAATGAGTTAGTGTTAGAGTACGACTGAGAATGAGTTAGTGTTAGAGTACGACTGAGAATGAGTGTGTGTTAGAGTACGACTGAGACTGAGTGTGTGTTAGAGTACGACTGAGAATGAGTGTGTGTTAGAGTACGACTGAGACTGAGTTAGTGTTAGATTAGGACCGAGACTGAGTTAGTGTTAGAGTACGACTGAGACTGAGTGTGTGTTAGAGTACGACTGAGAATGAGTGTGTGTTAGAGTACGACTGAGACTGAGTTAGTGTAAGAGTACGACTGAGACTGAGTTAGTGTTAGAGTACGACTGAGACTGAGTTAGTGTTAGAGTACGACTGAGAATGAGTTAGTGTTAGAGTACGACTGAGAATGAGTTAGTGTTAGAGTACGACTGAGACTGAGTTAGTGTTAGAGTACGACTGAGAATGAGTTAGTGTTAGAGTACGACTGAGACTGAGTGTGTGTTAGAGTACGACTGAGAATGAGTTAGTGTTAGAGTACGACTGAGACTGAGTTAGTGTTAGAGTACGACTGAGAATGAGTTACTGTTAGAGTACGACTGAGACTGAGTGTGTGTTAGAGCACGACTGAGAATGAGTTAGTGTTAGAGTACGACTGAGAATGAGTGTGTGTTTGAGTACGTCTGAGAATGATTGTGTGTTAGAGTACGACTGAGACTGAGTTAGTGTTAGAGTACGACTGAGTTAGTGTTAGAGTGCGACTGAGAATGAGTTAGTGTTAGAGTACGACTGAGACTGAGTTAGTGTTAGAGTACGACTGAGAATGAGTTAGTGTTAGAGTACGACTGAGACTGAGTGTGTGTTAGAGTACGACTGAGACTGAGTGAGTGTTAGAGTACGACTGAGACTGAGTGTGTGTTAGATTACGACCGAGACTGAGTTAGTGTTAGAGTACGACTGAGACTGAGTGTGTGTTAGAGTACGACTGAGAATGAGTGTGTGTTAGAGTACGACTGAGACTGAGTTAGTGTAAGAGTACGACTGAGACTGAGTGTGTGTTAGAGTACGACTGAGACTGAGTTAGTGTTAGAGTACGACTGAGACTGAGTTAGTGTTAGAGTACGACATAGACTGAGTTAGTGTTAGAGTACGACTGAGACTGAGTTAGTGTTAGAGTACGACTGAGACAGAGTGTGTGTTACAGTACGACTGAGAATGAGTTAGTGTTAGATTACGACCGAGACTGAGTTAGTGTTAGAGTACGACTGAGACTGAGTGTGTGTTAGAGTACGACTGAGAATGAGTGTGTGTTAGAGTACGACTGAGACTGAGTTAGTGTAAGAGTACGACTGAGACTGAGTGTGTGTTAGAGTACGACTGAGACTGAGTTAGTGTTAGAGTACGACTGAGACTGAGTTAGTGTTAGAGTACGACTGAGAATGAGTTAGTGTTAGAGTACGACATAGACTGAGTTAGTGTTAGAGTACGACTGAGACTGAGTTAGTGTTAGAGTACGACTGAGAATGAGTTAGTGTTAGAGTACGACTGAGACTGAGTGTGTGTTAGAGTACGACTGAGAATGAGTTAGTGTTAGAGTACGACTGAGACTGAGTTAGTGTTAGAGTACGACTGAGAATGAGTTACTGTTAGAGTACGACTGAGACTGAGTGTGTGTTAGAGTACGACTGAGAATGAGTTAGTGTTAGAGTACGACTGAGAATGAGTGTGTGTTTGAGTACGTCTGAGAATGATTGTGTGTTAGAGTACGACTGAGACTGAGTTAGTGTTAGAGTACGACTGAGACAGAGTGTGTGTTACAGTACGACTGAGAATGAGTTAGTGTTAGAGTACGACTGAGAATGAGTTGGTGTTAGAGTACGACTGAGACTGAGTGTGTGTTAGAGTACGACTGAGAATGAGTGTGTGTTAGAGTACGACTGAGAATGAGTTAGTGTTAGAGTACGACTGAGAATGAGTTAGTGTTAGAGTACGACTGAGAATGAGTTAGTGTTAGAGTACGACTGAGACTGAGTTAGTGTTAGAGTACGACTGAGACTGAGTTAGTGTTAGAGTACGACTGAGAATGAGTTAGTGTTAGAGTACGACTGAGAATGAGTTAGTGTTAGAGTACGACTGAGACTGAGTTAGTGTTAGAGTACGACTGAGAATGAGTTAGTGTTAGAGTACGACTGAGAATGAGTGTGTGTTTGAGTACGTCTGAGAATGATTGTGTGTTAGAGTACGACTGAGACTGAGTTAGTGTTAGAGTACGACTGAGACAGAGTGTGTGTTACAGTACGACTGAGAATGAGTTAGTGTTAGAGTACGACTGAGAATGAGTTAGTGTTAGAGTACGACTGAGACTGAGTGTGTGTTAGAGTACGACTGAGAATGAGTGTGTGTTAGAGTACGACTGAGAATGAGTTAGTGTTAGAGTACGACTGAGAATGAGTTAGTGTTAGAGTACGACTGAGAATGAGTTAGTGTTAGAGTACGACTGAGACTGAGTTAGTGTTAGAGTACGACTGAGAATGAGTTAGTGTTAGAGTACGACTGAGACTGAGTTAGTGTTAGAGTACGACTGAGAATGAGTTAGTGTTAGAGTACGACTGAGAATGAGTTAGTGTTAGAGTACGACTGAGACTGAGTTAGTGTTAGAGTACGACTGAGAATGAGTTAGTGTTAGAGTACGACTGAGACTGAGTTAGTGTAAGAGTACGACTGAGACTGAGTGTGTGTTAGAGTACGACTGAGAATGAGTTAGTTTTAGAGTACGACTGAGACTGAGTGTGTGTTATAGTACGACTGAGAATGAGTTAGTGTTAGAGTACGACTGAGAATGAGTGTGTGTTAGAGTACGACTGAGAATGAGTTAGTGTTAGAGTACGACTGAGACTGAGTGTGTGTTAGAGTACGACTGAGAATGAGTTAGTGTTAGAGTACGACTGAGAATGAGTTAGTGTTAGAGTACGACTGAGACTGAGTGTGTGTTAGAGTACGACTGAGACTGAGTGTGTGTTAGAGTACGACTGAGAATGAGTGTGTGTTAGAGTACGACTGAGACTGAGTTAGTGTTAGAGTACGACCGAGACTGAGTTAGTGTTAGAGTACGACTGAGACTGAGTTAGTGTTAGAGTACGACTGAGACTGAGTGTGTGTTAGAGTACGACTGAGACTGAGTGTGTGTTAGCGTACGACTGAGACTGAGTTAGTGTTAGAGTACGACTGAGACTGAGTGTGTGTTAGAGTACGACTGAGAATGAGTTAGTGTTAGAGTACGACTGAGAATGAGTTAGTGTTAGAGTACGACTGAGACTGAGTTAGTGTTAGAGTACGACTGAGAATGAGTTAGTGTTAGAGTACGACTGAGACTGAGTTAGTGTTAGAGTACGACTGAGAATGAGTTAGTGTTAGAGTACGACTGAGACTGAGTTAGTGTTAGAGTACGACTGAGAATGAGTTAGTGTTAGAGTACGACTGAGAATGAGTTAGTGTTAGAGTACGACTGAGAATGAGTTAGTGTTAGAGTACGACTGAGACTGAGTGTGTGTTAGAGTATGACTGAGAATGAGTTAGTGTTATAGTACGACTGAGAATGAGTTAGTGTTAGAGTACGACTGAGACTGAGTGTGTGTTAGAGTACGACTGAGAATGAGTTAGTGTTAGAGTACGACTGAGAATGAGTTAGTGTTAGAGTACGACTGAGAATGAGTGTGTGTTAGAGTACGACTGAGACTGAGTGTGTGTTAGAGTACGACTGAGAATGAGTGTGTGTTAGAGTACGACTGAGACTGAGTTAGTGTTAGATTACGACCGAGACTGAGTTAGTGTTAGAGTACGACTGAGACTGAGTTAGTGTTAGAGTACGACTGAGAATGAGTGTGTGTTAGAGTACGACTGAGAATGAGTTAGTGTAAGAGTACGACTGAGACTGAGTGTGTGTTAGAGTACGACTGAGACTGAGTTAGTGTTAGAGTACGACTGAGACTGAGTTAGTGTTAGAGTACGACTGAGAATGAGTTAGTGTTAGAGTACGACATAGACTGAGTTAGTGTTAGAGTACGACTGAGACTGAGTTAGTGTTAGAGTACGACTGAGAATGAGTTAGTGTTAGAGTACGACTGAGACTGAGTGTGTGTTAGAGTACGACTGAGAATGAGTTAGTGTTAGAGTACGACTGAGACTGAGTTAGTGTTAGAGTACGACTGAGAATGAGTTACTGTTAGAGTACGACTGAGACTGAGTGTGTGTTAGAGTACGACTGAGAATGAGTTAGTGTTAGAGTACGACTGAGAATGAGTTAGTGTTAGAGTACGACTGAGACTGAGTGTGTGTTAGAGTACGACTGAGACTGAGTTAGTGTTAGAGTACGACTGAGAATGAGTTAGTGTTAGAGTACGACTGAGAATGAGTTAGTGTTAGAGTACGACTGAGAATGAGTTAGTGTTAGAGTACGACTGAGACTGACTGTGTGTTAGAGTACGACTGAGAATGAGTTAGTGTTAGAGTACGACTGAGAATGAGTTAGTGTTAGAGTACGACTGAGACTGAGTTAGTGTTAGAGTACGACTGAGAATGAGTTAGTGTTAGAGTACGACTGAGACTGAGTTAGTGTTAGAGTACGACTGAGAATGAGTTAGTGTTAGAGTACGACTGAGACTGAGTGTGTGTTAGAGTACGACTGAGACTGAGTTAGTGTTAGAGTACGAATGAGAATGAGTTAGTGTTAGCGTACGACTGAGAATGAGTTAGTGTTAGAGTACGACTGAGACTGAGTTAGTGTTAGAGTACGACTGAGACTGAGTTAGTGGTTGAGTACGACTGAGACTGAGTGTGTGTCAGAGTCTGAGTGTGTGTTAGAGTACGACTGAGACTGAGTGAGTGTTTGAGTACGACAGAGACTGAGTGTGTGTCAGAGACTGAGTGTGTGTTTGAGTACGACTGAGACTGAGTGTGTGTTAGAGTACGACTGAGACTGAGTGTGTGTCAGAGACTGAGTGTGTGTTTGAGTACGACTGAGACTGAGTGTGTGTTAGAGACTGAGTGTGTGTTTGAGTACAACTGAGACTTAGTGTGTGTTAGAGTACGACTGAGACTGAGTGTGTGTCAGAGACTGAGTGTTTGTTTGAGTACGACTGAGTCTGAGTGTGTGTTTGAGTACGACTGAGACTGAGTGTGTGTTAGAGACTGAGTGTGTGTTAGAGTACGACTGAGACTGAGTGTGTGTCAGAGACTGAGTGTGTGTTTGAGTACGACTGAGACTGAGTGTGTGTTAGAGACTGAGTGTGTGTTTGAGTACAACTGAGACTTAGTGTGTGTTAGAGTACGACTGAGACTGAGTGTGTGTCAGAGACTGAGTGTTTGTTTGAGTACGACTGAGTCTGAGTGTGTGTTTGAGTACGACTGAGACTGAGTGTGTGTTAGAGACTGAGTGTGTGTTAGAGTACGACTGAGACTGAGTGTGTGTTTGAGAACGACTGAGGCTGAGTGTGTGTCAGAGACTGAGTGTGTGTTAAAGTACGACTGAGACTGAGTGTGTGTTAGAGACTGAGTGTGTTAGAGACTGAGTGAGTGTTAGAGACTGAGTGTGTGTTTGAGTACGACTGAGACTGAGTGTGTGTCAGAGACTGAGTGTGTGTTTGAGTACGACTGAGACTGAGTGTGTGTCAGAGACTGAGTGTGTGTTTGAGTACGACTGAGACTGAGTGTGTTTGAGACTGAGTGAGTGTTAAAGTACGACTGAGACTGAGTTAGTGTTAGAGTACGACTGAGACTGAGTGTGTTTGAGACTGAGTGTGTTTGAGACCGAGTGAGTGTTAGAGTACGACTGAGACTGAGTTAGTGTTAGGGTACGACTGAGAATGAGTTAGTGTTAGAGTACGACTGAGACTGAGTGAGTTTTAAAGTACGACTGAGACTGAGTTAGTGTTAGAGTACAACTGAGATTGAGTGTGTGTTAGAGTACGACTGAGACTGAGTGTGTGTTAGAGTACGACTGAGACTGAGTGTGTGTTAGAGTACGACTGAGACTGAGTGTGTGTCAGAGTACGACTGAGAATGAGTTAGTGTTAGAGTACGACTGAGACTGAGTGTGTGTTAGAGTACGACTGAGAATGAGTTAGTGTTAGAGTACGACTGAGAATGAGTTAGTGTTAGAGTACGACTGAGAATGAGTTAGTGTTAGAGTACGACTGAGACTGAGTTAGTGTTAGAGTACGACTGAGAATAAGTTAGTGTTAGAGTACGACTGAGAATGAGTTAGTGTTAGAGTACGACTGAGACTGAGTTAGTGTTAGAGTACGACTGAGACTGAGTTAGTGTTAGAGTACGACTGAGACTGAGTGTGTGTTAGAGTATGACTGCGAATGAGTTAGTGTTAGAGTACGACTGAGAATGAGTTAGTGTTAGAGTACGACTGAGACTGAGTTAGTGTTAGAGTACGACTGAGAATGAGTTAGTGTTAGAGTACGACTGAGACTGAGTTAGTGTTAGAGTACGACTGAGACTGAGTGTGTGTTAGAGTACGACTGCGAATGAGTTAGTGTTAGAGTACGACTGAGACTGAGTGTGTGTTAGAGTACGACTGCGAATGAGTTAGTGTTAGAGTACGACTGAGAATGAGTTAGTGTTAGAGTACGACTGAGACTGAGTTAGTGTTAGAGTACGACTGAGAATGAGTTAGTGTTAGAGTACGACTGAGACTGAGTTAGTGTTAGAGTACGACTGAGACTGAGATAGTGTTAGAGTACGACTGAGACTGAGTTAGTGTTAGAGTACGACTGAGACTGAGTTAGTGTTAGAGTACGACTGAGACTGAGTTAGTGTTAGTGTCACGGAACACGGAGTGTTCAGGTAAGAGGGCCCCAAAACAGACTCAATCACACCGCCGCTCTGAACTATATACAAGTTTTTATTGAACTGAGGAATCTTTTAACAACGCTTAAGGAAACGAAAAGCTAAGGCTCGTGCCACGGGAAAACAAGGTGCGCGGAGCCCAGGAGCACCGCAATCGGGACCGAGGGAAAGGTGGAGCAGGACCGTGGAGCTTGGGGGGGAAGAGCCCGTGGAGGGAATTCTTGGGAGGGAGACAGGAGGACAGGCAGGCCACGGATTTCCACGCTGAATGCAGGTCACGCTAGGAAGACTTGTACGGACTGGCGGGGAGAAGCCGTCAGAGCTGGCTGAAGTAGCCCTCCGGTGATTGCCTCAGATGAGACGCAGGTGGTTTGGAGGCGGCCCAGCCCGAGGGTGTGGCCACCGCAGCCTCCCCTGGCTCCCTGGATGCCGAGCCACGGGCCGTGACAGCTAGAGTACGACTGAGAATGAGTTAGTGTTAGAGTACGACTGAGACTGAGTGTGTGTTAGAGTACGACTGAGAATGAGTGTGTGTTAGAGTACGACTGAGAATGAGTGTGTGTTAGAGTACGACTGAGACTGAGTGTGTGTTAGAGTACGACTGAGAATGAGTGTGTGTTAGAGTACGACTGAGAATGAGTGTGTGTTAGAGTACGACTGAGACTGAGTGTGTGTTAGAGTACGACTGAGAATGAGTTAGTGTTAGAGTACGACTGAGACTGAGTGAGTTTTAAAGTACGACTGAGACTGAGTGTGTGTTAGAGTACGACTGAGAATGAGTTAGTGTTAGAGTACGACTGAGAATGAGTTAGTGTTAGAGTACGACTGAGACTGAGTGTGTGTTAGAGTACGACTGAGACTGAGTGTGTGTTAGAGTACGACTGAGAATGAGTTAGTGTTAGAGTACGACTGAGACTGAGTGTGTGTTACAGTACGACTGAGAATGAGTTAGTGTTAGAGTACGACTGAGACTGAGTTAGTGTTAGAGTACGACTGAGAATGAGTTAGTGTTAGAGTACGACTGAGACTGAGTTAGTGTTAGAGTACGACTGAGACTGAGTGTGTGTTAGAGTACGACTGAGAATGAGTTAGTGTTAGAGTACGACTGAGACTGAGTGTGTGTTAGAGTACGACTGAGAATGAGTTAGTGTTAGAGTACGACTGAGACTGAGTGTGTGTTAGAGTACGACTGAGAATGAGTTAGTGTTAGAGTACGACTGAGACTGAGTGAGTGTTAGAGTACGACTGAGAATGAGTGTGTGTTAGAGTACGACTGAGAATGAGTTAGTGTTAGAGTACGACTGAGACTGAGTGAGATTTAAAGTACGACTGAGACTGAGTGTGTGTTAGAGTACGACTGAGACTGAGTGTGTGTTATAGTACGACTGAGAATGAGTTAGTGTTAGAGTACGACTGAGAATGAGTTAGTGTTAGAGTACGACTGAGACTGAGTGTGTGTTAGAGTACGACTGAGACTGAGTGTGTGTTAGAGTACGACTGAGAATGAGTTAGTGTTAGAGTACGACTGAGACTGAGTTAGTGTTAGAGTACGACTGAGAATGAGTTAGTGTTAGAGTACGACTGAGACTGAGTTAGTGTTAGAGTACGACTGAGAATGAGTTAGTGTTAGAGTACGACTGAGACTGAGTTAGTGTTAGAGTACGACTGAGAATGAGTTAGTGTTAGAGTACGACTGAGAATGAGTTAGTGTTAGAGTACGACTGAGACTGAGTTAGTGTTAGAGTACGACTGAGAATGAGTTAGTGTTAGAGTACGACTGAGACTGAGTTAGTGTTAGAGTACGACTGAGAATGAGTTAGTGTTAGAGTACGACTGAGACTGAGTTAGTGTTAGAGTACGACTGAGAATGAGTTAGTGTTAGAGTACGACTGAGACTGAGTTAGTGTTAGAGTACGACTGAGAATGAGTTAGTGTTAGAGTACGACTGAGAATGAGTTAGTGTTAGAGTACGACTGAGAATGAGTTAGTGTTAGAGTACGACTGAGACTGAGTGTGTGTTAGAGTATGACTGAGAATGAGTTAGTGTTAGAGTACGACTGAGAATGAGTTAGTGTTAGAGTACGACTGAGACTGAGTGTGTGTTAGAGTACGACTGAGAATGAGTTAGTGTTAGAGTACGACTGAGAATGAGTTAGTGTTAGACTACGACTGAGACTGAGTTAGTGTTAGAGTACGACTGAGAATGAGTTAGTGTTAGAGTATGACTGAGACTGAGTTAGTGTAAGAGTACGACTGAGACTGAGTGTGTGTTAGAGTACGACTGAGAATGAGTTAGTTTTAGAGTACGACTGAGACTGAGTTAGTGTTAGAGTACGACTGAGACTGAGTTAGTGTTAGAGTACGACTGAGAATGAGTTAGTGTTAGAGTACGACTGAGACTGAGTGTGTGTTAGAGTACGACTGAGAATGAGTTAGTGTTAGAGTACGACTGAGACTGAGTGTGTGTTAGAGTACGACTGAGAATGAGTTAGTGTTAGAGTACGACTGAGACTGAGTGTGTGTTAGAGTACGACTGAGAATGAGTTAGTGTTAGAGTACGACTGAGACTGAGTGAGTGTTAGAGTACGACTGAGAATGAGTGTGTGTTAGAGTACGACTGAGAATGAGTTAGTGTTAGAGTACGACTGAGACTGAGTGAGATTTAAAGTACGACTGAGACTGAGTGTGTGTTAGAGTACGACTGAGACTGAGTGTGTGTTATAGTACGACTGAGAATGAGTTAGTGTTAGAGTACGACTGAGAATGAGTTAGTGTTAGAGTACGACTGAGACTGAGTGTGTGTTAGAGTACGACTGAGACTGAGTGTGTGTTAGAGTACGACTGAGAATGAGTTAGTGTTAGAGTACGACTGAGACTGAGTGTGTGTTAGAGTACGACTGAGAATGAGTTAGTGTTAGAGTACGACTGAGACTGAGTGTGTGTTAGAGTACGACTGAGAATGAGTTAGTGTTAGAGTACGACTGAGAATGAGTTAGTGTTAGAGTACGACTGAGACTGAGTGTGTGTTAGAGTACGACTGAGACTGAGTGTGTGTTAGAGTACGACTGAGAATGAGTGTGTGTTAGAGTACGACTGAGACTGAGTTAGTGTTAGAGTACGACCGAGACTGAGTTAGTGTTAGAGTACGACTGAGACTGAGTTAGTGTTAGAGTACGACTGAGACTGAGTGTGTGTTAGAGTACGACTGAGACTGAGTGTGTGTTAGCGTACGACTGAGACTGAGTTAGTGTTAGAGTACGACTGAGACTGAGTGTGTGTTAGAGTACGACTGAGAATGAGTTAGTGTTAGAGTACGACTGAGAATGAGTTAGTGTTAGAGTACGACTGAGACTGAGTTAGTGTTAGAGTACGACTGAGAATGAGTTAGTGTTAGAGTACGACTGAGACTGAGTTAGTGTTAGAGTACGACTGATAATGAGTTAGTGTTAGAGTACGACTGAGACTGAGTTAGTGTTAGAGTACGACTGAGAATGAGTTAGTGTTAGAGTACGACTGAGAATGAGCTAGTGTTAGAGTACGACTGAGAATGAGTTAGTGTTAGAGTACGACTGAGACTGAGTGTGTGTTAGAGTATGACTGAGAATGAGTTAGTGTTATAGTACGACTGAGAATGAGTTAGTGTTAGAGTACGACTGAGACTGAGTGTGTGTTAGAGTACGACTGAGAATGAGTTAGTGTTAGAGTACGACTGAGAATGAGTGTGTGTTAGAGTACGACTGAGACTGAGTGTGTGTTAGAGTACGACTGAGAATGAGTGTGTGTTAGAGTACGACTGAGACTGAGTTAGTGTTAGATTACGACTGAGACTGAGTTAGTGTTAGAGTACGACTGAGACTGAGTGTGTGTTAGAGTACGACTGAGAATGAGTGTGTGTTAGAGTACGACTGAGACTGAGTTAGTGTAAGAGTACGACTGAGACTGAGTGTGTGTTAGAGTACGACTGAGACTGAGTTAGTGTTAGAGTACGACTGAGACTGAGTTAGTGTTAGAGTACGACTGAGAATGAGTTAGTGTTAGAGTACGACATAGACTGAGTTAGTGTTAGAGTACGACTGAGACTGAGTTAGTGTTAGAGTACGACTGAGAATGAGTTAGTGTTAGAGTACGACTGAGACTGAGTGTGTGTTAGAGTACGACTGAGAATGAGTTAGTGTTAGAGTACGACTGAGACTGAGTTAGTGTTAGAGTACGACTGAGAATGAGTTACTGTTAGAGTACGACTGAGACTGAGTGTGTGTTAGAGTACGACTGAGAATGAGTTAGTGTTAGAGTACGACTGAGAATGAGTTAGTGTTAGAGTACGACTGAGACTGAGTGTGTGTTAGAGTACGACTGAGACTGAGTTAGTGTTAGAGTACGACTGAGAATGAGTTAGTGTTAGAGTACGACTGAGAATGAGTTAGTGTTAGAGTACGACTGAGAATGAGTTAGTGTTAGAGTACGTCTGAGAATGATTGTGTGTTAGAGTACGACTGAGAATGAGTTAGTGTTAGAGTACGACTGAGACTGAGTGGGTGTTAGAGTACGACTGAGAATGAGTTAGTGTTAGAGTACGACTGAGAATGAGTTAGTGTTAGAGTACGACTGAGACTGAGTTAGTGTTAGAGTACGACTGAGAATGAGTTAGTGTTAGAGTACGACTGAGACTGAGTTAGTGTTAGAGTACGACTGAGAATGAGTTAGTGTTAGAGTACGACTGAGACTGAGTGTGTGTTAGAGTACGACTGAGACTGAGTTAGTGTTAGAGTACGAATGAGAATGAGTTAGTGTTAGCGTACGACTGAGAATGAGTTAGTGTTAGAGTACGACTGAGACTGAGTTAGTGTTAGAGTACGACTGAGACTGAGTTAGTGGTTGAGTACGACTGAGACTGAGTGTGTGTCAGAGTCTGAGTGTGTGTTAGAGTACGACTGAGACTGAGTTAGTGTTAGAGTACGACTGAGAATGAGTTAGTGTTAGAGTACGACTGAGAATGAGTTAGTGTTAGAGTACGACTGAGACTGAGTTAGTGTTAGAGTACGACTGAGAATGAGTTAGTGTTAGAGTACGACTGAGAATGAGTGTGTGTTTGAGTACGTCTGAGAATGATTGTGTGTTAGAGTACGACTGAGACTGAGTTAGTGTTAGAGTACGACTGAGACAGAGTGTGTGTTACAGTACGACTGAGAATGAGTTAGTGTTAGAGTACGACTGAGAATGAGTTAGTGTTAGAGTACGACTGAGACTGAGTGTGTGTTAGAGTACGACTGAGAATGAGTGTGTGTTAGAGTACGACTGAGAATGAGTGTGTGTTAGAGTACGACTGAGACTGAGTGTGTGTTAGAGTACGACTGAGACTGAGTTAGTGTTAGAGTACGACTGAGAATGAGTTAGTGTTAGAGTACGACTGAGAATGAGTTAGTGTTAGAGTACGACTGAGAATGAGTTAGTGTTAGAGTACGACTGAGACTGAGTGTGTGTTAGAGTACGACTGAGAATGAGTTAGTGTTAGAGTACGACTGAGAATGAGTTAGTGTTAGAGTACGACTGAGACTGAGTTAGTGTTAGAGTACGACTGAGAATGAGTTAGTGTTAGAGTACGACTGAGACTGAGTTAGTGTTAGAGTACGACTGAGAATGAGTTAGTGTTAGAGTACGACTGAGACTGAGTGTGTGTTAGAGTACGACTGAGACTGAGTTAGTGTTAGAGTACGAATGAGAATGAGTTAGTGTTAGCGTACGACTGAGAATGAGTTAGTGTTAGAGTACGACTGAGACTGAGTTAGTGTTAGAGTACGACTGAGAATGAGTTAGTGGTTGAGTACGACTGAGACTGAGTGTGTGTCAGAGTCTGAGTGTGTGTTAGAGTACGACTGAGACTGAGTTAGTGTTAGAGTACGACTGAGAATGAGTTAGTGTTAGAGTACGACTGAGAATGAGTTAGTGTTAGAGTACGACTGAGACTGAGTTAGTGTTAGAGTACGACTGAGAATGAGTTAGTGTTAGAGTACGACTGAGAATGAGTGTGTGTTTGAGTACGTCTGAGAATGATTGTGTGTTAGAGTACGACTGAGACTGAGTTAGTGTTAGAGTACGACTGAGACAGAGTGTGTGTTACAGTACGACTGAGAATGAGTTAGTGTTAGAGTACGACTGAGAATGAGTTAGTGTTAGAGTACGACTGAGACTGAGTGTGTGTTAGAGTACGACTGAGAATGAGTGTGTGTTAGAGTACGACTGAGAATGAGTTAGTGTTAGAGTACGACTGAGAATGAGTTAGTGTTAGAGTACGACTGAGAATGAGTTAGTGTTAGAGTACGACTGAGACTGAGTTAGTGTTAGAGTACGACTGAGAATGAGTTAGTGTTAGAGTACGACTGAGACTGAGTTAGTGTTAGAGTACGACTGAGAATGAGTTAGTGTTAGAGTACGACTGAGAATGAGTTAGTGTTAGAGTACGACTGAGACTGAGTTAGTGTTAGAGTACGACTGAGAATGAGTTAGTGTTAGAGTACGACTGAGACTGAGTTAGTGTAAGAGTACGACTGAGACTGAGTGTGTGTTAGAGTACGACTGAGAATGAGTTAGTTTTAGAGTACGACTGAGACTGAGTGTGTGTTATAGTACGACTGAGAATGAGTTAGTGTTAGAGTACGACTGAGAATGAGTGTGTGTTAGAGTACGACTGAGAATGAGTTAGTGTTAGAGTACGACTGAGACTGAGTGTGTGTTAGAGTACGACTGAGAATGAGTTAGTGTTAGAGTACGACTGAGAATGAGTTAGTGTTAGAGTACGACTGAGACTGAGTGTGTGTTAGAGTACGACTGAGACTGAGTGTGTGTTAGAGTACGACTGAGAATGAGTGTGTGTTAGAGTACGACTGAGACTGAGTTAGTGTTAGAGTACGACCGAGACTGAGTTAGTGTTAGAGTACGACTGAGACTGAGTTAGTGTTAGAGTACGACTGAGACTGAGTGTGTGTTAGAGTACGACTGAGACTGAGTGTGTGTTAGCGTACGACTGAGACTGAGTTAGTGTTAGAGTACGACTGAGACTGAGTGTGTGTTAGAGTACAACTGAGGATGAGTTAGTGTTAGAGTACGACTGAGAATGAGTTAGTGTTAGAGTACGACTGAGACTGAGTTAGTGTTAGAGTACGACTGAGAATGAGTTAGTGTTAGAGTACGACTGAGACTGAGTTAGTGTTAGAGTACGACTGAGAATGAGTTAGTGTTAGAGTACGACTGAGACTGAGTTAGTGTTAGAGTACGACTGAGAATGAGTTAGTGTTAGAGTACGACTGAGAATGAGTTAGTGTTAGAGTACGACTGAGAATGAGTTAGTGTTAGAGTACGACTGAGACTGAGTGTGTGTTAGAGTATGACTGAGAATGAGTTAGTGTTATAGTACGACTGAGAATGAGTTAGTGTTAGAGTACGACTGAGACTGAGTGTGTGTTAGAGTACGACTGAGAATGAGTTAGTGTTAGAGTACGACTGAGAATGAGTTAGTGTTAGAGTACGACTGAGAATGAGTGTGTGTTAGAGTACGACTGAGACTGAGTGTGTGTTAGAGTACGACTGAGAATGAGTGTGTGTTAGAGTACGACTGAGACTGAGTTAGTGTTAGATTACGACCGAGACTGAGTTAGTGTTAGAGTACGACTGAGACTGAGTGTGTGTTAGAGTACGACTGAGAATGAGTGTGTGTTAGAGTACGACTGAGACTGAGTTAGTGTAAGAGTACGACTGAGACTGAGTGTGTGTTAGAGTACGACTGAGACTGAGTTAGTGTTAGAGTACGACTGAGACTGAGTTAGTGTTAGAGTACGACTGAGAATGAGTTAGTGTTAGAGTACGACATAGACTGAGTTAGTGTTAGAGTACGACTGAGACTGAGTTAGTGTTAGAGTACGACTGAGAATGAGTGTGTGTTAGAGTACGACTGAGACTGAGTGTGTGTTAGAGTACGACTGAGAATGAGTTAGTGTTAGAGTACGACTGAGACTGAGTTAGTGTTAGAGTACGACTGAGAATGAGTTACTGTTAGAGTACGACTGAGACTGAGTGTGTGTTAGAGTACGACTGAGAATGAGTTAGTGTTAGAGTACGACTGAGAATGAGTTAGTGTTAGAGTACGACTGAGACTGAGTGTGTGTTAGAGTACGACTGAGACTGAGTTAGTGTTAGAGTACGACTGAGAATGAGTTAGTGTTAGAGTACGACTGAGAATGAGTTAGTGTTAGAGTACGACTGAGAATGAGTTAGTGTTAGAGTACGACTGAGACTGAGTGTGTGTTAGAGTACGACTGAGAATGAGTTAGTGTTAGAGTACGACTGAGAATGAGTTAGTGTTAGAGTACGACTGAGACTGAGTTAGTGTTAGAGTACGACTGAGAATGAGTTAGTGTTAGAGTACGACTGAGACTGAGTTAGTGTTAGAGTACGACTGAGAATGAGTTAGTGTTAGAGTACGACTGAGACTGAGTGTGTGTTAGAGTACGACTGAGACTGAGTTAGTGTTAGAGTACGAATGAGAATGAGTTAGTGTTAGCGTACGACTGAGAATGAGTTAGTGTTAGAGTACGACTGAGACTGTGTTAGTGTTAGAGTATGACTGAGACTGAGTTAGTGGTTGAGTACGACTGAGACTGAGTGTGTGTCAGAGTCTGAGTGTGTGTTAGAGTACGACTGAGACTGAGTGAGTGTTTGAGTACGACAGAGACTGAGTGTGTGTCAGAGACTGAGTGTGTGTTTGAGTACGACTGAGACTGAGTGTGTGTTAGAGTACGACTGAGACTGAGTGTGTGTCAGAGACTGAGTGTGTGTTTGAGTACGACTGAGACTGAGTGTGTGTTAGAGACTGAGTGTGTGTTTGAGTACAACTGAGACTTAGTGTGTGTTAGAGTACGACTGAGACTGAGTGTGTGTCAGAGACTGAGTGTTTGTTTGAGTACGACTGAGTCTGAGTGTGTGTTTGAGTACGACTGAGACTGAGTGTGTGTTAGAGACTGAGTGTGTGTTAGAGTACGACTGAGACTGAGTGTGTGTCAGAGACTGAGTGTGTGTTTGAGTACGACTGAGACTGAGTGTGTGTTAGAGACTGAGTGTGTGTTTGAGTACAACTGAGTCTGAGTGTGTGTTTGAGTACGACTGAGACTGAGTGTGTGTTAGAGACTGAGTGTGTGTTAGAGTACGACTGAGACTGAGTGTGTGTTTGAGAACGACTGAGGCTGAGTGTGTGTCAGAGACTGAGTGTGTGTTAAAGTACGACTGAGACTGAGTGTGTGTTAGAGACTGAGTGTGTTAGAGACTGAGTGAGTGTTAGAGACTGAGTGTGTGTTTGAGTACGACTGAGACTGAGTGTGTGTCAGAGACTGAGTGTGTGTTTGAGTACGACTGAGACTGAGTGTGTGTCAGAGACTGAGTGTGTGTTTGAGTACGACTGAGACTGAGTGTGTTTGAGACTGAGTGAGTGTTAAAGTACGACTGAGACTGAGTTAGTGTTAGAGTACGACTGAGACTGAGTGTGTTTGAGACTGAGTGTGTTTGAGACCGAGTGAGTGTTAGAGTACGACTGAGACTGAGTTAGTGTTAGGGTACGACTGAGAATGAGTTAGTGTTAGAGTACGACTGAGACTGAGTGAGTTTTAAAGTACGACTGAGACTGAGTTAGTGTTAGAGTACAACTGAGACTGAGTGTGTGTTAGAGTACGACTGAGACTGAGTGTGTGTTAGAGTACGACTGAGACTGAGTGTGTGTTAGAGTACGACTGAGACTGAGTGTGTGTCAGAGTACGACTGAGACTGAGTGTATGTTAGAGACTGAGTGTGTGTTAGAGTACGACTGAGAATGAGTTAGTGTTAGAGTACGACTGAGAATGAGTTAGTGTTAGAGTACGACTGAGAATGAGTTAGTGTTAGAGTACGACTGAGACTGAGTTAGTGTTAGAGTACGACTGAGACTGAGTTAGTGTTAGAGTACGACTGAGAATGAGTTAGTGTTAGAGTACGACTGAGACTGAGTTAGTGTTAGAGTACGACTGAGACTGAGTTAGTGTTAGAGTACGACTGAGACTGAGTGTGTGTTAGAGTACGACTGCGAATGAGTTAGTGTTAGAGTACGACTGAGAATGAGTTAGTGTTAGAGTACGACTGAGACTGAGTTAGTGTTAGAGTACGACTGAGAATGAGTTAGTGTTAGAGTACGACTGAGACTGAGTTAGTGTTAGAGTACGACTGAGACTGAGTGTGTGTTAGAGTACGACTGCGAATGAGTTAGTGTTAGAGTACGACTGAGAATGAGTTAGTGTTAGAGTACGACTGAGAATGAGTTAGTGTTAGAGTACGACTGAGACTGAGTGTGTGTTAGAGTACGACTGCGAATGAGTTAGTGTTAGAGTACGACTGAGAATGAGTTAGTGTTAGAGTACGACTGAGACTGAGTTAGTGTTAGAGTACGACTGAGAATGAGTTAGTGTTAGAGTACGACTGAGACTGAGTTAGTGTTAGAGTACGACTGAGACTGAGATAGTGTTAGAGTACGACTGAGAATGAGTTAGTGTTAGAGTACGACTGAGACTGAGTTAGTGTTAGAGTACGACTGAGACTGAGTTAGTGTTAGTGTCACGGAACACGGAGTGTTCAGGTAAGAGGGCCCCAAAACAGACTCAATCACACCGCCGCTCTGAACTATATACAAGTTTTTATTGAACTGAGGAATCTTTTAACAACGCTTAAGGAAACGAAAAGCTAAGGCTCGTGCCACGGGAAAACAAGGTGCGCGGAGCCCAGGAGCACCGCAATCGGGACCGAGGGAAAGGTGGAGCAGGACCGTGGAGCTTGGGGGGGAAGAGCCCGTGGAGGGAATCCTTGGGAGGGAGACAGGAGGACAGGCAGGCCACGGATTTCCACGCTGAATGCAGGTCACGCTAGGAAGACTTGTACGGACTGGCGGGGAGAAGCCGTCAGAGCTGGCTGAAGTAGCCCTCCGGTGATTGCCTCAGATGAGACGCAGGTGGTTTGGAGGCGGCCCAGCCCGAGGGTGTGGCCACCGCAGCCTCCCCTGGCTCCCTGGATGCCGAGCCACGGGCCGTGACAGCTAGAGTACGACTGAGAATGAGTTAGTGTTAGAGTACGACTGAGACTGAGTGTGTGTTAGAGTACGACTGAGAATGAGTGTGTGTTAGAGTACGACTGAGAATGAGTGTGTGTTAGAGTACGACTGAGACTGAGTGTGTGTTAGAGTACGACTGAGAATGAGTGTGTGTTAGAGTACGACTGAGAATGAGTGTGTGTTAGAGTACGACTGAGACTGAGTGTGTGTTAGAGTACAACTGAGAATGAGTTAGTGTTAGAGTACGACTGAGACTGAGTGAGTTTTAAAGTACGACTGAGACTGAGTGTGTGTTAGAGTACGACTGAGAATGAGTTAGTGTTAGAGTACGACTGAGAATGAGTTAGTGTTAGAGTACGACTGAGACTGAGTGTGTGTTAGAGTACGACTGAGACTGAGTGTGTGTTAGAGTACGACTGAGAATGAGTTAGTGTTAGAGTACGACTGAGACTGAGTGTGTGTTAGAGTACGACTGAGAATGAGTTAGTGTTAGAGTACGACTGAGACTGAGTTAGTGTTAGAGTACGACTGAGAATGAGTTAGTGTTAGAGTACGACTGAGACTGAGTTAGTGTTAGAGTACGACTGAGACTGAGTGTGTGTTAGAGTACGACTGAGAATGAGTTAGTGTTAGAGTACAACTGAGACTGAGTGTGTGTTAGAGTACGACTGAGAATGAGTTAGTGTTAGAGTACGACTGAGACTGAGTGTGTGTTAGAGTACGACTGAGAATGAGTTAGTGTTAGAGTACGACTGAGACTGAGTGAGTGTTAGAGTACGACTGAGAATGAGTGTGTGTTAGAGTACGACTGAGAATGAGTTAGTGTTAGAGTACGACTGAGACTGAGTGAGATTTAAAGTACGACTGAGACTGAGTGTGTGTTAGAGTACGACTGAGACTGAGTGTGTGTTATAGTACGACTGAGACTGAGTTAGTTTTAGAGTACGACTGAGAATGAGTTAGTGTTAGAGTACGACTGAGACTGAGTGTGTGTTAGAGTACGACTGAGACTGAGTGTGTGTTAGAGTACGACTGAGAATGAGTTAGTGTTAGAGTACGACTGAGACTGAGTGTGTGTTAGAGTACGACTGAGAATGAGTTAGTGTTAGAGTACGACTGAGACTGAGTGTGTGTTAGAGTACGACTGAGAATGAGTTAGTGTTAGAGTACGACTGAGAATGAGTTAGTGTTAGAGTACGACTGAGACTGAGTGTGTGTTAGAGTACGACTGAGACTGAGTGTGTGTTAGAGTACGACTGAGAATGAGTGTGTGTTAGAGTACGACTGAGACTGAGTTAGTGTTAGAGTACGACCGAGACTGAGTTAGTGTTAGAGTACGACTGAGACTGAGTTAGTGTTAGAGTACGACTGAGACTGAGTGTGTGTTAGAGTACGACTGAGACTGAGTGTGTGTTAGCGTACGACTGAGACTGAGTTAGTGTTAGAGTACGACTGAGACTGAGTGTGTGTTAGAGTACGACTGAGAATGAGTTAGTGTTAGAGTACGACTGAGAATGAGTTAGTGTTAGAGTACGACTGAGACTGAGTTAGTGTTAGAGTACGACTGAGAATGAGTTAGTGTTAGAGTACGACTGAGACTGAGTTAGTGTTAGAGTACGACTGAGAATGAGTTAGTGTTAGAGTACGACTGAGACTGAGTTAGTGTTAGAGTACGACTGAGAATGAGTTAGTGTTAGAGTACGACTGAGAATGAGTTAGTGTTAGAGTACGACTGAGAATGAGTTAGTGTTAGAGTACGACTGAGACTGAGTGTGTGTTAGAGTATGACTGAGAATGAGTTAGTGTTAGAGTACGACTGAGAATGAGTTAGTGTTAGAGTACGACTGAGACTGAGTGTGTGTTAGAGTACGACTGAGACTGAGTTAGTGTTAGAGTACGACTGAGAATGAGTTAGTGTTAGAGTACGACTGAGAATGAGTTAGTGTTAGAGTACGACTGAGAATGAGTTAGTGTTAGAGTACGACTGAGACTGAGTGTGTGTTAGAGTATGACTGAGAATGAGTTAGTGTTAGAGTACGACTGAGAATGAGTTAGTGTTAGAGTACGACTGAGACTGAGTGTGTGTTAGAGTACGACTGAGAATGAGTTAGTGTTAGAGTACGACTGAGAATGAGTTAGTGTTAGAGTACGACTGAGAATGAGCTAGTGTTAGAGTACGACTGAGAATGAGTTAGTGTTAGAGTACGACTGAGACTGAGTGTGTGTTAGAGTATGACTGAGAATGAGTTAGTGTTATAGTACGACTGAGAATGAGTTAGTGTTAGAGTACGACTGAGACTGAGTGTGTGTTAGAGTACGACTGAGAATGAGTTAGTGTTAGAGTACGACTGAGAATGAGTTAGTGTTAGAGTACGACTGAGAATGAGTGTGTGTTAGAGTACGACTGAGACTGAGTGTGTGTTAGAGTACGACTGAGAATGAGTGTGTGTTAGAGTACGACTGAGACTGAGTTAGTGTTAGATTACGATCGAGACTGAGTTAGTGTTAGAGTACGACTGAGACTGAGTGTGTGTTAGAGTACGACTGAGAATGAGTGTGTGTTAGAGTACGACTGAGACTGAGTTAGTGTAAGAGTACGACTGAGACTGAGTGTGTGTTAGAGTACGACTGAGACTGAGTTAGTGTTAGAGTACGACTGAGACTGAGTTAGTGTTAGAGTACGACTGAGAATGAGTTAGTGTTAGAGTACGACATAGACTGAGTTAGTGTTAGAGTACGACTGAGACTGAGTTAGTGTTAGAGTACGACTGAGAATGAGTTAGTGTTAGAGTACGACTGAGACTGAGTGTGTGTTAGAGTACGACTGAGAATGAGTTAGTGTTAGAGTACGACTGAGACTGAGTTAGTGTTAGAGTACGACTGAGAATGAGTTACTGTTAGAGTACGACTGAGACTGAGTGTGTGTTAGAGTACGACTGAGAATGAGTTAGTGTTAGAGTACGACTGAGAATGAGTTAGTGTTAGAGTACGACTGAGACTGAGTGTGTGTTAGAGTACGACTGAGACTGAGTTAGTGTTAGAGTACGACTGAGAATGAGTTAGTGTTAGAGTACGACTGAGAATGAGTTAGTGTTAGAGTACGACTGAGAATGAGTTAGTGTTAGAGTACGACTGAGACTGAGTGTGTGTTAGAGTACGACTGAGAATGAGTTAGTGTTAGAGTACGACTGAGAATGAGTTAGTGTTAGAGTACGACTGAGACTGAGTTAGTGTTAGAGTACGACTGAGAATGAGTTAGTGTTAGAGTACGACTGAGACTGAGTTAGTGTTAGAGTACGACTGAGAATGAGTTAGTGTTAGAGTACGACTGAGACTGAGTGTGTGTTAGAGTACGACTGAGACTGAGTTAGTGTTAGAGTACGAATGAGAATGAGTTAGTGTTAGAGTACGACTGAGAATGAGTTAGTGTTAGAGTACGACTGAGACTGAGTTAGTGTTAGAGTACGACTGAGACTGAGTTAGTGGTTGAGTACGACTGAGACTGAGTGTGTGTCAGAGACTGAGTGTGTGTTTGAGTACGACTGAGACTGAGTGTGTGTTAGAGTACGACTGAGACTGAGTGTGTGTCAGAGACTGAGTGTGTGTTTGAGTACGACTGAGACTGAGTGTGCGTTAGAGACTGAGTGTGTGTTTGAGTACAACTGAGACTTAGTGTGTGTTAGAGTACGACTGAGACTGAGTGTGTGTCAGAGACTGAGTGTTTGTTTGAGTACGACTGAGTCTGAGTGTGTGTTTGAGTACGACTGAGACTGAGTGTGTGTTAGAGACTGAGTGTGTGTTAGAGTACGACTGAGACTGAGTGTGTGTCAGAGACTGAGTGTGTGTTTGAGTACGACTGAGACTGAGTGTGTGTTAGAGACTGAGTGTGTGTTTGAGTACAACTGAGACTTAGTGTGTGTTAGAGTACGACTGAGACTGAGTGTGTGTCAGAGACTGAGTGTTTGTTTGAGTACGACTGAGTCTGAGTGTGTGTTTGAGTACGACTGAGACTGAGTGTGTGTTAGAGACTGAGTGTGTGTTAGAGTACGACTGAGACTGAGTGTGTGTTTGAGAACGACTGAGGCTGAGTGTGTGTCAGAGACTGAGTGTGTGTTAAAGTACGACTGAGACTGAGTGTGTGTTAGAGACTGAGTGTGTTAGAGACTGAGTGAGTGTTAGAGACTGAGTGTGTGTTTGAGTACGACTGAGACTGAGTGTGTGTCAGAGACTGAGTGTGTGTTTGAGTACGACTGAGACTGAGTGTGTGTCAGAGACTGAGTGTGTGTTTGAGTACGACTGAGACTGAGTGAGTGTTAAAGTACGACTGAGACTGAGTTAGTGTTAGAGTACGACTGAGACTGAGTGAGTGTTAAAGTACGACTGAGACTGAGTTAGTGTTAGAGTACGACTGAGACTGAGTGTGTTTGAGACCGAGTTAGTGTTAGAGTACGACTGAGACTGAGTTAGTGTTAGAGTACGACTGAGAATGAGTTAGTGTTAGAGTACGACTGAGACTGAGTGTGTGTTAGAGTACGACTGAGAATGAGTTAGTGTTAGAGTACGACTGAGACTGAGTTAGTGTTAGAGTACGACTGAGAATGAGTTACTGTTAGAGTACGACTGAGACTGAGTGTGTGTTAGAGTACGACTGAGAATGAGTTAGTGTTAGAGTACGACTGAGAATGAGTTAGTGTTAGAGTACGACTGAGACTGAGTGTGTGTTAGAGTACGACTGAGACTGAGTTAGTGTTAGAGTACGACTGAGAATGAGTTAGTGTTAGAGTACGACTGAGAATGAGTTAGTGTTAGAGTACGACTGAGAATGAGTTAGTGTTAGAGTACGACTGAGACTGAGTGTGTGTTAGAGTACGACTGAGAATGAGTTAGTGTTAGAGTACGACTGAGAATGAGTTAGTGTTAGAGTACGACTGAGACTGAGTTAGTGTTAGAGTACGACTGAGAATGAGTTAGTGTTAGAGTACGACTGAGACTGAGTTAGTGTTAGAGTACGACTGAGAATGAGTTAGTGTTAGAGTACGACTGAGACTGAGTGTGTCTTAGAGTACGACTGAGACTGAGTTAGTGTTAGAGTACGAATGAGAATGAGTTAGTGTTAGCGTACGACTGAGAATGAGTTAGTGTTAGAGTACGACTGAGACTGAGTTAGTGTTAGAGTACGACTGAGACTGAGTTAGTGGTTGAGTACGACTGAGACTGAGTGTGTGTCAGAGTCTGAGTGTGTGTTAGAGTACGACTGAGACTGAGTGAGTGTTTGAGTACGACAGAGACTGAGTGTGTGTCAGAGACTGAGTGTGTGTTTGAGTACGACTGAGACTGAGTGTGTGTTAGAGTACGACTGAGACTGAGTGTGTGTCAGAGACTGAGTGTGTGTTTGAGTACGACTGAGACTGAGTGTGCGTTAGAGACTGAGTGTGTGTTTGAGTACAACTGAGACTTAGTGTGTGTTAGAGTACGACTGAGACTGAGTGTGTGTCAGAGACTGAGTGTTTGTTTGAGTACGACTGAGTCTGAGTGTGTGTTTGAGTACGACTGAGACTGAGTGTGTGTTAGAGACTGAGTGTGTGTTAGAGTACGACTGAGACTGAGTGTGTGTCAGAGACTGAGTGTGTGTTTGAGTACGACTGAGACTGAGTGTGTGTTAGAGACTGAGTGTGTGTTTGAGTACAACTGAGACTTAGTGTGTGTTAGAGTACGACTGAGACTGAGTGTGTGTCAGAGACTGAGTGTTTGTTTGAGTACGACTGAGTCTGAGTGTGTGTTTGAGTACGACTGAGACTGAGTGTGTGTTAGAGACTGAGTGTGTGTTAGAGTACGACTGAGACTGAGTGTGTGTTTGAGAACGACTGAGGCTGAGTGTGTGTCAGAGACTGAGTGTGTGTTAAAGTACGACTGAGACTGAGTGTGTGTTAGAGACTGAGTGTGTTAGAGACTGAGTGAGTGTTAGAGACTGAGTGTGTGTTTGAGTACGACTGAGACTGAGTGTGTGTCAGAGACTGAGTGTGTGTTTGAGTACGACTGAGACTGAGTGTGTGTCAGAGACTGAGTGTGTGTTTGAGTACGACTGAGACTGAGTGTGTTTGAGACTGAGTGAGTGTTAAAGTACGACTGAGACTGAGTTAGTGTTAGAGTACGACTGAGACTGAGTGCGTTTGAGACCGAGTGAGTGTTAGAGTACGACTGAGACTGAGTTAGTGTTAGGGTACGACTGAGAATGAGTTAGTGTTAGAGTACGACTGAGACTGAGTGAGTTTTAAAGTACGACTGAGACTGAGTTAGTGTTAGAGTACAACTGAGACTGAGTGTGTGTTAGAGTACGACTGAGACTGAGTGTGTGTTAGAGTACGACTGAGACTGAGTGTGTGTTAGAGTACGACTGAGACTGAGTGTGTGTCAGAGTACGACTGAGACTGAGTGTATGTTAGAGACTGAGTGTGTGTTAGAGTACGACTGAGAATGAGTTAGTGTTAGAGTACGACTGAGACTGAGTGTGTGTTAGAGTACGACTGAGAATGAGTGTGTGTTAGAGTACGACTGAGAATGAGTGTGTGTTAGAGTACGACTGAGACTGAGTGTGTGTTAGAGTACGACTGAGAATGAGTGTGTGTTAGAGTACGACTGAGAATGAGTGTGTGTTAGAGTACGACTGAGACTGAGTGTGTGTTAGAGTACGACTGAGAATGAGTTAGTGTTAGAGTACGACTGAGACTGAGTGAGTTTTAAAGTACGACTGAGACTGAGTGTGTGTTAGAGTACGACTGAGAATGAGTTAGTGTTAGAGTACGACTGAGAATGAGTTAGTGTTAGAGTACGACTGAGACTGAGTGTGTGTTAGAGTACGACTGAGACTGAGTGTGTGTTAGAGTACGACTGAGAATGAGTTAGTGTTAGAGTACGACTGAGACTGAGTGTGTGTTAGAGTACGACTGAGAATGAGTTAGTGTTAGAGTACGACTGAGACTGAGTTAGTGTTAGAGTACGACTGAGAATGAGTTAGTGTTAGAGTACGACTGAGACTGAGTTAGTGTTAGAGTACGACTGAGACTGAGTGTGTGTTAGAGTACGACTGAGAATGAGTTAGTGTTAGAGTACGACTGAGACTGAGTGTGTGTTAGAGTACGACTGAGAATGAGTTAGTGTTAGAGTACGACTGAGACTGAGTGTGTGTTAGAGTACGACTGAGAATGAGTTAGTGTTAGAGTACGACTGAGACTGAGTGAGTGTTAGAGTACGACTGAGAATGAGTGTGTGTTAGAGTACGACTGAGAATGAGTTAGTGTTAGAGTACGACTGAGACTGAGTGAGATTTAAAGTACGACTGAGACTGAGTGTGTGTTAGAGTACGACTGAGACTGAGTGTGTGTTATAGTACGACTGAGACTGAGTTAGTGTTAGAGTACGACTGAGAATGAGTTAGTGTTAGAGTACGACTGAGACTGAGTGTGTGTTAGAGTACGACTGAGACTGAGTGTGTGTTAGAGTACGACTGAGAATGAGTTAGTGTTAGAGTACGACTGAGACTGAGTGTGTGTTAGAGTACGACTGAGAATGAGTTAGTGTTAGAGTACGACTGAGACTGAGTGTGTGTTAGAGTACGACTGAGAATGAGTTAGTGTTAGAGTACGACTGAGAATGAGTTAGTGTTAGAGTACGACTGAGACTGAGTGTGTGTTAGAGTACGACTGAGACTGAGTGTGTGTTAGAGTACGACTGAGAATGAGTGTGTGTTAGAGTACGACTGAGACTGAGTTAGTGTTAGAGTACGACCGAGACTGAGTTAGTGTTAGAGTACGACTGAGACTGAGTTAGTGTTAGAGTACGACTGAGACTGAGTGTGTGTTAGAGTACGACTGAGACTGAGTGTGTGTTAGCGTACGACTGAGACTGAGTTAGTGTTAGAGTACGACTGAGACTGAGTGTGTGTTAGAGTACGACTGAGAATGAGTTAGTGTTAGAGTACGACTGAGAATGAGTTAGTGTTAGAGTACGACTGAGACTGAGTTAGTGTTAGAGTACGACTGAGAATGAGTTAGTGTTAGAGTACGACTGAGACTGAGTTAGTGTTAGAGTACGACTGAGAATGAGTTAGTGTTAGAGTACGACTGAGACTGAGTTAGTGTTAGAGTACGACTGAGAATGAGTTAGTGTTAGAGTACGACTGAGAATGAGTTAGTGTTAGAGTACGACTGAGAATGAGTTAGTGTTAGAGTACGACTGAGACTGAGTGTGTGTTAGAGTATGACTGAGAATGAGTTAGTGTTAGAGTACGACTGAGAATGAGTTAGTGTTAGAGTACGACTGAGACTGAGTGTGTGTTAGAGTACGACTGAGAATGAGTTAGTGTTAGAGTACGACTGAGAATGAGTTATTGTTAGAGTACGACTGAGACTGAGTTAGTGTTAGAGTACGACTGAGAATGAGTTAGTGTTAGAGTATGACTGAGACTGAGTTAGTGTAAGAGTACGACTGAGACTGAGTGTGTGTTAGAGTACGACTGAGAATGAGTTAGTTTTAGAGTACGACTGAGACTGAGTTAGTGTTAGAGTACGACTGAGACTGAGTTAGTGTTAGAGTACGACTGAGAATGAGTTAGTGTTAGAGTACGACTGAGACTGAGTGTGTGTTAGAGTACGACTGAGAATGAGTTAGTGTTAGAGTACGACTGAGACTGAGTGTGTGTTAGAGTACGACTGAGAATGAGTTAGTGTTAGAGTACGACTGAGACTGAGTGTGTGTTAGAGTACGACTGAGAATGAGTTAGTGTTAGAGTACGACTGAGACTGAGTGAGTGTTAGAGTACGACTGAGAATGAGTGTGTGTTAGAGTACGACTGAGAATGAGTTAGTGTTAGAGTACGACTGAGACTGAGTGAGATTTAAAGTACGACTGAGACTGAGTGTGTGTTAGAGTACGACTGAGACTGAGTGTGTGTTATAGTACGACTGAGAATGAGTTAGTGTTAGAGTACGACTGAGAATGAGTTAGTGTTAGAGTACGACTGAGACTGAGTGTGTGTTAGAGTACGACTGAGACTGAGTGTGTGTTAGAGTACGACTGAGAATGAGTTAGTGTTAGAGTACGACTGAGACTGAGTGTGTGTTAGAGTACGACTGAGAATGAGTTAGTGTTAGAGTACGACTGAGACTGAGTGTGTGTTAGAGTACGACTGAGAATGAGTTAGTGTTAGAGTACGACTGAGACTGAGTGTGTGTTAGAGTACGACTGAGACTGAGTGTGTGTTAGAGTACGACTGAGAATGAGTGTGTGTTAGAGTACGACTGAGACTGAGTTAGTGTTAGAGTACGACCGAGACTGAGTTAGTGTTAGAGTACGACTGAGACTGAGTTAGTGTTAGAGTACGACTGAGACTGAGTGTGTGTTAGAGTACGACTGAGACTGAGTGTGTGTTAGCGTACGACTGAGACTGAGTTAGTGTTAGAGTACGACTGAGACTGAGTGTGTGTTAGAGTACGACTGAGAATGAGTTAGTGTTAGAGTACGACTGAGAATGAGTTAGTGTTAGAGTACGACTGAGACTGAGTTAGTGTTAGAGTACGACTGAGAATGAGTTAGTGTTAGAGTACGACTGAGACTGAGTTAGTGTTAGAGTACGACTGAGAATGAGTTAGTGTTAGAGTACGACTGAGACTGAGTTAGTGTTAGAGTACGACTGAGAATGAGTTAGTGTTAGAGTACGACTGAGAATGAGCTAGTGTTAGAGTACGACTGAGAATGAGTTAGTGTTAGAGTACGACTGAGACTGAGTGTGTGTTAGAGTATGACTGAGAATGAGTTAGTGTTATAGGACGACTGAGAATGAGTTAGTGTTAGAGTACGACTGAGACTGAGTGTGTGTTAGAGTACGACTGAGAATGAGTTAGTGTTAGAGTACGACTGAGAATGAGTTAGTGTTAGAGTACGACTGAGAATGAGTGTGTGTTAGAGTACGACTGAGACTGAGTGTGTGTTAGAGTACGACTGAGAATGAGTGTGTGTTAGAGTACGACTGAGACTGAGTTAGTGTTAGATTACGACCGAGACTGAGTTAGTGTTAGAGTACGACTGAGACTGAGTGTGTGTTAGAGTACGACTGAGAATGAGTGTGTGTTAGAGTACGACTGAGACTGAGTTAGTGTAAGAGTACGACTGAGACTGAGTGTGTGTTAGAGTACGACTGAGACTGAGTTAGTGTTAGAGTACGACTGAGACTGAGTTAGTGTTAGAGTACGACTGAGAATGAGTTAGTGTTAGAGTACGACATAGACTGAGTTAGTGTTAGAGTACGACTGAGACTGAGTTAGTGTTAGAGTACGACTGAGAATGAGTTAGTGTTAGAGTACGACTGAGACTGAGTGTGTGTTAGAGTACGACTGAGAATGAGTTAGTGTTAGAGTACGACTGAGACTGAGTTAGTGTTAGAGTACGACTGAGAATGAGTTACTGTTAGAGTACGACTGAGACTGAGTGTGTGTTAGAGTACGACTGAGAATGAGTTAGTGTTAGAGTACGACTGAGAATGAGTTAGTGTTAGAGTACGACTGAGACTGAGTGTGTGTTAGAGTACGACTGAGACTGAGTTAGTGTTAGAGTACGACTGAGAATGAGTTAGTGTTAGAGTACGACTGAGAATGAGTTAGTGTTAGAGTACGACTGAGACTGAGTGTGTGTTAGAGTACGACTGAGAATGAGTTAGTGTTAGAGTACGACTGAGAATGAGTTAGTGTTAGAGTACGACTGAGACTGAGTTAGTGTTAGAGTACGACTGAGAATGAGTTAGTGTTAGAGTACGACTGAGACTGAGTTAGTGTTAGAGTACGACTGAGAATGAGTTAGTGTTAGAGTACGACTGAGACTGAGTGTGTGTTAGAGTACGACTGAGACTGAGTTAGTGTTAGAGTACGAATGAGAATGAGTTAGTGTTAGCGTACGACTGAGAATGAGTTAGTGTTAGAGTACGACTGAGACTGAGTTAGTGGTTGAGTACGACTGAGACTGAGTGTGTGTCAGAGTCTGAGTGTGTGTTAGAGTACGACTGAGACTGAGTGAGTGTTTGAGTACGACAGAGACTGAGTGTGTGTCAGAGACTGAGTGTGTGTTTGAGTACGACTGAGACTGAGTGTGTGTTAGAGTACGACTGAGACTGAGTGTGTGTCAGAGACTGAGTGTGTGTTTGAGTACGACTGAGACTGAGTGTGTGTTAGAGACTGAGTGTGTGTTTGAGTACAACTGAGACTTAGTGTGTGTTAGAGTACGACTGAGACTGAGTGTGTGTCAGAGACTGAGTGTTTGTTTGAGTACGACTGAGTCTGAGTGTGTGTTTGAGTACGACTGAGACTGAGTGTGTGTTAGAGACTGAGTGTGTGTTAGAGTACGACTGAGACTGAGTGTGTGTCAGAGACTGAGTGTGTGTTTGAGTACGACTGAGACTGAGTGTGTGTTAGAGACTGAGTGTGTGTTTGAGTACAACTGAGACTTAGTGTGTGTTAGAGTACGACTGAGACTGAGTGTGTGTCAGAGACTGAGTGTTTGTTTGAGTACGACTGAGTCTGAGTGTGTGTTTGAGTACGACTGAGACTGAGTGTGTGTTAGAGACTGAGTGTGTGTTAGAGTACGACTGAGACTGAGTGTGTGTTTGAGAACGACTGAGGCTGAGTGTGTGTCAGAGACTGAGTGTGTGTTAAAGTACGACTGAGACTGAGTGTGTGTTAGAGACTGAGTGTGTTAGAGACTGAGTGAGTGTTAGAGACTGAGTGTGTGTTTGAGTACGACTGAGACTGAGTGTGTGTCAGAGACTGAGTGTGTGTTTGAGTACGACTGAGACTGAGTGTGTGTCAGAGACTGAGTGTGTGTTTGAGTACGACTGAGACTGAGTGTGTTTGAGACTGAGTGAGTGTTAAAGTACGACTGAGACTGAGTTAGTGTTAGAGTACGACTGAGACTGAGTGTGTTTGAGACCGAGTGAGTGTTAGAGTACGACTGAGACTGAGTTAGTGTTAGGGTACGACTGAGAATGAGTGAGTTTTAAAGTACGACTGAGACTGAGTTAGTGTTAGAGTACAACTGAGACTGAGTGTGTGTTAGAGTACGACTGAGACTGAGTGTGTGTTAGAGTACGACTGAGACTGAGTGTGTGTTAGAGTACGACTGAGACTGAGTGTGTGTCAGAGTACGACTGAGACTGAGTGTATGTTAGAGACTGAGTGTGTGTTAGAGTACGACTGAGAATGAGTTAGTGTTAGAGTACGACTGAGACTGAGTTAGTGTTAGAGTACGACTGAGAATAAGTTAGTGTTAGAGTACGACTGAGAATGAGTTAGTGTTAGAGTACGACTGAGACTGAGTTAGTGTTAGAGTACGACTGAGACTGAGTTAGTGTTAGAGTACGACTGAGAATGAGTGTGTGTTAGAGTACGACTGCGAATGAGTTAGTGTTAGAGTACGACTGAGAATGAGTTAGTGTTAGAGTACGACTGAGACTGAGTTAGTGTTAGAGTACGACTGAGAATGAGTTAGTGTTAGAGTACGACTGAGACTGAGTTAGTGTTAGAGTACGACTGAGACTGAGTGTGTGTTAGAGTACGACTGCGAATGAGTTAGTGTTAGAGTACGACTGAGAATGAGTTAGTGTTAGAGTACGACTGAGAATGAGTTAGTGTTAGAGTACGACTGAGACTGAGTGTGTGTTAGAGTACGACTGCGAATGAGTTAGTGTTAGAGTACGACTGAGAATGAGTTAGTGTTAGAGTACGACTGAGACTGAGTTAGTGTTAGAGTACGACTGAGAATGAGTTAGTGTTAGAGTACGACTGAGACTGAGTTAGTGTTAGAGTACGACTGAGACTGAGATAGTGTTAGAGTACGACTGAGAATGAGTTAGTGTTAGAGTACGACTGAGACTGAGTTAGTGTTAGAGTACGACTGAGACTGAGTTAGTGTTAGTGTCACGGAACACGGAGTGTTCAGGTAAGAGGGCCCCAAAACAGACTCAATCACACCGCCGCTCTGAACTATATACAAGTTTTTATTGAACTGAGGAATCTTTTAACAACGCTTAAGGAAACGAAAAGCTAAGGCTCGTGCCACGGGAAAACAAGGTGCGCGGAGCCCAGGAGCACCGCAATCGGGACCGAGGGAAAGGTGGAGCAGGACCGTGGAGCTTGGGGGGGAAGAGCCCGTGGAGGGAATCCTTGGGAGGGAGACAGGAGGACAGGCAGGCCACGGATTTCCACGCTGAATGCAGGTCACGCTAGGAAGACTTGTACGGACTGGCGGGGAGAAGCCGTCAGAGCTGGCTGAAGTAGCCCTCCGGTGATTGCCTCAGATGAGACGCAGGTGGTTTGGAGGCGGCCCAGCCCGAGGGTGTGGCCACCGCAGCCTCCCCTGGCTCCCTGGATGCCGAGCCACGGGCCGTGACAGCTAGAGTACGACTGAGAATGAGTTAGTGTTAGAGTACGACTGAGACTGAGTGTGTGTTAGAGTACGACTGAGAATGAGTGTGTGTTAGAGTACGACTGAAAATGAGTGTGTGTTAGAGTACGACTGAGAATGAGTGTGTGTTAGAGTACGACTGAGAATGAGTGTGTGTTAGAGTACGACTGAGACTGAGTGTGTGTTAGAGTACGACTGAGAATGAGTTAGTGTTAGAGTACGACTGAGACTGAGTGAGTTTTAAAGTACGACTGAGACTGAGTGTGTGTTAGAGTACGACTGAGAATGAGTTAGTGTTAGAGTACGACTGAGAATGAGTTAGTGTTAGAGTACGACTGAGACTGAGTGTGTGTTAGAGTACGACTGAGACTGAGTGTGTGTTAGAGTACGACTGAGAATGAGTTAGTGTTAGAGTACGACTGAGACTGAGTGTGTGTTAGAGTACGACTGAGAATGAGTTAGTGTTAGAGTACGACTGAGACTGAGTTAGTGTTAGAGTACGACTGAGAATGAGTTAGTGTTAGAGTACGACTGAGACTGAGTTAGTGTTAGAGTACGACTGAGACTGAGTTAGTGTTAGAGTACGACTGAGAATGAGTTAGTGTTAGAGTACGACTGAGACTGAGTGTGTGTTAGAGTACGACTGAGAATGAGTTAGTGTTAGAGTACGACTGAGACTGAGTTAGTGTTAGAGTACGACTGAGAATGAGTTACTGTTAGAGTACGACTGAGACTGAGTGTGTGTTAGAGTACGACTGAGAATGAGTTAGTGTTAGAGTACGACTGAGAATGAGTTAGTGTTAGAGTACGACTGAGACTGAGTGTGTGTTAGAGTACGACTGAGACTGAGTTAGTGTTAGAGTACGACTGAGAATGAGTTAGTGTTAGAGTACGACTGAGAATGAGTTAGTGTTAGAGTACGACTGAGAATGAGTTAGTGTTAGAGTACGACTGAGACTGAGTGTGTGTTAGAGTACGACTGAGAATGAGTTAGTGTTAGAGTACGACTGAGAATGAGTTAGTGTTAGAGTACGACTGAGACTGAGTTAGTGTTAGAGTACGACTGAGAATGAGTTAGTGTTAGAGTACGACTGAGACTGAGTTAGTGTTAGAGTACGACTGAGAATGAGTTAGTGTTAGAGTACGACTGAGACTGAGTGTGTGTTAGAGTACGACTGAGACTGAGTTAGTGTTAGAGTACGAATGAGAATGAGTTAGTGTTAGCGTACGACTGAGAATGAGTTAGTGTTAGAGTACGACTGAGACTGAGTTAGTGTTAGAGTACGACTGAGACTGAGTTAGTGGTTGAGTACGACTGAGACTGAGTGTGTGTCAGAGTCTGAGTGTGTGTTAGAGTACGACTGAGACTGAGTGAGTGTTTGAGTACGACAGAGACTGAGTGTGTGTCAGAGACTGAGTGTGTGTTTGAGTACGACTGAGACTGAGTGTGTGTTAGAGTACGACTGAGACTGAGTGTGTGTCAGAGACTGAGTGTGTGTTTGAGTACGACTGAGAGTGAGTGTGTGTTAGAGACTGAGTGTGTGTTTGAGTACAACTGAGACTTAGTGTGTATTAGAGTACGACTGAGACTGAGTGTGTGTCAGAGACTGAGTGTTTGTTTGAGTACGACTGAGTCTGAGTGTGTGTTTGAGTACGACTGAGACTGAGTGTGTGTTAGAGACTGAGTGTGTGATTGAGTACGACTGAGACTGAGTGTGTGTTTGAGAACGACTGAGGCTGAGTGTGTGTCAGAGACTGAGTGTGTGTTAAAGTACGACTGAGACTGAGTGTGTGTTAGAGACTGAGTGTGTTAGAGACTGAGTGAGTGTTAGAGACTGAGTGTGTGTTTGAGTACGACTGAGACTGAGTGTGTGTCAGAGACTGAGTGTGTGTTTGAGTACGACTGAGACTGAGTGTGTGTCAGAGACTGAGTGTGTGTTTGAGTACGACTGAGACTGAGTGTGTTTGAGACTGAGTGAGTGTTAAAGTACGACTGAGACTGAGTTAGTGTTAGAGTACGACTGAGACTGAGTGTGTTTGAGACTGAGTGTGTTTGAGACTGAGTGAGTGTTAGAGTACGACTGAGACTGAGTTAGTGTTAGGGTACGACTGAGAATGAGTTAGTGTTAGAGTACGACTGAGACTGAGTGAGTTTTAAAGTACGACTGAGACTGAGTTAGTGTTAGAGTACAACTGAGACTGAGTGTGTGTTAGAGTACGACTGAGACTGAGTGTGTGTTAGAGTACGACTGAGACTGAGTGTGTGTTAGAGTACGACTGAGACTGAGTGTGTGTCAGAGTACGACTGAGACTGAGTGTGTTTTAGAGACTGAGTGTGTGTTAGAGTACGACTGAGAATGAGTTAGTGTTAGAGTACGACTGAGAATGAGTTAGTGTTAGAGTACGACTGAGAATGAGTTAGTGTTAGAGTACGACTGAGACTGAGTTAGTGTTAGAGTACGACTGAGAATGAGTTAGTGTTAGAGTACGACTGAGAATGAGTTAGTGTTAGAGTACGACTGAGACTGAGTTAGTGTTAGAGTACGACTGAGACTGAGTTAGTGTTAGAGTACGACTGAGAATGAGTTAGTGTTAGAGTACGACTGAGACTGAGTGTGTGTTAGAGTACGACTGCGAATGAGTTAGTGTTAGAGTACGACTGAGAATGAGTTAGTGTTAGAGTACGACTGAGAATGAGTTAGTGTTAGAGTACGACTGAGACTGAGTTAGTGTTAGAGTACGACTGAGACTGAGATAGTGTTAGAGTACGACTGAGAATGAGTTAGTGTTAGAGTACGACTGAGACTGAGTTAGTGTTAGAGTACGACTGAGACTGAGTTAGTGTTAGTGTCACGGAACACGGAGTGTTCAGGTAAGAGGTCCCCAAAACAGACTCAATCACACCGCCGCTCTGAACTATATACAAGTTTTTATTGAACTGAGGAATCTTTTAACAACGCTTAAGGAAACGAAAAGCTAAGGCTCGTGCCACGGGAAAACAAGGTGCGCGGAGCCCAGGAGCACCGCAATCGGGACCGAGGGAAAGGTGGAGCAGGACCGTGGAGCTTGGGGGGGAAGAGCCCGTGGAGGGAATCCTTGGGAGGGAGACAGGAGGACAGGCAGGCCACGGATTTCCACGCTGAATGCAGGTCACGCTAGGAAGACTTGTACGGACTGGCGGGGAGAAGCCGTCAGAGCTGGCTGAAGTAGCCCTCCGGTGATTGCCTCAGATGAGACGCAGGTGGTTTGGAGGCGGCCCAGCCCGAGGGTGTGGCCACCGTAGCCTCCCCTGGCTCCCTGGATGCCGAGCCACGGGCCGTGACAGCTAGAGTACGACTGAGAATGAGTTAGTGTTAGAGTACGACTGAGACTGAGTGTGTGTTAGAGTACGACTGAGAATGAGTGTGTGTTAGAGTACGACTGAGAATGAGTGTGTGTTAGAGCACGACTGAGACTGAGTGTGTGTTAGAGTACGACTGAGAATGAGTGTGTGTTAGAGTACGACTGAGAATGAGTGTGTGTTAGAGTACGACTGAGACTGAGTGTGTGTTAGAGTACGACTGAGAATGAGTTAGTGTTAGAGTACGACTGAGACTGAGTGAGTTTTAAAGTACGACTGAGACTGAGTGTGTGTTAGAGTACGACTGAGAATGAGTTTGTGTTAGAGTACGACTGAGAATGAGTTAGTGTTAGAGTACGACTGAGACTGAGTGTGTGTTAGAGTACGACTGAGACTGAGTGTGTGTTAGAGTACGACTGAGAATGAGTTAGTGTTAGAGTACGACTGAGACTGAGTGTGTGTTAGAGTACGACTGAGACTGAGTGTGTGTTAGAGTACGACTGAGAATGAGTTAGTGTTAGAATACGACTGAGACTGAGTGTGTGTTAGAGTACGACTGAGAATGAGTTAGTGTTAAAGTACGACTGAGACTGAGTGTGTGTTAGAGTACGACTGAGACTGAGTTAGTGTTAGAGTACGACTGAGAATGAGTTAGTGTTAGAGTACGACTGAGACTGAGTTAGTGTTAGAGTACGACTGAGAATGAGTTAGTGTTTGAGTACGACTGAGACTGAGTGTGTGTCAGAGACTGAGTGTGTGTTAGAGTACGACTGAGACTGAGTGAGTGTTTGAGTACGACAGAGACTGAGTGTGTGTCAGAGACTGAGTGTGTGGTTGAGTACAACTGAGACTGAGTGTGTGTTTGAGTACGACTGAGACTGAGTGTGTGTCAGAGACTGAGTGTGTGTTAGAGACTGAGTGTGTGTTTGAGTACAACTGAGACTTAGTGTGTGTTAGAGTACGACTGAGACTGAGTGTGTGTCAGAGACTGAGTGTTTGTTTGAGTACGACTGAGTCTGAGTGTGTGTTTGAGTACGACTGAGACTGAGTGTGTGTTAGAGACTGAGTGTGTGTTTGAGTACGACTGAGACTGAGTGTGTGTTTGAGAACGACTGAGGCTGAGTGTGTGTCAGAGACTGAGTGTGTGTTAGAGTACGACTGAGACTGAGTGTGTTTGAGACTGAGTGTGTTTGAGACTGAGTGAGTGTTAGAGACTGAGTGAGTGTTAAAGTACGACTGAGACTGAGTGTGTGTTAGAGACTGAGTGTGTGTTTGAGTACGACTGAGACTGAGTGTGTGTTTGAGAACGACTGAGGCTGAGTGTGTGTTAGAGACTGAGTGTGTGTTTGAGTACGACTGAGACTGAGTGTGTGTTTGAGAACGACTGAGGCTGAGTGTGTGTCAGAGACTGAGTGTGTGTTAGAGTACGACTGAGACTGAGTGTGTTTGAGACTGAGTGTGTTTGAGACTGAGTGTGTGTTAGAGACTGAGTGTGTGTTTGAGTACGACTGAGACTGAGTGTGTGTTTGAGAACGACTGAGGCTGAGTGTGTGTCAGAGACTGAGTGTGTGTTAGAGTACGACTGAGACTGAGTGTGTTTGAGACTGAGTGTGTTTGAGACTGAGTGTGTTAGAGACTGAGTGAGTGTTAGAGACTGAGTGTGTGTTTGAGTACGACTGAGACTGACTGTGTGTCAGAGACTGAGTGTGTGTTTGAGTACGACTGAGACTGAGTGTGTTTGAGACTGAGTGAGTGTTAAAGTACGACTGAGACTGAGTTAGTGTTAGAGTACGACTGACACTGAGTGTGTGTCAGAGACTGAGTGTGTGTTAGAGTACGACTGAGACTGAGTGTGTTTGAGACTGAGTGTGTTTGAGACTGAGTGAGTGTTAAAGTATGACTGAGACTGAGTTAGTGTTAGGGTACGACTGAGAATGAGTTAGTGTTAGAGTACGACTGAGACTGAGTGTGTGTTAGAGTACGACTGAGAATGAGTTAGTGTTAGAGTACGACTGAGACTGAGTGAGTTTTAAAGTACGACTGAGACTGAGTTAGTGTTAGAGTACAACTGAGACTGAGTGTGTGTTAGAGTACGACTGAGAATGAGTTAGTGTTAGAGTACGACTGAGAATGAGTTAGTGTTAGAGTACGACTGAGACTGAGTTAGTGTTAGAGTACGACTGAGAATGAGTTAGTGTTAGAGTACGACTGAGACTGAGTGTGTGTTAGAGTACGACTGCGAATGAGTTAGTGTTAGAGTACGACTGAGAATGAGTTAGCGTTAGAGTACGACTGAGACTGAGTTAGTGTTAGAGTACGACTGAGAATGAGTTAGTGTTAGAGTACGACTGAGACTGAGTTAGTGTTATAGTACGACTGAGACTGAGATAGTGTTAGAGTACGACTGAGAATGAGTTAGTGTTAGAGTACGACTGAGACTGAGTTAGTGTTAGAGTACGACTGAGACTGAGTTAGTGTTAGAGTACGACTGAGACTGAGTTAGTGTTAGTGTCACGGAACACGGAGTGTTCAGGTAAGAGGGCCCCAAAACAGAGTCAATCACACCGCCGCTCTGAACTATATACAAGTTTTTATTGAACTGAGGAATCTTTTAACAACGCTTAAGGAAACGAAAAGCTAAGGCTCGTGCCACGGGAAAACAAGGTGCGCGGAGCCCAGGAGCACCGCAATCGGGACCGAGGGAAAGGTGGAGCAGGACCGTGGAGCTTGGGGGGGAAGAGCCCGTGGAGGGAATCCTTGGGAGGGAGACAGGAGGACAGGCAGGCCACGGATTTCCACGCTGAATGCAGGTCACGCTAGGAAGACTTGTACGGACTGGCGGGGAGAAGCCGTCAGAGCTGGCTGAAGTAGCCCTCCGGTGATTGCCTCAGATGAGACGCAGGTGGTTTGGAGGCGGCCCAGCCCGAGGGTGTGGCCACCGCAGCCTCCCCTGGCTCCCTGGATGCCGAGCCACGGGCCGTGACAGCACCCCCCCCTCAAGGGTCGCCTCCAGGCGGCCGCCCGGACTGCTGCCTGCGAAGGGAAGAGCGGAAGTCAGTGATGAGAGAGGAGTCAAGAATAAACGACCGCGGAACCCACAGACGGTCCTCAGGGCCATACCCCTCCCAGTCCACCAGGTACTGCCACCACCTCCCGCGCCGACGCGCCGCCACGATCCGACTGACCGCATAAGCAGGGCGACGACCAACGAGCCGGGCGCGAGGCGGGGGCCCGGACGGAGGGCACAGAGGACTATGCCGAACAGGCTTGACTTGGGAGACGTGGAACGTGGGGTGTATGCGCCAGGAGTCAGGGAGCTTCAGACGAACAGCAGCCGGATTGATGACAGCCTCGATCTCATACGGGCCGATGAAGCGCGAAGCCAACTTGCGGGACGCCACCGGCAGCGGGATATGTTTAGCAGCCAGCCACACCTTTTGGCCAGGGTGATATGCAGGGGCGGGGGTCCGGCGGCGGTTCGCATAGCGTGCCGATTGCTGCTTGGACTGCAGGAGAGCTTGGCGGACCCTGCGCCAGATCCGTTGACAGCGCCGGAGATGATGTAGTGCAGAGGGGACAGCGAGGTCAAGCTCATTCTCGGGAAAAAGCGGGGGCTGGTATCCGAGGGAGGCTTCAAACGGTGACAGTCCCGTAGCGGAGGAGGTAAGGGAGTTGTGGGCGTATTCAGCCCAGGAGAGATAGGAGGCCCAAGTGGAGGGATTACGTGAGGCGACACAGCGCAGCGCAGCTTCCAGCTCCTGGTTAAGCCGCTCGGTTTGGCCATTCGACTGTGGGTGGAAGCCGGAGCTCAAGCTAACCTTGGCTCCTAGGAGTGAACAAAAGTCTTTCCAGACGCGCGAGGTGAATTGCGGGCCCCGATCAGAAACAATATCGGAGGGGATGCCGTGGAGCCGGAAGACGTGATCCACTAGGGCTTGAGCAGTCTCAGCGGCAGTGGGCAACTTTGCCAGAGGGACGAAGTGTGCAGCTTTGGAGAACCTATCTGTGACTGTGAGAATTACACTCTTCCCTGAGGAGCTGGGGAGGCCGGTTACGAAATCCAACGAAATGTGGGACCAGGGACGGTGTGGCGTAGGGAGGGTGTGGAGCAGGCCCGCTGGGTGCTTGGTGGACAGTTTATTACGGGCACAGGTGGAGCAGGCCGACACATAGTCTTTTACATCTTTTATTAAAGATTTCTACCAGAACTGTCGTTTTAGCAGGTTAATGGTCCTGTTCACGCCAGGGTGGCAAGAAAACCGTGCGGTGTGAGCCCAGTGAATGACGGCTCCACGGGCGGCAGCAGGAACAAAACGCCGTCCAGGAGGCCCGGTACCTGGGTCGGGATCCCCCAGGAGAGCCTGACGGATGGTTTCTTCTATGTCCCAGGTGAGGGCCCCTACCACACAGGCAGTGGGCAGGACAGTTGCTGGCGGTGATGATTCCGCATCCAGGGAGTATTGGCGGGAGAGAGCGTCGGGTTTGGTGTTGCGGGAGCCTGGGCGGTAAGAGAGAGTAAAGTTAAACCGGGAAAAGAATAAAGACCAGCGAGCCTGGCGAGAGTTTAACCTTTTGGCTGTTCTGAGATAGATCAAGTTCTTATGGTCAGTTAAAATGAGAAACGGTTGCTCAGCTCCCTCCAGCCAGTGGCGCCACTCTTCTAAGGCTAGTTTGATGGCCAATAATTCCTTATCTCCCACATCATAGTTTTTCTCAGAAGGGGTGAGTCGGCGCGAAAAGAAAGCGCACGGCTGGAGCTTCCCTAGAGAGTCTGATCGCTGAGACAGCACAGCCCCCACTCCCGCGTCAGATGCATCCACCTCCACAATGAATTGCTTACTGGTATCGGGATGTATTAAGATTGGGGCTGATGTGAATAGTTGTTTCAGTTTGGTGAACGCGGTGTGAGCCTCTGGGTGCCAGGTGAACGGTACCTTAGGGGAGGTGAGATGAGTGAGAGGCGCGGCCACCTGACTGTAGTTCCGGATGAAACGCCTGTAAAAATTGGCGAAGCCGAGGAAGCGCTGAAGCTTCTTGCGGGACTCCGGAATGGGCCACTCCAGAACCGCTTTGACCTTCACTGGGTCCGTCTTCACCTGCCCTCCTGCCAATACATAACCCAGAAAAGAAACAGATGAAACGTCGAACTCACACTTTTCTGCCTTGACAAACAGTCTATTCTCCAGCAAACGCTGTAACACACTCCTCACGTGAACCTGGTGTTCCTCGGGGGTCCTGGAAAAAATAAGGATGTCATCTAAGTACACGAAAACGAAGAGATTCAGAAAATCCCGAAGCACATCATTCACAAGGGTTTGGAAGACCGCGGGTGCGTTTGTTAGGCCGAAAGGCATTACCAAATACTCGAAATGTCCCAACGGGGTGTTAAAAGCAGTCTTCCATTCGTCCCCTTCACGTATACGAACCAGATGGTATGCGTTTCGTAGATCTAACTTGGTGAACACGGTGGCTTCCTGGAGGGATTCAAAAACAGAATTAATCAAAGGCAAGGGATATTTGTTTTTCACAGTAATGTCATTCAGGCCCCGATAGTCGATACACGGCCGCAGCGACCCGTCCTTCTTCCCCACAAAGAAAAAACCCGCAGCGACTGGGGATGAGGAGGGTCGGATAATACCAGCTGTGAGGGATTCCTGGATGTAGCGCTCCATAGACTCTCTCTCCGGGCGGGACAGGTTGTATAGCCTACTGGAAGGCAGCGGAGCCCCAGGTAACAGATCTATAGCACAGTCGTAAGGACGATGAGGTGGTAGTGAGCAGGCCTTATCCTTATGAAACACTTCCTGCAGGTCATGATATACGGCTGGGACTGAGGAGAGATCAGGTGGCGGTACAACTGGTGAGGCTGGTCTAGCGCATGTAGAGGGAACAGCTGACCTCAGGCAATTCGCCAGACAAAACAAACTCCAATTGGAGATTCTCTTTCCGGCCCAATCGATTTGGGGATTATGCGTTTGCAACCAAGGGTAACCCAGGATGAGGGGCATGTCAGGGGACGGGAAAATAAAAAACTTCGTCTGCTCATTGTGATTGCCGGAGGTGACTAATCTCACCGGTGCCGTTTGATGAGTGATATATGCAATGACTTGGTTGTTTAGAGCGGAGGCTGGAATGGGAGGCTCTAGTGGTGAGAGTGGCAAGTCCAATTTCTCCGCCAGTTGAATATCCATTAAATTTTGCTCCGCCCCGGAGTCAATTAATGCACAGCAGGAAAAGGTTGTCTTGTGGGTCACTATAGAAACATTCAGCAACAGTCGGGGTCTTGTGGAACTTAAAGTACTGCCCACCCGTAGCCCCGGACTTACCGGTGGGCTGGTCCGTTTGGGCGCACTGGACAGGCGGTGATGCGATGCCCCGGTCTCCCACAGTACAGGCAGTCCCCAGCCCGAAAACGGCGCTCCCTTTCCTCCGGAGGGAGCCGAGAGCGGCCGATCTGCATCGGCTCAGGCGGCGGAGGAGAGGGGGAGCGGGGAGGAATAGCGGCGGGCAGAGGCGGGGGCAACAGCGGCGCCGCGCGCGCCTCGGGACGCGATACCGATCGAAAAGTTCTGGACCGGCGTTCCGCTTCCCTCTCCCGCAGACGATTATCGATTCTGCGGGAGAGGGTGAGCAGCTCCTCGAAAGATCCTGTTTCCTCATGAAAAGCAAGCTGGTCCCTCATCTGATCGTTTAGAGAGCGCAGAAAAATGCTGCGGAGAGCCGAGTCGGGCCAGTCCACAGCAGCCGCTGCGGTGCGGAATTCGACCACATACTCCGCAACGCTGTGCCTACCCTGCCGGAGGGCCAGTAGTTTTTGCGCGGCACTATCCTCAGAAACCGGGGGTGAAAAAGTCACCTTGAACTCGTCGAGGAAATCGTCATAGCGACAGCGATCAATCAGGTGAAAAGATAAATACGATTCAGCCCATGCCAACGCTCTCCCCCTTAGCAGCCCCACGAAGTGGGGGATTTTGGCAGCGTCATTGGGGAAGGACTGTGGCGTGCGGCCGAAGAACAGAGCGCACTGAAAGAGGAACCCCCCACACAGGTCCAATTCGCCATGGAAGGGTTCTGGTGGCGGGGATGAGAGACCGCGGTACGCCGAATCGGGGGGACGGGGACGCAGCCCGTCCTGAGCTTCGCTGAGCTCTTGGCACTGATCTTGGAGCGACTGTAGGAGCTGGTCATGCCGGCCCAGCATAGCGCCTTGCCTACTTATAGCGGAGCGGATTGGGTCTGCGGGGTCCATTGTTGGCCAGTCCGTACTGTCACGGAACACGGAGTGTTCAGGTAAGAGGTCCCCAAAACAGACTCAATCACACCGCCGCTCTGAACTATATACAAGTTTTTATTGAACTGAGGAATCTTTTAACAACGCTTAAGGAAACGAAAAGCTAAGGCTCGTGCCACGGGAAAACAAGGTGCGCGGAGCCCAGGAGCACCGCAATCGGGACCGAGGGAAAGGTGGAGCAGGACCGTGGAGCTTGGGGGGGAAGAGCCCGTGGAGGGAATCCTTGGGAGGGAGACAGGAGGACAGGCAGGCCACGGATTTCCACGCTGAATGCAGGTCACGCTAGGAAGACTTGTACGGACTGGCGGGGAGAAGCCGTCAGAGCTGGCTGAAGTAGCCCTCCGGTGATTGCCTCAGATGAGACGCAGGTGGTTTGGAGGCGGCCCAGCCCGAGGGTGTGGCCACCGCAGCCTCCCCTGGCTCCCTGGATGCCGAGCCACGGGCCGTGACAGCTAGAGTACGACTGAGAATGAGTTAGTGTTAGAGTACGACTGAGACTGAGTGTGTGTTAGAGTACGACTGAGAATGAGTGTGTGTTAGAGTACGACTGAGAATGAGTGTGTGTTAGAGTACGACTGAGACTGAGTGAGTTTTAAAGTACGACTGAGACTGAGTGTGTGTTAGAGTACGACTGAGAATGAGTTAGTGTTAGAGTACGACTGAGACTGAGTGTGTGTTAGAGTACGACTGAGACTGAGTGTGTGTTAGAGTACGACTGAGAATGAGTTAGTGTTAGAGTACGACTGAGACTGAGTGTGTGTTAGAGTACGACTGAGAATGAGTTAGTGTTAGAGTACGACTGAGACTGAGTGTGTGTTAGAGTACGACTGAGAATGAGTTAGTGTTAGAGTACGACTGAAAATGAGTTAGTGTTAGAGTACGACTGAGACTGAGTGAGTTTTAAAGTACGACTGAGACTGAGTGTGTGTTAGAGTACGACTGAGAATGAGTTAGTGTTAGAGTACGACTGAAACTGAGTGTGTGTTAGAGACTGAGTGTGTGTTAGAGTACGACTGAGACTGAGTTAGTGTTAGAGTACGACTGAGAATGAGTTAGTGTTAGAGTACGACTGAGAATGAGTTAGTGTTAGAGTACGACTGAGACTGAGTTAGTGTTAGAGTACGACTGAGAATGAGTTAGTGTTAGAGTACGACTGAGACTGAGTTAGTGTTAGAGTACGACTGAGAATGAGTTAGTGTTAGAGTATGACTGAGACTGAGTTAGTGTTAGAGTATGACTGAGAATGAGTGTGTGTTAGAGACTGAGTGTGTTAGAGACTGAGTGAGTGTTAGAGACTGAGTGTGTGTTTGAGTACGACTGAGACTGAGTGTGTGTCAGAGACTGAGTGTGTGTTTGAGTACGACTGAGACTGAGTGTGTGTCAGAGACTGAGAGTGTGTTTGAGTACGACTGAGACTGAGTGTGTGTCAGAGACTGAGTGTGTGTTTGAGTACGACTGAGACTGAGTGTGTGTCAGAGACTGAGTGTGTGTTTGAGTACGACTGAGACTGAGTGTGTGTTAGAGTACGACTGACACTGAGTGTGTGTCAGAGACTGAGTGTGTGTTAGAGTACGACTGAGACTGAGTGTGTTTGAGACTGAGTGTGTTTGAGACTGAGTGAGTGTTAAAGTACGACTGAGACTGAGTTAGTGTTAGGGTACGACTGAGAATGAGTTAGTGTTAGAGTACGACTGAGACTGAGTGTGTGTTAGAGTATGACTGAGAATGAGTTAGTGTTAGAGTACGACTGAGACTGAGTGTGTGTTAGAGTACGACTGAGACTGAGTGTGTGTTAGAGTACGACTGAGACTGAGTGTGTGTTAGAGTACGACTGAGAATGAGTTAGTGTTAGAGTACGACTGAGAATGAGTTAGTGTTAGAGTACGACTGAGACTGAGTTAGTGTTAGAGTACGACTGAGACTGAGTTAGTGTTAGAGTACAACTGAGAATGAGTTAGTGTTAGAGTACGACTGAGACTGAGTTAGTGTTAGAGTACGACTGAGAATGAGTTAGTGTTAGAGTACGACTGAGACTGAGTGTGTGTTAGAGTACGACTGAGACTGAGTTAGTGTTAGAGTACGACTGAGACTGAGTTAGTGTTAGAGTACGACTGAGACTGAGTTAGTGTTAGAGTACGACTGAGAATGAGTTAGTGTTAGAGTACGACTGAGACTGAGTTAGTGTTAGAGTACGACTGAGAATGAGTTAGTGTTAGAGTACGACTGAGACTGAGTTAGTGTTAGAGTACGACTGAGAATGAGTTAGTGTTAGAGTACGACTGAGACTGAGTTAGTGTTAGAGTACGACTGAGACTGAGATAGTGTTAGAGTACGACTGAGAATGAGTTAGTGTTAGAGTACGACTGAGACTGAGTGTGTGTTAGAGTACGACTGAGACTGAGTTAGTGTTAGAGTACGACTGAGAATGAGTTAGTGTTAAAGTACGACTGAGACTGAGTGTGTGTTAGAGTACGACTGAGAATGAGTTAGTGTTAGTGTACGACTGAGACTGAGTTAGTGTTAGAGTACGACTGAGAATGAGTTAGTGTTAGAGTACGACTGAGACTGAGTGTGTGTTAGAGTACGACTGAGAATGAGTTAGTGTTAGAGTACGACTGAGACTGAGTGTGTGTTAGAGTACGACTGAGAATGAGTTAGTGTTAGAGTTCGACTGAGACTTAGTTAGTGTTAGAGTACGACTGAGAATGAGTTAGTGTTAGAGTACGACTGAGACTGAGTTAGTGTTAGAGTACGACTGAGACTGAGTTAGTGTTAGAGTACGACTGAGAATGAGTTAGTGTTAGAGTACGACTGAGAATGAGTTAGTGTTAGAGTACGACTGAGACTGAGTTAGTGTTAGTGTACGACTGAGACTGAGTTAGTGTTAGAGTACGACTGAGAATGAGTTAGTGTTAGAGTACTACTGAGACTGAGTGTGTGTCAGAGACTGAGTGTGTGTTTGGGTATGACTGAGACTGATTGTGTGTTAGAGTACGACTGACACTGAGTGTGTGTCAGAGACTGAGTGTGTGTTAGAGTACGACTGAGACTGAGTGTGTGTCACAGACTGAGTGTGTGTTAGAGTACGACTGAGACTGAGTGTGTGTTAGAGTACGACTGAGACTGAGTGTGTGTTAGAGACTGAGTGAGTGTTAGAGTACGACTGAGACTGAGTGTGTGTTAGAGTACGACTGAGACTGAGTGTGTGTTAGAGTACGACTGAGACTGAGTGAGTTTTAAAGTACGACTGAGACTGAGTTACTGTTAGAGTACGACTGAGACTGAGTGTGTGTTAGAGTACGACTGAGACTGAGTGTGTGTTAGAGACTGAGTTACTGTTAGAGTACGACTGAGACTGAGTGTGTGTTAGAGTACGACTGAGACTGAGTGTGTGTTAGAGTACGACTGAGACTGAGTGAGTTTTAAAGTACGACTGAGACTGAGTTACTGTTAGAGTACGACTGAGACTGAGTGTGTGTTAGAGTACGACTGAGACTGAGTGTGTGTTAGAGTACGACTGAGACTGAGTGTGTGTTAGAGTACGAATGAGACTGAGTGAGTTTTAAAGTACGACTGAGACTGAGTTACTGTTAGAGTACGACTGAGACTGAGTGTGTGTTAGAGTACGACTGAGACTGAGTGTGTGTTAGAGTACGACTGAGACTGAGTGTGTGTTAGAGTACGACTGAGACTGAGTAAGTGTTAGAGTACGACTGAGACTGAGTGAGTTTTAAAGTACGACTGAGACTGAGTGTGTGTTAGAGTACGACTGAGAATGAGTTAGTGTTAGAGTACGACTGAGACTGAGTGTGTGTCAGAGACTGAGTGTGTGTTTGAGTACGACTGAGTCTGAGTGTGTGTTTGAGAACGACTGAGGCTGAGTGTGTGTCAGAGACTGAGTGTGTGTTAGAGTACGACTGAGACTGAGTGTGTTTGAGACTGAGTGAGTGTTAAAGTACGACTGAGACTGAGTGTGTGTTAGAGACTGAGTGTGTGTTTGAGACTGAGTGTGTGTTAAAGTACGACTGAGACTGAGTGTGTGTTAGAGACTGAGTGTGTTAGAGACTGAGTGAGTGTTAGAGACTGAGTGTGTGTTTGAGTACGACTGAGACTGAGTGTGTGTCAGAGACTGAGTGTGTGTTTGAGTACGACTGAGACTGAGTGTGTGTCAGAGACTGAGTGTGTGTTTGGGTATGACTGAGACTGAGTGTGTGTTAGAGTACGACTGACAATGAGTGTGTGTCAGAGACTGAGTGTGTGTTTTAGTACGACTGAGACTGAGTGTGTGTCAGAGACTGAGTGTGTGTTTGAGTACGACTGAGACTGAGTGTGTGTTAGAGTACTACTGAGACTGAGTGTGTGTTAGAGTACGACTGACACTGAGTGTGTGTCAGAGACTGAGTGTGTGTTAGAGTATGACTGAGACTGAGTGTGTGTCACAGACTGAGTGTGTGTTTGGGTATGACTGAGACTGAGTGTGTGTCAGAGACTGAGTGTGTGTTAGAGTATGACTGAGACTGAGTGTGTGTCAGAGACTGAGTGTGTGTTTGAGTACGACTGAGACTGAGTGTGTGTTAGAGTACTACTGAGACTGAGTGTGTGTTAGAGTACGACTGAGACTGAGTGTGTGTTAGAGTACGACTGACACTGAGTGTGTGTCAGAGACTGAGTGTGTGTTAGAGTACGACTGAGACTGAGTGTGTGTTAGAGTACGACTGACACTGAGTGTGTGTCAGAGACTGAGTGTGTGTTAGAGTACGACTGAGACTGAGTGAGTTTTAAAGTACGACTGAGACTGAGTTACTGTTAGAGTACGACTGAGACTGAGTGTGTGTTAGAGTACGACTGAGACTGAGTGTGTGTTAGAGTACGACTGAGACTGAGTGTGTGTTAGAGTACGACTGAGACTGAGTAAGTGTTAGAGTACGACTGAGACTGAGTGAGTTTTAAAGTACGACTGAGACTGAGTGTGTGTTAGAGTACGACTGAGACTGAGTGTGTGTTAGAGACTGAGTTACTGTTAGAGTACGACTGAGACTGAGTGTGTGTTAGAGTACGACTGAGACTGAGTGAGTTTTAAAGTACGACTGAGACTGAGTTACTGTTAGAGTACGACTGAGACTGAGTGTGTGTTAGAGTACGACTGAGACTGAGTGTGTGTTAGAGTACGACTGAGACTGAGTGAGTTTTAAAGTACGACTGAGACTGAGTGTGTGTTAGAGTACGACTGAGACTGAGTGTGTGTTAGAGACTGAGTTACTGTTAGAGTACGACTGAGACTGAGTGTGTGTTAGAGTACGACTGAGACTGAGTGAGTTTTAAAGTACGACTGAGACTGAGTTACTGTTAGAGTACGACTGAGACTGAGTGTGTGTTAGAGTACGACTGAGACTGAGTGAGTTTTAAAGTACGACTGAGACTGAGTTACTGTTAGAGTACGACTGAGACTGAGTGTGTGTTAGAGTACGACTGAGACTGAGTGTGTGTTAGAGTACGACTGAGACTGAGTGTGTGTTAGAGTACGACTGAGACTGAGTAAGTGTTAGAGTACGACTGAGACTGAGTGAGTTTTAAAGTACGACTGAGACTGAGTGTGTGTAAGAGTACGACTGAGAATGAGTTAGTGTTAGAGTACGACTGAGACTGAGTGTGTGTCAGAGACTGAGTGTGTGTTTGAGTACGACTGAGTCTGAGTGTGTGTTTGAGAACGACTGAGGCTGAGTGTGTGTCAGAGACTGAGTGTGTTTGAGACTGAGTGAGTGTTAAAGTACGACTGAGACTGAGTGTGTGTTAGAGACTGAGTGTGTGTTTGAGACTGAGTGTGTGTTAAAGTACGACTGAGAGTGAGTGTGTGTTAGAGACTGAGTGTGTTAGAGACTGAGTGAGTGTTAGAGACTGAGTGTGTGTTTGAGTACGACTGAGACTGAGTGTGTGTGAGAGACTGAGTGTGTGTTTGAGTACGACTGAGACTGAGTGTGTGTCAGAGACTGAGTGTGTGTTTGGGTATGACTGAGACTGAGTGTGTGTTAGAGTACGACTGACAATGAGTGTGTGTCAGAGACTGAGTGTGTGTTTTAGTACGACTGAGACTGAGTGTGTGTCAGAGACTGAGTGTGTGTTTGAGTACGACTGAGACTGAGTGTGTGTTAGAGTACTACTGAGACTGAGTGTGTGTTAGAGTACGACTGACACTGAGTGTGTGTCAGAGACTGAGTGTGTGTTAGAGTATGACTGAGACTGAGTGTGTGTCACAGACTGAGTGTGTGTTTGGGTATGACTGAGACTGATTGTGTGTTAGAGTACGACTGACACTGAGTGTGTGTCAGAGACTGAGTGTGTGTTAGAGTATGACTGAGACTGAGTGTGTGTCACAGACTGAGTGTGTGTTAGAGTACGACTGAGACTGAGTGTGTGTTAGAGTACGACTGAGACTGAGTGTGTGTTAGAGTACGACTGAGAATGAGTTAGTGTTAGAGTACGACTGAGACTGAGTGTGTGTCAGAGACTGAGTGTGTGTTTGAGTACGACTGAGTCTGAGTGTGTGTTTGAGAACGACTGAGGCTGAGTGTGTGTCAGAGACTGAGTGTGTGTTAGAGTACGACTGAGACTGAGTGTGTTTGAGACTGAGTGAGTGTTAAAGTACGACTGAGACTGAGTGTGTGTTAGAGACTGAGTGTGTGTTTGAGACTGAGTGTGTGTTAAAGTACGACTGAGACTGAGTGTGTGTTAGAGACTGAGTGAGTGTTAGAGACTGAGTGTGTGTTTGAGTACGACTGAGACTGAGTGTGTGTCAGAGACTGAGTGTGTGTTTGGGTATGACTGAGACTGAGTGTGTGTTAGAGTACGACTGACAATGAGTGTGTGTCAGAGACTGAGTGTGTGTTTTAGTACGACTGAGACTGAGTGTGTGTCAGAGACTGAGTGTGTGTTTGAGTACGACTGAGACTGAGTGTGTGTTAGAGTACTACTGAGACTGAGTGTGTGTTAGAGTACGACTGACACTGAGTGTGTGTCAGAGACTGAGTGTGTGTTAGAGTATGACTGAGACTGAGTGTGTGTCACAGACTGAGTGTGTGTTTGGGTATGACTGAGACTGAGTGTGTGTCAGAGACTGAGTGTGTGTTAGAGTATGACTGAGACTGAGTGTGTGTCAGAGACTGAGTGTGTGTTTGAGTACGACTGAGACTGAGTGTGTGTTAGAGTACTACTGAGACTGAGTGTGTGTTAGAGTACGACTGACACTGAGTGTGTGTCAGAGACTGAGTGTGTGTTAGAGTACGACTGAGACTGAGTGAGTTTTAAAGTACGACTGAGACTGAGTTACTGTTAGAGTACGACTGAGACTGAGTGTGTGTTAGAGTACGACTGAGACTGAGTGTGTGTTAGAGTACGACTGAGACTGAGTGTGTGTTAGAGTACGACTGAGACTGAGTAAGTGTTAGAGTACGACTGAGACTGAGTGAGTTTTAAAGTACGACTGAGACTGAGTGTGTGTTAGAGTACGACTGAGACTGAGTGTGTGTTAGAGACTGAGTTACTGTTAGAGTACGACTGAGACTGAGTGTGTGTTAGAGTACGACTGAGACTGAGTGTGTGTTAGAGTACGACTGAGACTGAGTGAGTTTTAAAGTACAACTGAGACTGAGTTACTGTTAGAGTACGACTGAGACTGAGTGTGTGTTAGAGTACGACTGAGACTGAGTGTGTGTTAGAGTACGACTGAGACTGAGTGTGTGTTAGAGTACGACTGAGACTGAGTGAGTTTTAAAGTACGACTGAGACTGAGTTACTGTTAGAGTACGACTGAGACTGAGTGTGTGTTAGAGTACGACTGAGACTGAGTGTGTGTTAGAGTACGACTGAGACTGAGTGTGTGGTAGAGTACGACTGAGACTGAGTAAGTGTTAGAGTACGACTGAGACTGAGTGTGTGTAAGAGTACGACTGAGAATGAGTTAGTGTTAGAGTACGACTGAGACTGAGTGTGTGTCAGAGACTGAGTGTGTGTTTGAGTACGACTGAGTCTGAGTGTGTGTTTGAGAACGACTGAGGCTGAGTGTGTGTCAGAGACTGAGTGTGTGTTAGAGTACGACTGAGACTGAGTGTGTTTGAGACTGAGTGAGTGTTAAAGTACGACTGAGACTGAGTGTGTGTTAGAGACTGAGTGTGTGTTTGAGACTGAGTGTGTGTTAAAGTACGACTGAGACTGAGTGTGTGTTAGAGACTGAGTGTGTTAGAGACTGAGTGAGTGTTAGAGACTGAGTGTGTGTTTGAGTACGACTGAGACTGAGTGTGTGTCAGAGACTGAGTGTGTGTTTGAGTACGACTGAGACTGAGTGTGTGTCAGAGACTGAGTGTGTGTTTGGGTATGACTGAGACTGAGTGTGTGTTAGAGTACGACTGACAATGAGTGTGTGTCAGAGACTGAGTGTGTGTTTTAGTACGACTGAGACTGAGTGTGTGTCAGAGACTGAGTGTGTGTTTGAGTACGACTGAGACTGAGTGTGTGTTAGAGTACTACTGAGACTGAGTGTGTGTTAGAGTACGACTGACACTGAGTGTGTGTCAGAGACTGAGTGTGTGTTAGAGTATGACTGAGACTGAGTGTGTGTCACAGACTGAGTGTGTGTTTGGGTATGACTGAGACTGATTGTGTGTTAGAGTACGACTGACACTGAGTGTGTGTCAGAGACTGAGTGTGTGTTAGAGTATGACTGAGACTGAGTGTGTGTCACAGACTGAGTGTGTGTTAGAGTACGACTGAGACTGAGTGTGTGTTAGAGACTGAGTGAGTGTTAGAGTACGACTGAGACTGAGTGTGTGTCACAGACTGAGTGTGTGTTAGAGTACGACTGAGACTGAGTGTGTGTTAGAGACTGAGTTACTGTTAGAGTACGACTGAGACTGAATGTGTGTTAGAGTACGACTGAGACTGAGTGTGTGTTAGAGTACGACTGAGACTGAGTGAGTTTTAAAGTACGACTGAGACTGAGTTACTGTTAGAGTACGACTGAGACTGAGTGTGTGTTAGAGTACGACTGAGACTGAGTGTGTGTTAGAGTACGACTGAGACTGAGTGTGTGTTAGAGTACGACTGAGACTGAGTGTGTGTTAGAGACTGAGTGTGTGTTAGAGTATGACTGAGACTGAGTGTGTGTCACAGACTGAGTGTGTGTTAGAGTACGACTGAGACTGAGTGTGTGTTAGAGACTGAGTTACTGTTAGAGTACGACTGAGACTGAATGTGTGTTAGAGTACGACTGAGACTGAGTGTGTGTTAGAGTACGACTGAGACTGAGTGAGTTTTAAAGTACGACTGAGACTGAGTTACTGTTAGAGTACGACTGAGACTGAGTGTGTGTTAGAGTACGACTGAGACTGAGTGTGTGTTAGAGTACGACTGAGACTGAGTGTGTGTTAGAGTACGACTGAGACTGAGTAAGTGTTAGAGTACGACTGAGACTGAGTGAGTTTTAAAGTACGACTGAGACTGAGTGTGTGTTAGAGTACGACTGAGAATGAGTTAGTGTTAGAGTACGACTGAGACTGAGTGTGTGTCAGAGACTGAGTGTGTGTTTGAGTACGACTGAGTCTGAGTGTGTGTTTGAGAACGACTGAGGCTGAGTGTGTGTCAGAGACTGAGTGTGTGTTAGAGTACGACTGAGACTGAGTGTGTTTGAGACTGAGTGAGTGTTAAAGTACGACTGAGACTGAGTGTGTGTTAGAGACTGAGTGTGTGTTTGAGACTGAGTGTGTGTTAAAGTACGACTGAGACTGAGTGTGTGTTAGAGACTGAGTGTGTTAGAGACTGAGTGAGTGTTAGAGACTGAGTGTGTGTTAGAGTACGACTGACACTGAGTGTGTGTCAGAGACTGAGTGTGTGTTTGAGTACGACTGAGACTGAGTGTGTGTCAGAGACTGAGTGTGTGTTTGGGTATGACTGAGACTGAGTGTGTGTTAGAGTACGACTGACAATGAGTGTGTGTCAGAGACTGAGTGTGTGTTTTAGTACGACTGAGACTGAGTGTGTGTCAGAGACTGAGTGTGTGTTTGAGTACGACTGAGACTGAGTGTGTGTTAGAGTACTACTGAGACTGAGTGTGTGTTAGAGTACGACTGACACTGAGTGTGTGTCAGAGACTGAGTGTGTGTTAGAGTATGACTGAGACTGAGTGTGTGTCACAGACTGAGTGTGTGTTTGGGTATGACTGAGACTGATTGTGTGTTAGAGTACGACTGACACTGAGTGTGTGTCAGAGACTGAGTGTGTGTTAGAGTATGACTGAGACTGAGTGTGTGTCACAGACTGAGTGTGTGTTAGAGTATGACTGAGACTGAGTGTGTGTTAGAGTACGACTGAGACTGAGTGTGTGTTAGAGTACGACTGAGACTGAGTGAGTTTTAAAGTACGACTGAGACTGAGTTAGTGTTAGAGTACGACTGAGACTGAGTGAGTTTTAAAGTACGACTGAGACTGAGTGTGTGTTAGAGTACGACTGAGACTGAGTGTGTTTTAGAGTACGACTGAGACTGAGTGTGTGTTAGAGTACGACTGAGACTGAGTGTGTGTTAGAGTACGACTGAGACTGAGTGTGTGTTAGAGTACGACTGAGACTGAGTGTGTGTTAGAGTACGACTGAGACTGAGTGAGTTTTAAAGTACGACTGAGACTGAGTGTGTGTTAGAGTACGACTGAGACTGAGTGTGTGTTAGAGTAAGACTGAGACTGAGTGTGTGTTAGAGTACGACTGAGAATGAGTTAGTGTTAGAGTACGACTGAGAATGAGTTAGTGTTAGAGTACGACTGAGACTGAGTGTGTGTTAGAGTACGACTGAGACTGAGTTTGTGTTAGAGTACGACTGAGACTGAGTGTGTGTTAGAGTACGACTGAGAATGAGTTAGTGTTAGAGTACGACTGAGAATGAGTTAGTGTTAGAGTACGACTGAGACTGAGTGTGTGTTAGAGTACGACTGAGACTGAGTGTGTGTTAGAGTACGACTGAGAATGAGTTAGTGTTAGAGTACGACTGAGACTGAGTGTGTGTTAGAGTACGACTGAGACTGAGTTTGTGTTAGAGTACGACTGAAACTGAGTTAGTGTTAGAGTACGACTGAGAATGAGTTAGTGTTAGAGTACGATTGAGACTGAGTTAGTGTTAGAGTACGACTGAAACTGAGTTTGTGTTAGAGTACGACTGAGACTGAGTTAGTGTTAGAGTACGATTGAGACTGAGTTAGTGTTAGAGTACGACTGAGACTGAGTGTGTGTTAGAGTACGACTGAGACTGAGTTTGTGTTAGAGTACGACTGAAACTGAGTTAGTGTTAGAGTACGACTGAGAATGAGTTAGTGTTAGAGTACGACTGAGACTGAGTTAGTGTTAGAGTACGACTGAGACTGAGTTTGTGTTAGAGTACGACTGAAACTGAGTTTGTGTTAGAGTACGACTGAGACTGAGTTAGTGTTAGAGTACGATTGAGACTGAGTTAGTGTTAGAGTACGACTGAGACTGAGTGTGTGTTAGAGTACGACTGAGACTGAGTTTGTGTTAGAGTACGACTGAAACTGAGTTAGTGTTAGAGTACGACTGAGAATGAGTTAGTGTTAGAGTACGACTGAGACTGAGTTAGTGTTAGAGTACGACTGAGACTGAGTGTGTGTTAGAGTACGACTGAGACTGAGTGTGTGTTAGAGTACGACTGAGACTGAGTGTGTGTTAGAGTACGACTGAGAATGAGTTAGTGTTAGAGTACGACTGAGACTGAGTGTGTGTTAGAGTACGACTGAGACTGAGTGTGTGTTAGAGTACGACTGAGACTGAGTTAGTGTTAGAGTACGACTGAGAATGAGTTAGTGTTAGAGTACGACTGAGACTGAGTTTGTGTTAGAGTACGACTGAGACTGAGTGTGTGTAAGAATACGACTGAGAATGAGTTAGTGTTAGAGTACGACTGAGACTGAGTGTGTGTTAGAGTACGACTGAGAATGAGTGTGTGTTAGAGTACGACTGAGACTGAGTGTGTGTTAGAGACTGTGTGAGTGTTAGAGTACGACTGAGAATGAGTTACTGTTAGAGTACGACTGAGACTGAGTGTGTGTTAGAGTACGACTGAGACTGAGTGTGTGTTAGAGTACGACTGAGACTGAGTGAGTTTTAAAGTACGACTGAGACTGAGTTACTGTTAGAGTACGACTGAGACTGAGTGTGTGTTAGAGTACGACTGAGAATGAGTTAGTGTTAGAGTACGACTGAGAATGAGTTAGTGTTAGAGTACGACTGAGACTGAGTGTGTGTTAGAGTACGACTGAGACTGAGTGTGTGTCAGAGACTGAGTGTGTGTTTGAGTACGACTGAGACTGAGTGTGTGTCAGAGACTGAGTGTGTGTTTGAGTACGACTGAGTCTGAGTGTGTGTTTGAGAACGACTGAGGCTGAGTGTGTGTCAGAGACTGAGTGTGTGTTAGAGTACGACTGAGACTGAGTGTGTTTGAGACTGAGTGAGTGTTAAAGTACGACTGAGACTGAGTGTGTGTCAGAGACTGAGTGTGTGTTTGAGTACGACTGAGACTGAGTGTGTGTCAGAGACTGAGTGTGTGTTAGAGTACGACTGACAATGAGTGTGTGTCAGAGACTGAGTGTGTGTTTTAGTACGACTGAGACTGAGTGTGTGTCAGAGACTGAGTGTGTGTTTGAGTACGACTGAGACTGAGTGTGTGTTAGAGTACTACTGAGACTGAGTGTGTGTCAGAGACTGAGTGTGTGTTTGGGTATGACTGAGACTGATTGTGTGTTAGAGTACGACTGACACTGAGTGTGTGTCAGAGACTGAGTGTGTGTTAGAGTATGACTGAGACTGAGTGTGTGTCACAGACTGAGTGTGTGTTAGAGTACGACTGAGACTGAGTGTGTGTTAAAGTACGACTGAGACTGAGTGTGTGTTAGAGTACGACTGAGACTGAGTGTGTGTTAGAGTACGACTGAGACTGAGTGAGTTTTAAAGTACGACTGAGACTGAGTTACTGTTAGAGTACGACTGAGACTGAGTGTGTGTTAGAGTACGACTGAGACTGAGTGTGTGTTAGAGTACGACTGAGACTGAGTGAGTTTTAAAGTACGACTGAGACTGAGTTACTGTTAGAGTACGACTGAGACTGAGTGTGTGTTAGAGTACGACTGAGACTGAGTGTGTGTTAGAGTACGACTGAGACTGAGTGTGTGTTAGAGTACGACTGAGACTGAGTGTGTGTTAGAGTACGACTGAGACTGAGTGTGTGTTAGAGTACGACTGAGACTGAGTGTGTGTTAGAGTACGACTGAGACTGAGTGAGTGTTAGAGTACGACTGAGACTGAGTGAGTTTTAAAGTACGACTGAGACTGAGTGTGTGTTAGAGTACGACTGAGACTGAGTGTGTGTTAGAGTACGACTGAGAATGAGTGTGTGTTAGAGACTGAGTGTGTGTTAGAGTACGACTGAGACTGAGTGTGTGTTAGAGACTGAGTGTATGTTAGAGTACGACTGAGACTGAGTTAGTGTTAGAGTACGACTGAGACTGAGTGTGTGTTTGAGTACGACTGAGTCTGAGTGTGTGTTTGAGTACGACTGAGGCTGAGTGTGTGTTAGAGTACGCCTGAGAATGAGTTAGTGTTAGAGTACGACTGAGACTGAGTGTGTGTTAGAGTACGACTGAGAATGAGTGTGTGTTAGAGTACGACTGAGACTGAGTTAGTGTTAGAGTACGACTGAGACTGAGTGTGTGTTAGAGTACGACTGAGAATGAGTGTGTGTTAGAGTACGACTGAGAATGAGTGTGTGTTAGAGTACGACTGAGACTGAGTTTGTGTTAGAGTACGACTGAGACTGAGTGTGTGTAAGAATACGACTGAGAATGAGTTAGTGTTAGAGTACGACTGAGACTGAGTGTGTGTTAGAGTACGACTGAGAATGAGTGTGTGTTAGAGTACGACTGAGACTGAGTGTGTGTTAGAGACTGTGTGAGTGTTAGAGTACGACTGAGAATGAGTTACTGTTAGAGTACGACTGAGACTGAGTGTGTGTTAGAGTACGACTGAGACTGAGTGTGTGTTAGAGTACGACTGAGACTGAGTGAGTTTTAAAGTACGACTGAGACTGAGTTACTGTTAGAGTACGACTGAGACTGAGTGTGTGTTAGAGTACGACTGAGAATGAGTTAGTGTTAGAGTACGACTGAGAATGAGTTAGTGTTAGAGTACGACTGAGACTGAGTGTGTGTTAGAGTACGACTGAGACTGAGTGTGTGTCAGAGACTGAGTGTGTGTTTGAGTACGACTGAGACTGAGTGTGTGTCAGAGACTGAGTGTGTGTTTGAGTACGACTGAGTCTGAGTGTGTGTTTGAGAACGACTGAGGCTGAGTGTGTGTCAGAGACTGAGTGTGTGTTAGAGTACGACTGAGACTGAGTGTGTTTGAGACTGAGTGAGTGTTAAAGTACGACTGAGACTGAGTGTGTGTCAGAGACTGAGTGTGTGTTTGAGTACGACTGAGACTGAGTGTGTGTCAGAGACTGAGTGTGTGTTAGAGTACGACTGACAATGAGTGTGTGTCAGAGACTGAGTGTGTGTTTTAGTACGACTGAGACTGAGTGTGTGTCAGAGACTGAGTGTGTGTTTGAGTACGACTGAGACTGAGTGTGTGTTAGAGTACTACTGAGACTGAGTGTGTGTCAGAGACTGAGTGTGTGTTTGGGTATGACTGAGACTGATTGTGTGTTAGAGTACGACTGACACTGAGTGTGTGTCAGAGACTGAGTGTGTGTTAGAGTATGACTGAGACTGAGTGTGTGTCACAGACTGAGTGTGTGTTAGAGTACGACTGAGACTGAGTGTGTGTTAAAGTACGACTGAGACTGAGTGTGTGTTAGAGTACGACTGAGACTGAGTGTGTGTTAGAGTACGACTGAGACTGAGTGAGTTTTAAAGTACGACTGAGACTGAGTTACTGTTAGAGTACGACTGAGACTGAGTGTGTGTTAGAGTACGACTGAGACTGAGTGTGTGTTAGAGTACGACTGAGACTGAGTGTGTGTTAGAGTACGACTGAGACTGAGTGTGTGTTAGAGTACGACTGAGACTGAGTGTGTGTTAGAGTACGACTGAGACTGAGTGTGTGTTAGAGTACGACTGAGACTGAGTGAGTGTTAGAGTACGACTGAGACTGAGTGAGTTTTAAAGTACGACTGAGACTGAGTGTGTGTTAGAGTACGACTGAGACTGAGTGTGTGTTAGAGTACGACTGAGAATGAGTGTGTGTTAGAGACTGAGTGTGTGTTAGAGTACGACTGAGACTGAGTGTGTGTTAGAGACTGAGTGTATGTTAGAGTACGACTGAGACTGAGTTAGTGTTAGAGTACGACTGAGACTGAGTGTGTGTTTGAGTACGACTGAGTCTGAGTGTGTGTTTGAGTACGACTGAGGCTGAGTGTGTGTTAGAGTACGCCTGAGAATGAGTTAGTGTTAGAGTACGACTGAGACTGAGTGTGTGTTAGAGTACGACTGAGAATGAGTGTGTGTTAGAGTACGACTGAGACTGAGTTAGTGTTAGAGTACGACTGAGACTGAGTGTGTGTTAGAGTACGACTGAGAATGAGTGTGTGTTAGAGTACGACTGAGAATGAGTGTGTGTTAGAGTACGACTGAGACTGAGTGAGTGTTAGAGTACGACTGAGACTGAGTGAGTGTTAGAGTACGACTGAGACTGAGTGAGTGTTAGAGTACGACTGAGACTGAGTTAGTGTTAGAGTACGACTGAGAATGAGTTAGTGTTAGAGTACGACTGAGACTGAGTGAGTGTTAGAGTACGACTGAGACTGAGTTAGTGTTAGAGTACGACTGAGACTGAGTTAGTGTTAGAGTACGAATGAGACTGAGTGTGTGTTAGAGTACGACTGAGAATGAGTTAGTGTTAGAGTACGACTGAGACTGATTTAGTGTTAGAGTACGACTGAGACTGAGTGAGTGTTAGAGTACGACTGAGACTGAGTGAGTGTTAGAGTACGACTGAGACTGAGTTAGTGTTAGAGTACGACTGAGACTGAGTTAGTGTTAGAGTACGACTGAGACTGAGTGAGTGTTAGAGTACGACTGAGACTGAGTTAGTGTTAGAGTACGACTGAGAATGAGTTAGTGTTAGAGTACGACTGAGACTGAGTGAGTGTTAGAGTACGACTGAGACTGAGTTAGTGTTAGAGTACGACTGAGACTGAGTTAGTGTTAGAGTACGAATGAGACTGAGTGTGTGTTAGAGTACGACTGAGACTGAGTGTGTGTTAGAGTACGACTGAGACTGAGTTAGTGTTAGAGTACGACTGAGACTGAGTTAGTGTTAGAGTACGACTGAGACTGAGTGTGTGTTAGAGTACGACTGAGAATGAGTTAGTGTTAGAGTACGACTGAGACTGAGTTAGTGTTAGAGTACGACTGAGAATGAGTTACTGTTAGAGTACGACTGAGACTGAGTGTGTGTTAGAGTACGACTGAGAATGAGCTAGTGTTAGAGTACGACTGAGAATGAGTTAGTGTTAGAGCACGACTGAGACTGAGTGAGTGTTAGAGTACGACTGAGACTGAGTTATTGTTAGAGTACGACTGAGACTGAGTGTGTGTTAGAGTACGACTGAGACTGCGTGTGTGCTTGAGTACGACTGAGACTGAGTTAGTGTTAGAGTACGACTGAGACTGAGTGAGTGTTAGAGTACGACTGAGTACTTTAAAACTGAAATGTTTCTGTTGACTTGACTGTATAGTGTCTGATTAAAGTTGACTGTTTATATTTTTTTTTCATAATAAAGTTGAAAAATGATGATTTGTTCACTGCAGGAAGCATGACTAAGTCATAGAACTCTATGAACTATACACAGTTTTCAGTGTGTCTTATTTTTGTTATCCTGCTTTAAAAAACAATCAGAATTAAAGACATAAAATCTAAATATTAATAAAATAATTCCAACACTAATGCACACACAAAGTAAAGCTGCAGGTAAGAACAAAATGAAAATGTAACGATTAGAGAGAAACGTTTTCCCAAATGGTTGTAAAAAGTGTCACCTGGCAGTTTGCTGCCCTCGTCCAGGTGATTGGTCAAGGAACTCTGAAAGTGTAGTGGGGGTGTGAGGTGAGGCTAGAGATGATTAACTCACACTGGTGTGAGTGGGTATAGTGCCTGGTAAGAGATTTTTGCTATTCTTGGATGATTTATTATTATAGTTCCTTATTTTTTTAATGTGTGTTATTGGACCCTTTTGAGTGTGACGAGAAGTTTTAATGGAGGAACTGATCGAGCTCTAGATTGACTGTGCATGGGAAACCGATCAATATCGGAGGTATATTGGGTTGTGATTCTTTTAATAGTTCAATAAAAATTGATATTTTATTGGGGGAATATTTTAATTGTTAATTTGGTTTGGTTTGGTTTCTCAGCCGGAAAAGGGTGGAGTGCCCACTCCGGGTCGGGGATGAGTTTCTGCCCCAAGTGGAAGAGTTCAAGTATCTCGGGGTCTTGTTCGCGAGTGATGGGAGAAGGGAGCCGGAGATCGACAGACGGATTGGTGCTGCGGCTGCAGTGATGCGGACGCTGCACCGGTCCGTCGTGGTGAAGAGGGAGCTGAGTGTAAAAGCGAAGCTCTCAATTTACCGGTCGATCTACGTCCCTACCCTCACCTATGGCCACGAGCTGTGGGTAGTGACCGAAAGAACGAGATCACGGATACAAGCGGCAGAAATGAGCTTCCTCCGAAGGGTGGCTGGCCTCTCCCTTAGAGATAGGGTGAGAAGTTCAGCCATCTGGGAGGGGCTCAGAGTAGAGCCGCTGCTCCTCCACATCGAAAGGAGTCAGTTGAGATGGTTCGGGATCTGACAAGGATGCCTCCTGGGCGCCTCCTGGGTGAGGTGTTCCGGGCATGTCCCACCGGGAGGAGGCCCCGGGGCAGACCCAGGACACGCTGGAGAGATTATATCTCTCGGCTGGCCTGGGAACGCCTTGGTGTTCCCCCGGATGAGCTGGAGGAGGTGGCTGGGGAGAGGGAGGTCTGGGCTTCTCTGCTTAGGCTGCTGCCCCCGCGACCCGGCCCCGGATAAAGCGGATGAAGATGGATGGATGGATGGAATTTGGTTTGTTTTGCAGCAGTATTTTTTATTTATTTTATTTTTTTTATTTTTTGTTCTTTAGTTGATTTGTAATTCTGTTTTGGTTAGTCCGTCCAGCCGTAAAGGCGGTTAATGATTGTGGGTGAGTCTTGTAAGGGTGGTCTAACCTCTTTCTTTCTGTTTTTGTTTATTTGTTTGTGTCACTTCCCTTTATAGTCCAGATTACAGGTCAGGCATAGCACTGATTCCCAGCTGTGATGAGACCCTAATTGTTTGTAGGGTGTGCACAGGTAAACTGATTGCAGTGTCTCTAAACTGGGTGTGACAGTTTGCAGTGTTGTTATTTCTTTCCGCACCTTTGGTTGGTTAGGTCTGATGAACAGCTGGGATATTTAGTAGGATGTATTGTAAATCCTGTCTGGGAATAGATGGGAAAACGTATGTTTAATTGATGTAATAAATAAATTATCCATTTATTTCGTTGCCCTTTTATTCGACACCTGTGTGCTCGGTTACATGTACTTTACATTATTCCTGCATGGTGTTTTTTTTTCCCTTTTTTTACTTTCTGCTTTGTTAATGAAAATGCAAGTAATGTCAGCCTTAGTTCTTCTGTTTTTAGCTAACTTTATTTTTAATTTGTGTGGGTTTTTTGGGGGTTTTTTTTGGTTTTTTTATCGCTGTTGTGTGTGTATATATACATTCTTGAATCTCATAGTATAAGGCCCTTAACAAGTGCCTGTGGCATGTTTTTCAAATGAAATTTGCGCTATATAAATAAAATTGAATTGAATTAATTTTCTAATCAAATCAATTACATAAATACAAATGGCAAGTGGCGTGGCAGCACAGGAGTTAAACATACTGCATTCGGACATTCTCATAGATGCTAATGTGAAAGTGCTGCTGCACTGGTTAGCTTGTCTATTTATTAGACCAGACATATTCAGAGGTGCCGTCCCCTCCCCATCATTTTCCTAGCTAATGTACTAAATGAGTTATATAACAACTTTTCCACCCTCCATCTTCTCTACATCCCACATGTTGGTCAAGGTAATTAGCAAGTAGTAACTCATTTGTTACAATTAAAAATCACTGAAGCTTGTTTACATGCTAATGCTAGTGGTGTCTCCACAATAAGGGCACATCATAACTGATCTCAGAGCAGTGAAAGCAGATGACTGCAGGTTTCCCCAACCTTATAAAGAGTACACAATGATCTTTGATCTGTGGTTGTTGATCAATGGTCATGACAGTTTGCTTATTAAGAAGCTGACCCCGCAGCTGGTTGTTCATTCAGTGGTGCTAGTTTCAGTCATTGTGCAAATGTACTGTTTATAAGGTTGGAAACCTGCAGTCAGCTGAGACTGAAGAAGTCACCTGGATGAGTGACGAAACGTTTCTCTCACTGAAAATGTCCAGATGAACAGAATCAACTTTTAGGGATTTTCTTGCCTGGATGATTGAGCATGCATCAAGACATTTATGAGTTTGCAGCAAAAAAAAGATTTCAGATGAATGAAAACAAAACAATGTTAGACCTTTTTTCCAAATCAACATAGCAGGCAACATGGTTTAGAGAGAACATATGTAATGAATTATTAGCCTAAGTCATCTCTGATGTATTTTCAGTTTGCTTATAACAAGGAAGGAAAAGCTTAAAGCACCACTGTGTCACATTCAGAGCCTCAAAGTGCCTTGTTTTACAGGACCATACATTTTCTGTTCACCAGTTTGCTAATTTGAACGAAAAAAAAATGCTTATGTTGATGATCAGTCTATTAATTTTTCATTTGTATATAACAAATATCCGGTAACTTTAATCCAGTTAATTATTGATTGAATATGTAATTTATCTCTTGTTTGCTATGTAAAGTCTGAGAGTAACATTAGGTAATATCACTAGGGGCTTATGATTGCACAAGACATCAATATTATGTATGTATATGAGATATTTATTAAAATTATGTATTTTCCTTTAATAACTGCTGGTTATTATAGACCAGTTTCTCCTTCTGTGAATAATCTGATCTTTGCGTTTAAATGTATGATTGAGCCTTATATACAGCAGAGCCCCACCCTATGAGCGAGGTTGTGTGTCTGAGGTGGAGATGAGGAGGAGATAGGTTGGGTGAAATGACATTGAATGATGTTCAACAATGGCTGGAACATAATCATCTTATGAAAAAACTGTTTCTATGTGTTTTTCTATTCGAGGAAGACGTTCATCTGATGATTTTAAAATCAAGTTAAGGAATGAAGAAATAAAGGAGGTTATAGATTTTAAGCTTTTAGGAATAATTTTAGATTCACATCTTAAATTTAAAGACGATTTTAAAAACAGTTGAGGATAATTTGAATTGTTTTAAGTTAATTTCAGCATTACATAACCACTTCAGCAGCTCAGTTATTTATGCATTCAATGGTATTTTCACTTATTTCATATTGTATGACAGTTTGTACCCAAGCAGCACCATCTACAATTCAGCATATGATTTCCTTATCTAATCAATCTTTAAAAATAATGGATAAAAAATCTGTTTGTGTCGTGGTGTGTGGAAGAAGCGGACTCGAGCGCAGATCTCCTTGCAATGAGACAGTGAATTTATTTACAGAGTGAAACAATAACAGTCCAGTGAAATCCCTCGGCCGTGGCTCCCCGTGGTCCATTCACCCAGCTCCCGTGTTCTCCTCTCCACCTCCTGGTGCGAAAGACAAAAAAGGAGTAAACAGCAATCCGAAAGCGAGTTGGAAAGAGCACACGATCAAAACACTACTAACGAGCTTAGTCTAATGATCCAGTGCTGACTGAAGCCTGGTCACCGCGTTAAATACACCGGGGTCTGATGGTGGATAATTCACGGCAGCTGGTGAATGTTAATTAATCGGCGGTGTGCCGAAGCTCCGAACAGAGCTACTTCCGGGTCGGCGGACCTGCCTCCGGGGAAGCGCGGCTCCATCAAAATAAACACAAACATAAACGATCAGGTCGCCCAACAGTACCCGGTGCGCCGTCGATAATCTGGGCTGGTGGCGGGGCCCTGGAAGGTGGGCTGAACGGGCTGGTCCGGACCGGTTTCACCTGAGACACATGAAACACATTGTGAACACGCATAGTGCGAGGGAGGGTCAAATGCACAGTCACAGGAGTGAGGACGTCTTACACAGGAAACGGACCGACGAATCTAGGAGCAAGTTTCTTAGACTCAGTCCGCAGCGGGATGTGTTTAGAGGAGAGCCATACCTGCTGCCCGACACGGTAAACAGGAGCCGGAACGCGATGACGGTCTGCCAGCTTCTTATTCTGCTCTACTGTCCTGAGCAATGCTGCCCTGGTAGTCCGCCATGCCCGTCGGCAATGCCGCATGTGATGTTGCACTGAAGGAACCGCCAACTCACCCTCAGTGACGGAAAGTAGCGGGGGTTGGTATCCCAAGGACGCCTTGAAGAGAGACACCCCTGTGGCCGTCGAGGTGCTAGCGTTGTGGGCATACTCCACCCAGGCCAATTGCTCGCTCCAGGAGGACTGGTTAGCCCTTTCAGCCTGGCCATTAGTCTGAGGGTGAAAACCAGACGACAAACTGACTCGGGCCCCCAGCTCAGAACAAAATTCCCTCCACACCTGGGAGGTGAACTGGGGACCCCGATCAGAGACAACATCTTGAGGAATGCCATGTAGCAGCTGAGCCGTCTCCAAGGCAGAGGGAAGTTTGGGCAAGGCCACAAAATGCGCCGCCTTGGAGAAGCGGTCAGTGATGGTGAGTATGGTAGTATTACCTGCTGACGGCGGCAGTCCTGTGACGAAATCCACGGCAATGTGCGACCATGGGCGTTTAGGGATGGGGAGCGGTCGCAGGTGGCCCGACGGTGGGGAGCTTGGCACCTTGTTTTGAGCACAAATAGGGCAGGCAGCCACATATTCCCGGACGTCCTTGGCGAGGGAGGGCCACCAAAACAGACGCTGGAGGAAGCTAAGGGTGCGATGTCGACCCGGATGGCAGGAGAATTTTGCCGTATGTGCCCAATGGATCACCTTGCCCCGAACGGCCACAGGGACATACTGTCGGCCCGCCGGGCCAGACCCAGGGTCAGGGTCCTGCTGCAGGGCGTTTCTGATCAGCCTCTCGATTTCCCAGGTGACTGCCCCGATGATACAGGAAGCAGGGAGGATGGGTTTGTCTCTGTCCTCTGCAGAATTGACGTGAGAGGGCATCGGGTTTAGTGTTGCGCGAGCCTGGCCTGTAAGTGATGACAAGGTTGAAACGGGTGAAAAACAAGGCCCACCTGGCTTGTCTGGCGTTGAGGCGTTTAGCCGCTTGAAGGTAGGCCAGGTTCTTGTGATCTGTCCAAACGAGAACGGGGTGCTCGCTCCCCTCCAGCCAGTAACGCCACTCCTCAAGGGCCAGTTTGATAGCAAGCAGCTCTCGGTCCCCCACGTCATAGTTGCGCTCGGCCTGAGACAGACGATGTGAGAAGAAGGCACACGGATGTAATTTACCTTCCAATCGCTGCGAGAGCACCGCCCCCACACCAGAGTCCGATGCATCCACCTCCACTACGAATGGTTGAATAAGGTCCGCCTGGATGAGAACAGGCACAGAAGAAAACAGGCGTTTCAGCTGGTCGAAGGCCTGCTGCGCCGCCGGTAACCACAGGAACTGCTGTTTGGGAGAGGTGAGGTGGGTTAAAGTGGTTCTCACTGAACCTGTAATAAAGACTAATATGATACCAATATGTTTGAACATCTGAATGCAATATCACTATTAATAATTACTGGAATGGTAATGATGATTATAAAAATAGCAGCAAATAATAGCAGCAAAATATCTTTCTAATCTCTACGCTCCCTCTCTTGGTGACTCTCTTTAGAGGGTCACCACACTTTACTTGTATCATTGCTCCGACCCTCTCTAGCCATCCTCTGGCTCAGCAAATCAGACAACAACCTCATGTCATCTAAGTGGTCCAGTAATAAAACGCCAGCTCCCACTTGATAACACTCATGCTTAACTGGTCTATCCTCCTCTTCTGGGTCCCTCTCCCTTACAGGAGAAGTCCTGTAAGGGATAAAAACACTTTCTCCCTATTACGCTCTTCCCTGACTTATGTTCATCAATTGTTCTCTTTATTCAAACTTGGTTCAACCTATTATGTTTGGGATTCTTTAATCAAAAGCATGAACCTAATTATCTTCTCCCTTATCTGATCTTCAGCATCCTGTACACAAAACTGTTAAGATAAGATAAGATAAGATAACCTTTATTAGTCCCACACGTGTGAAATTTGTTTTGTCACAGCAGGAAGTGGACAGTGCAAAAGTTATGAAGCAAAAATTTGAATAAAATAAAATAAGAATAAATACAGTACACAACTGTACAGAATAGAATAAAATAAAACACTATATACAGTAGAATAAAATAGAATAAAATATACAATAAGATAAAAATAGAATACAAATGCTATATACTGTTGCAAGTAACTCTAACCTAAAGTCACCTTTCACAAGAAAATCATCATAAGCGCCTATTCTACTATAGGATCAAAGAGAAAACAACCATTTTAATCAACTAAGTGTAAGCATATAATCAATTACTCCTGAATAAATTTCATCATAGCTAAAAGCTGCCTAGAAACAACTTCTGTGTGTTAACACTCACTTCAGTTTAAAAACTCCCATTTCTTGTGTTATAACCTGTTTTGGTATAGCATTTTATTTCATTTTGCTGCTCTTAATGTAATGGTACATTCTAATTATACTTTATCAGACCTAACCAAAATATATATGCTTTCCTCCCTTTGGTCCTGCTTTAAAGCAAGAAACCTTGGTCACTTTGACAAGCGTTCATTATTCTGTAACTGCATTTTATCTAATAAGACTCATGTGGAGCTGCATGTGTTATCTCGATATTTTACATGTCACACAGTTTAGTTACAAGCAAAACTCCTATTCAGTCCCTCTTTTCTGTCACTTGTTACTAGACAGGCTCAAATTCAGTTAGAAGCTAAATGAATTTGAGGCCTTTGGCCTGGAATCAATACTGTCATGTGTGTTTATGGACTCTATATGTCTGTAAGCGTGTGCAATCCTTCTATAACTCTTGTCAACCTCACAGTAGATTGGCTAATCATAGCGCTAGCCAAAGGCTCTTGACCCTCAAGAGACGAATTGAGCCACACCTCCTTTAAAGGCACAGAATGCAATGTGTAAAAAATCATTTCTATGTGTATAATCTTCAATGCTATTCATGTGGGTCAGCGACACTTTTAACATTCTCATAACAAGCTCTCCTTTACCCTAGAAATAAATCTATTTAATATCTGTTTTTTAAAGCCTGCATTATAACAACTTATTCTAAAAATCAAAAAAGAAGTCAAACATTTTCTACTCCTAAAATCTTCGCTAATTTTCCCCAAAGCATATCTTTTATTCAAAGTGTCCCACAGTTTCCCTTTAAGTTAGGTGTACAGCTTTTTATGAACACAGCATTTTATCTTCTAAACCGAATTGAGTTCATTTTAATCCTATATTTAAAATAACAATTATCAAAAACCCCAAAATGTCATTAAATGATCCTAAAACTTATTTCAATCCCCCCTTTTTTATTTGAACACATCACATGTGTGTTCAAATAAAAACTCAAAATGCGTCACCCAGGCTTAAGAAATTAAAGGAAAAAGGTTAGTCTTATCATCCTTCCAAACACTTCAGCAATCCTCCTCTCAGGTATATTTGCTCCGGCCCTGAAAACCTGTGTTTAAGGAATAAAATCAATTTGATCATCATGTCACATCTTCTCGAACTCCTCGCTCCATCCAGAACCTGCATCCTTGGAACTTCCTGGAAACAAAACCTGTACTTTACATTACATACTCAACTCTCCCCCCTTATGATCCAATCTGTGTTATAACAAAGAAAACTTAAAACAGAACAGTTATCAGTCATGTGTTTCTTCAGTTAATGGTAACATGAATTATATCAAAAAATGTTTCCCCTTTTAGCATTTAGCATTCTATAATGTAATAACATAATCTAACCCCAGTCAGTAGAACAGACATTTTCTCAAGGCAACTCAAAAATCAGCATCCCCAGAATTAAGTCTTCCACTCGTCCTGCTTATGACAAAAGCAAAACAAAGCATCCCCTTTCTCTTCCTGGCATGGTAAATTGTTTGTCCACATTTAGTCATCCCCACCTTGGTCCAGTCACACACATTCACTCACCTACATTCACACAAGATATTTGCTGATGGTGGAGGCTCCCGCGCAAAATCAGATACTCCCCTCTCAGCAAAATGGCTCATTCATTTGTTTTATTTTGTTTTTTAGAAAAATAGTTCTTTATGCTTTTGTCTGGATTGAATCGCTACAATCCTCTTAGACAGAGACTCACAACCAATCAGGTCTCCTCCTCAGCCAATTATAATCTGGAAAGCCCACCTTATGTTTGTTCTCGGAAATTTTGTCAGCGCTGTTAGTTCACTCTCTTCCAGGCCTGCTTAGAACAAAAATGAGAATAAAAAGAGAGCTGATTATTAGCTCATCAAAGTACAAAACAAAATCACCTGACAGGTTTTCTCTGAGTGCACTACTACAAAAATTATGGGCCCCTCTCAGACATGTCCATGTTTAATCAAACTCCCTCTATTAAAATAAAAAACAACAGCCTCAAAAATCTGAAACAATCTTAAATTTCACCCGTTCAACACACTCAAAACCTCGTCACAGGCTGCACTGTTCTGCACACAACAACGTCCCCCTTTAACACTTTACCATACTCAGATTCAGCATAAGATTTAAACCCATTACAACAACGTATCATCACTAAATTATAAATTTCCTGTTCAAATCTGCACCTCTTAACAGACCTGACCACCATAATCAATAATCCTGTTACTTTACCATTATATATTTCGCCAAATAATCCTCCCCAGTCACCGCTCTGTTTCCTCCACTGAAAGCCTCCGACACACACGCACACAGGAAGCTGCATCGTCACCACTCACTCCAGCTAATTTGCATACTGAGTCATATCTCAACCAGTTAACCTAACAAGAGAAATACATGTTTAAACCTTATCACATTATTCAATCATTTTCATTTTCTTTCTATACTAATCACTTGCTTTGACAAGAGCACTCCTAAGTCACTCTTATAAAAACTACTTTAATTACTTTTCTTTTGTTTTTTCCATAACTCACTCCCCTGTCATATAACTTCTTTGAGTTATTCCTCAACTTCAAGCTTTAAGTCTATTTTATTAAACATTCACACCATTCTATCACTCATACAATTAGCAAGCTGATCTTCATTGCGTATGCTTGTTTTCTTAGCCAGGTTTAATCAATGTCTATGCATTAATCTTCATGAACTTGTCTTTGTAAGGTTAATGCATTCTCTGTTTGTGTGTGTTATTTTTGCATATGTTGCTTCGCAGTATTTCAGACTCCTTCACAATTTTCCACTTACACAGTCAGTTTTCTCCTTCCCCGAATTACTAACCCAAACTTTGATTTCCCACCTTAAATAACAGCACTCCTGGTCTTCAGCCAGGAGTTAGGGCTTGCTTTTCAGGTTCATGGACACATCATCCTGTGAACAATTCAACCAGAAACTTGCCTCAACATATCCAGTGATGTTAACCTATAACTTTCTTCCGACCGCTGGGTGTGGAAAACTGATCCAGGTCTGCTTTGCCCCTGAAAATAACAAAACTAAGATATTTTCATTATCATCACGAGTGCTTAAACGACCCACTTCTCTCTCTTTCCTGTCACAAATACCAATGATGTCATGTGTATGTCATGAATATGAACATAAGCGTTTTCTTCCTTGCATTTCATGTTAATTGAGTGTAAGCTGCTTTCTTCGTTGCATGTCATGTGATCATGTTAATGAAGTGTAAGCTGCATCTTCATTGCATTCATTCATTGTGTTCTTCATTGCATTTTTATGTATTCATGTTTAATTTATGCATCTTTTCACTGAGCTTTAGATTCAACCTATCTCACTTCTGATTCATTTCAAAAATAATCTCACATGTACCAATTTGTGTATGTGTGTTTTCAATTTGTGTTTACCTCTTTTAAACGTGATATGGTGGACCTCACTAAACAATCATGAGTTCCAGCTTCAATTTTCAATCCAATTATACCCTGTATTCTTGCAGTCAAATTCGTGCGGCTTCACCTCTCACTGGTCCTTTTTCATTCACAGTGTCCTGTGTGGCCTTCAAATCTCCAGCAAACACAGGCTCAACTCAGCTGTTGTCTTCTTCTCTGTTTCTTTACAGTCTTTTCTTTTAGGTTAAGTCCCAGCATGGCAAATATGACACTCAATGTCCAGTGCTCTTCCACAGTTCTTTATCCCACTGTTCAACTGCCCAGCCTGTAATTCACAGCACATGCTGCATCACTTGCTTTTTTTTTATATGCTTCTGCTGGTCTCGTCAGTCGTCATCAGTGTTAAATGATTCAGTGGCACTGTCTTTTGCCTGCTGTAAAGTATCCACGTCCACGATGTTCTGCCGGTCTTCATCAAGAGATTGACTGTCCTTTGAGCTTCTTCTCAGTTTGGGGACAAAGTGAGAGGTCAAGCTGTAAAATTTCGAGCCAAAGACTGGCCTGTCTTCCTCCCCATTCTGTTAATCTATTGTTATGCCGCTGTACTCAAGGTTCCAATGTTGAGAGAAGTCCACCTGTATTGGCACACTAAAACATTCAATTAATATCCTTTTCATTTTTTTTATCTTAAAACCTCCATTTGCTTCATCTGCCTAGAGTTTAACTCTCCCTCTCTTCTCTGGGTGCACCCTTGTCACAGTGAGTACCTTTTATGGGCATGTAGTTCCTGTTACACCCACGATTTCCTGTCACACACCACAGGCACACATATTTTCCTGTTTCTGCAGACTCTGTCTTTCTTTGTATTTTACAGTCTACAAACAATCAGTATTTCTACTAAATCTTGATCTAAAAACAATACACCTTCATTTCACTCACACACACTTTTCACTAGAGCTCTTTCAAACATCAGGACAATTAACACTTCTTCACACACATCAGCATTCTTTAAGTCAGTTTTGTAGCATCAGTCACACAATAATTTCTTAAGTGGGTGTACCAAGTGTATATACTTACGTGTTTTCGAACTGAAAGAAAAAGAAACTCAATCTCTCATAACATCACTCATGCATTTCTTGAATTAAAAGCACTTTCAAACTTTAAAACCTCCTACTTTGCATCACAAAAGAAATATATTTCACACCTTTATTTATCATTTAAAACCTTCTAAATCACTCTAGATCCTCTGACCAAAACGCTGGTCTAAAGTATGAACAGTTTCTTTATTCTATTTCCAAACTCAGTCACAGATCATATGTTCACTATAATCAATCAAAACTATTTATACTATTGTAGTGAGCAAAACCAGCATCATACTTACAGGCATTTAGCAATATTTGCAAACAACAGTTATAAAGCTCAATAATACTCTAAACCGAAACCAACAATCTCTCTGCGCGTTACAGCTCCTCATTTGCATTCACACACACACAGTCACACAGTCTAAAAATAGAAGTCAGCACTGCCTAAGACTCCTGTCACACAGAGATCTCTTATTTTATATTACAAAGACGTCTTATAATTACAACTGCACAGATTTTTAGGCCTTTTAACACCTACCGAATTTCGACAAATTTAAGTTAACGGTCCAACCGATAAAGTCCCCGACTTTTTTGCAATCAATTAACCAGTCTCGGTCCCAGACCGTGGCCCGATTTCTACAGCCCTAACACAATTTAAAGTAGCCAAAAAAGCACAGATAGGGGACTCTAACCCCTAGCAATTTTGAAGGTTCCCAAGTTCTTCCCGGCTGTCGACCGTACTAACCCTATTGCCGATAGGTCAAGGCTAGGCATCCCTAGCCAGGAGGGAGCGTTAACTCCGAGAAAAAATGCGCTTCTTAAGGGTCCCAGACTCCTCGTCCTAAAAGAATTTACTAAAACCTTTTTTTTTTTTAAAAAACATTACATAAAATCACAAGTAATCTTATTAATGTCCAAGCCCAGCTTTATAGTCAATCAAAACTGCATAGTCACACACATGCCAATTACCTATCATACTATATTCACTTAGCAGTCCAACTGCTTTCTCATTTTTCATTCACTTAGCAGTCCAACTGCTTTCTCATTTTTTCATTCTTTCTTCTCTTTAAATCAGTACTGTCTGTTATGCTTCATTATCATTACTTCAACAGATAAAACTCATGAAAATTTCACCAAAATCAAAACAGACATTCACCAGTAATTTCAGTGAGTAGACTTTAATTTTGTAATATCCAATCTGGCACACTTTAGAAAATTCAACAGGTATGTGCCTTACCTTTGGATAAGCCGGCTTGTCACTCACTTTCGACCACTGACTCGTATCTGCCCATCTAATCACCACGGACCCCGGATCTCTCCGTCTACACCTCCAAACTCATTCTCCCCCCTCAACCACCGGACGAGCCCCCAAATGTTAGGGTTCAGAAATTAAAGAGAGAGATTCAGGAGGAAAATCTAAAATAATGACCACTGATCCGGCCGGGTGAAGTTAGACGAAGATTTAATGAATACACGCGTGGAGCCAACACTGTGCAGAATCAGTGTTGAACTGTCTTACAAGACTCAAAACAAAGGCTTTATAGGGTTGGGATAATACAGCCCCCCCTCTTTTGCATTCAGCAGGCACAATACAGCATACGTCAATCCAAAACCACAAACGTCCAGTTAACTTTGACATAGTTTAAAAGAACATTGTCTTCGGCTCGAAGCCAGGTGCTTCCCCCCAGCTCGCCTTCGCTGTCGCTTGTCTCTGGAACATCCTGCACCTGCTTCTCCATCAAACAGTCACGTACACCAACATAAAAACTGCAACCCTAGCAAAACATGCTTAAACTTTCACCTACTAAATGAGTCTACTACTGTGTGTGTGTATGTGCTGTGTACATGTCATGACCTCTCCTGCACCCTGGCTCACCTCACATCTCTACTCATCTTCAGACAAAAGGCCCACACGTACACAGCTGAAACTATATGTGTAATTTCTTGAATAAATGTCACACTTAAATGATACTACTTAAAACTTAACCCAAAAGAATGTAAGCAATAAAAGATAATAAAAAATAACTTGATAAACATGTCATGTAAGCGTGGGTTGCAGTTCCTTCCACAGCTCCAGTCATCCTCACAGTAGATTGGCTGATCCTAGCGCCTGCCAAAAGTTCTTGACCATCACTTGACCTCGGAGCCACAGCTCTTTAATAAGCACAAATGCAATTGTGTATAAAAGATTAAAATCATTTTCATAACAAAGGTTTTTCCCCAGATTGCCAATATGTTTTGCTCATGTCAATTACAGTCTGAGAGCTTCAAACTGTACTTATCAACCCAATATGAAAGCTGCAGATTTTATTATATCCAAAGCATTTTGTCTGACCCCACAGTATGCAGGCACAATTTTGCAGCCACAAGCAAAACATGATTAAACTTTCACCTATAAATGATTCTCTCTAACTTGTATGTGTGTGTATGTGCTAACCAAATAGGGTGCTAACCACAGTTGCACCCTATTTCACCTCGCCGACTAGCTCCTGACCTCTCACCAGACAGAGAGACAGAAGCCACTCTCATATATGTAATAACCAAACTGAAACTATGTATATGTAATCTACTGAATAAATGTTTTAATCAAGAACCTCTACTAAAAGCTTAATCAAAAGATATAGATACATAAAAGATACTAAAAAATAACCTGATTGTTCATAACCTGCTCAAAATAACTTGCACTCAGACTCTGCTTTCGGTTTCACTTTTGCAAAGCATGCCCTGCACAAGCCTGTGTTTCCTGTCAGCCTGCAACTCAGTCTTTCACACACTGAAGTCTGGACTTCAGTGTAAGAGTATAAAAACATTCAAAAGCATTTAGGATTATAGATTCAACTCAACAGTTTAAAGTGGTTCTCACTGAACCTGTAATAAAGACTAATATGATACCAACATGTTTGAACATCTGAATGCAATATCACTATTAATAATTACTGGAATGGTAATGATGATTATAAAAATAGCAGCAAATAATAGCAGCAAAATATCTTTCTAATCTCTACAAACATCAGGGGTACTCCCTCATCCCACTCTTTTCCAGTATCTAAGCAGTATTTCTGCAACGTTGCCTTGAGTGTCTGATGCCAGCGCTCTAATGCTCCTTGAGACTCAGGATGGTATGCCTTTGACACAACATGCCTAATCCCAAGAGTCTGCATGACCTGCTTGAAAAGTTTAGACAGAAAGTTAGTTCCTTGGTCTGTCTGGACTACTTTCAGTAGACCAAAAGTAGTGAAGAACTTTGTCAAAACTTTAATCACCAAAGGTGCAGTTATTCTGAGTGGGACAGCTTCTGGAAAACGAGTCGAAGTACACATTGCGGTCAGTAAAAACTGATTACCATTCTTTGTCTTGGGCAATGGACCAACACAGTCCACAATGACACATTCAAAAGGTTCACCAAGTACTGGTATAGGATGAAGAGGAGCTACAGAAACAGTCTGGTTTGGCTTTCCTGCAATCTGACATGTTTTACAAGTGCGGCAAAACTCAACTACATCAGCCTTCAATCCTGGCCAAAAGAAATGGTTGAGTATCTTATTGTACGTTTTTGTAACTCCCAAATGACCAGACAGGGGGTGCTCATGTGCAAGGGAGACTACATAGTGACGATACTCAAGAGGCACAACAATCTGATAAGTAGTGCTCCAGTCACAGTCAACAGAACAGCTTCCCTCTATGTCTGCTGTTAAACTTGGGCGTGCAGTCCACTTGCGCATCAAGACCCCATCTTCCAAGAAATAAGAAGCCTTTTTATTCCCTGTTTCAGAAAGAAAAGTAAAGCATTTAGTCAATGAGGGATCAGACTTCTGAGCAGCAATAAGGCTTTCACGTGTGACTGGTAAGTCCAGCTGTGAGAGATGGAGATCCTTCCACTTCTCAGTAGTATCCTTTGAGCCACTTTTAAGATCAATCAGGGTTTGCAAATCATCTGTAGCCAGAGCCTGAGCCAAGGAAGAGTCTGCCAAATCAATTTCTGCAGCTTTACGTCTTGTTTGAGCCCTGGTGAGAACACAAGCAGGAAAAACAGATGGAAAACATGTTACTAGGTCGTTGCTCTTCAAGTTTGATTTTGGATCATCTGTTA